>NC_072004.2:19962903-20265000 GCF_028885655.2 Pongo abelii | reverse complement strand
ATGGGCCATGTGGTGGAGGATGGGACTGATCTGATGGGCTCTGCACAGCTTAGAACCCCAAGCTCCCCACGTGTATGAAGGAGCCTCACTCCATCTCCCAGTCGATGGAAACCATTCACTCCAGGGCGGGTCTGAGGCTGAAGGAGGCTGGGAACTGGCCCTGGTACTCCGGCTGCCTGGCCTGGGCCCTTGCCCTGCCCGCTCTCGGCCACCTTCCCACGTGGAACTTGTATCTCCCATCCTTCGTGGGACAGCAGAGAAGCTGGGCTGGGCTCTGCACTGACACTAGGAGTTGACTGTGATTTCTCCCAAATCTGTTTGGTGTCCTCTGCCCCTGAGCCTTGCCCATTTCCATGGAGGCCATCACCGTCCTCCGGGGCTCCCCTTTGCTACACTCCCCGCCTCCGACCCACCGGCCGCTGCTGTGGATTCCCTCTCCAAAACACACACCCACTCCCCGAAACCTCTGCTGCCCCCACCCTGGGCCCGATGCCCTTGCAAGCCCCTCACTGGTCCCTCCTGCATTTGGCTTGTGCAAGGAAAATCTGGGGCTCTGCATTTCTGTTTTTTTTTTAAAAAACCTCTGCCTCCTGGGTTCAAGTGATTCTCCTGCCTCAGCCTCCCGAGTAGCTGGGATTACAGGTGTGTGCCACCACGCCTGGCTAATTTTTTGTATTTTTAGTAGCGGCAAGGCTAGCATTTCCACCCCAGACTGCCCTGTCTCCGGTGAGCCCACTCCCTGCTCCTGTCTCCCCATTTCTGCCCCCCCTTCACCGTGTTTGCTGCTTTTATCACAGTTTTACCATTTCTTATGATTTCCTTGGTCTGTTTCCTTACCCGCTCTGTCTAGAAAGCATCTATGGGTGTGGGGGGCTCACCCAGGGCCTGGCACACAGTAGGTACGCAATAAGTAGGCGATTTCCACAGGGCAGGGAGCGGCAGCCCAGAACCCGCAGGCCAGGCCCAGTCATGCCTTATGGTATTGTCTGCAGGCGCTTTCGGGCCCCAGGGGCAGAGTTGAGGAGTGAGGACAGAGACTAGGTGGCCTACGAAGCTGAAAATATTTACTCTCTGGCCTTTCGCAGAAAAAAACGAGCTGACCCCTGGCATAGATTCTCTCACCTAGACCCACAAGGCATGCGGGCAGCCCTGGGGATGCGCCAGTGAGCAAGGGAACCAACGGAGCACACAGCCAGCAGGCATTCCGAGTCCATGGGGGAGCGAGGAAGGGGGCTGGCCTGCAGGGATGGGGGTGAAGATGGAGAGAGTGGAAAGGCTTGAGGGACATGAGGGAGCCACGTGGATATCCAGGCAGAAGGTTCCAGGCAGAGGCCACAGCACATGCAAAGGCCCCGAGGCAGGACCATGCCTGGTGTGTTCATGGAAGCGCAGAGGCCAGTGTGGCTGGAGCGGGTGGGGGCAACAGGGAGAGGGAGGAGTGAGGTCAGTGAGGGCGCAAAGCAAGGTCAAGTGGCATGGGGCATCGTGCCCAGTTCCAGAGGTTAAATGACTGGCTAGAGCCCCACAATGATGGAGCTGGACTTGGGTCCATTCGCCTGAGGGTCAGGGTGGTGATTCTCCATGCCCTGCCGTCGCGGGTCCTCCTGTGGGCTGGTGTCCCTGCCTGAGGGATGGCAGCAGGTACCCTAAGATCTCTGTCCACACAGGCAGCAGCTGGGACAGGTGCTGGACGCGCAGACACGTGAGGCATTCCCGGGGCACAGCCCAGTGAGGTCAGGGCCTCTGGGGACCACCTGGGAGTGTGCACTTCAAACAGCCGGGGTAGCCCCAGTCCTCTCGAAGCCAAGCCCAGCAATTAGCATTCCTCAAGCTTCGCCCTCTGCTTCATCCAGGCAGCCCCAGCGTTGGTTCTGAAGCCCAGCCTTGATGTGAGTGGGTGCTCCCTGTTTTATAGTTGGGTAAACTGAATCACCCCCATCACAAAGTGGAGTTTGAAGGGCCACGTCCTGGCTGCTTCAGGGCAGCAGGGCCGAGGTTGGGCCTCTTGTGGTGGGAGGCACAGGCCTGGGTTCTAACAGTAGTCCCTGCCTGACTCACTGTGACCTGGACCTCAGTGTGTCATCTGTAAACTCGAAGGGCTGGATAAGATTGTTTCTAAGGTCCTCCCACTTCACTGAGCTCTTCCCTCTGCCTTTTTTTCTTTTTCTTTTTGGAGAGTCAGCTCACTGTAACCTCCATCCCCCCCAGTTCAAGTAATCCTCCTGCCTCAGCCTCCTGAGTAGCTGGGACTACAGGCGCATGCCACCACATTTGGCTAATTTTTTTTGTATTTTAGTAGAGACGGAGTTTCACCGTGTTGCCCAGGCTGGTTTTGAACTCCTGAGCTCAGGCAATCCGCCTGCCTCAGCCTCCCAAAATGCTAGGATTATAGGCGTGAGCCACCACGCCGGCCCCCTCTGCCTTTCTAGAAGTTCCGCCCAAGCCATCCACTTTCAGGACTCTCTGAGTGTGAGGTATAAGCTCTACCGCAGAGAAGCCAGCGGGGTGAAACAGGGGCGGAACCCTGTGCCCATGGCTCAGTCTCCCTCCCTCACCAGACCTACCTGGGGCCTCCTCACAAGCCTGGCCTCCTCTTGTCTATCTCCCCTCCAGTCCACCCTCTGGAAGATTCCAGAGAGCACAAAGTACAAACACGACCATGTCACTCTCCCACTTAAACACCACCCCTGCTCCTAAACACCACCCCTGCTCCTAAACACCATCCCCACTCCACCTGGGCACCTTGGGCACTTCAACCTCTTACAATCAGACCTCCCTCGCCTCATCTCTCACTGCAGGCCAGACCCTGAAAACTGGCAGCCGAGAGGCAAATGTGGCACATGGGCCTGTTGTGTGTCAATCCTGGAGCATGTTCTCTGGTTTGCCTTTGTCCCCACCACTGCCTATTACTCATTCCCAGCTTCTCTCCATGCTGTTCTTTATCTGGCCCCAGAAGTGTCTGACTTAGTGACCCCTAGAGTCTAAGCCTCCAGACCCGACCACCCCCAGACACATCCTGCCTCTTCCCACCTCTCTGTCATTTGCTCCCATCCCGTATCAGCATCCCTGTCTCCATCAGAGCCCAACTCAAATGCCACCCCCAGCAAGCCCCGCTGTGTTCTCTTCTGAGCTTCATGCCTGTCCCATGCACCCATCTATTTCTCACCACAGTGCGAGCCCCTGGCAGACCGGGGCCAGGTCTTGTTTATTTCTGTATCCCTGGTTTCCAGGGGGGTGGCTGGCATGGGGGTGGCTGGCATGGGGGTGGCTGGCATGGGGATGGGGTGGAGATGAAGAAATGTGGGAGAGGAAGGAAGAGTATGAGTGGAAAACTCCAAACTCAGCCTTAAGGGCAGGCCAAGGCCAAGTCCCTCCGGACTCTAAAGGGCTCCCAGAGAAAGCAAACCTCCTACAGTACGCCAAGGGCATCTGGTGAAGACTGCGGTACAGGGTTTGCTGCTGGCCACTCCTGAGACCTGCCCACACGAAGGATGAGACACTCTGGGAACCCCCTCAGAGTCACCTAGCAACGCCAGTGCAGATGGAGGCCAGGCTGACGCTGCCGAGGGGATGCCCCAGGAGAGGAGAGGGCGGGTCAGATGCTGCATGAGACCCCCACCGGGGCCCAGTGGGGGCTCTGGATGGACCCTTTAGGGCCCTCTTCCCAGGTAGCCCTGCCCACAGCTCCTGGCTGACCAGCGAGGCCTCTACCTCTCCGGCCTCCGCACCTCCATTCCCTCCACTAAATCGACGCCTCTTCTGGGCTTTCCCAGTCCCAGGGCTGAATGAAGAGGGCCCAGGAGGCCATTTGCCTCTGAGGGAAAGCTGGGCCTCACAGAGCACTTCCTGCAGACACAGCAGCCCTCACACGGTGGTCCTGCCCATTACTGCCACCAACTCACTGGAGCCCTAGGAGACAGGGTCTGCCACCCCTCCTTACAAGGGAGAAGCCTCAGGCACAGGGAGGCTCGGAGGTCTCAGGGGCTAGTGTCAGCTCTCTCAGCCAGAATCAGGCAGCCCCAGGACTCAAGCCCCTTCAGAAGCCTGGGGCTGGATGAAGCTAGCTGCCCCCAGGGACTTGGAGTGAGAGCAGAAGGCCTAGTGTTGCCATGAGGTCACCGGGAGGGTTAGGACAAGCTCCTTCCCTTCCCTGGGCCTTAGTTTCCCTCTTTGTAAAGTCAGGGGCTTGGACAAGATGAGCTCTATGCTTCTCCTGACCCTGACATTCGAGGTGTGCTCCTGCTCTTAATATGCCAGTGGGGCAGGGCCAGGCCCCCAAGGATAGGTGTCAGTGATGGAGCCCACCAGCCTCAGGGTGAGAGGCAGGTCAGCTCAGTGCAGACCAGATGTGGCTAAGACCACGTGGGCTTTTGGCGCCCCCTAGTGGGAGGTCGTGGCTCACCCCACTGCCTGCCCCAGTGCTGACCTCAGACCAAGAACCATCTTAACACCCTGCGTCTAGAACCTGAGGCAAAGCAGAGGTCCCCAGGTTGTGTTCTGTCCCTGACTAGGGCTGGCTGCTGAGCCTACACCCCGGGGGCCCTGGACCACCTGTCCAGACTCGCTGCGTGACCCTGGGCAAGTCATTGCCCCTCTCTGGGCCTCAGTTTGCCTAGCTGTTAAGGCAGAGATGGATGAGAAGATGTCAGGTCCACTTGAGGGGCCCACAGATTGGGGATGTTTCCAGGCTATGCCAGCAAGGAGCGGGGGGCAGCTCACCGATATCTTGGTGAAGACAGACAGTAGCAGGGACAGGACAGACAGGTATATGCGGATCCGCTGGCCTCCGTAGCGCTTCTGAATGTACTCAGGCAAGGTGACAATCTGGGAAGGCACATGGGTAGGGGCTAAGCATCCTCCAGATGATGCCCAGGGCTCCAGGCAGGGCCTGTCTCAATCACTCTGCCTCTCCCCGCGCCGCAAAGCAGCTGTGAGCCTCTCAAGGGCAAGGCCCAGGCACTGACCCCTTACAGCCCCAGCACCCGGCCTGGAATCCCAGGCTGCTCCTGCTGCGCCCTGAGGGTGTCAGGCAGGGGAGTGGCAGGTTGAGATCCCTAGACTGGCTCTTTAGGGCTGAGACGAGGAATGGATTGGAGGAGCCGTGGCTGGGACAGAGGGACATGTTTAGAGGCTGTTATGACAAATCCAGGTGCACTATGATGAGGCTGGATGAGGGAAGTGGCTGTGAGGGGCAGAGCTGGGGACAGGCTGAGAGACATCCAGGAAGTGGAGTTGACTGGACTTAGTGGCTGCATGGCGGGGGCTGAAGGAATGGGCAGAGTCGAGGATGGTGCAGCCAGGTGTGCGGCCCAGATGTGCCATTCAGGTACGCAGCCCAGGTGTACAGCCCAGGTATGCTACCCAGGTGTGTGGGCCAGGTGTGCAAACCAGGTGCATGGCCCAGTTGTGCAGCCTATGTGCCCGGCTGGATGGGACATTATTCCTGAGATGCAGCACTCAGGGCAGTGGAAACCAGCCAACACGGCACCCAGGCTGAGGTCTGAGGGGATCCACCTTAGCAGGTTGATAGAAATATTAGTCGGGCTAATAGCAAACCCAGCCGTAAGAGTTCACCAACTCCTGATGTGAGGCCACGGTGCTCCTGCCCGTGACTACCACCAACTAGGACCGAGGCCCAGCCCCCTGGTCGGAGGCCCCACGAGTAGACTCACCTCTGAGGAGATGTAGATGGGCACGAACACCCACGCCAGTGCCAGCAGCACGTACGTGGCCTGTGGGGACAGAGACAGGTGAGGACTGCAGGTGCAGCTCCCACAGCTCTGCTCCAGAGACAAAGCAGACATGACTGGGATGAGCCATCGGAGGCCTGGCTTCCCCCAGCCCCTCCTGACTTGCCATGAGATCCTGGGTGGCTCCTTCCCCGTCTAGGTCTGGGGCAAGGCCCACAGCTCCCTGCCAGTCGTGCCATCCAGCACCTTGGTATTCTGAAGACACGATTTGGCCCAGGAACAGCACTGCACAGAGCCCACCTGGACATCGGCTGACACCAGCCACTGGGAGCTGTCCCCCTCCAGTGCTGTGACCGCACCCTGTGCCCTGGCCCTCCCACAGGCTGCCAGTCCTCCAGGACTCACATTCCACTCAAAGCCTGCCACGGCCAGACCTCCTGCCGCGCCTGAGCCCGCCAGTCCAATGAAGAGGCCAGAGCCCTCGCTGCTGGCGAAGAGGGAGGCTCCAATCTGGAGAAGGGAAAGAGAAATGCATCAGCAGCAGGCTCCCTGCGCCGGCCCCATCCTGGGCCTAATAGCTTCTCCTTCATCCTCACAAACCTAAGCGAGGTCCTAGCCCCACCTCACGGATGAGGAGCCCAGGGTGTGTGTTTTACCCATGACTAGCTGCACAGCTAAGGAGCGGATGTAAGTTTCAGACTCCAAAGCCCCTGCCCCTTACACAATTTCTAGCAGCTCAGCCCTATGCCCCTCACTTGGGGACCTCCTGCCAGCCTCCGGCCTGCTCCACTGAATTGGACTGGCTCAAAGATACAGATGCCAGGTGACCTAGAGATCAGACAGAGCCCCACGGACAAAGTGGGGGTGTGTGAGAAGTCAGGGTGCACTCACCGGCCACCATGTCATGTCCCGGCCTGCTAGGAAGTAGCCATTCACCGTGTTCCTGCTGGCCCGACAAGAGGACTGCAAGAAGAGAAAGAAGAGACAGGAGTTGGAAGCCCGCGCACTGCTGGTGGGAAGTATAATGGGGCTGCTGCTGCGGAAACGGCGTGGCAGCTCCTCAAAAGATTGCGCATAGAATCACCATACGACCCAGAAGTTCCACTCCTAGGTATATGTCCAAAAGAATTGAAAGCACACATCCACTCAGAAACTTGTACACGAATGTTCATAGCAGCATTATTCATAATAGCCAAAAGTGAAAACAACCCACATTTCTGTTGACTGATGAGTAAATAAACAAAATGTGCTATATCCTATATAAAGGAATATTATTCAGTCTTCAAAAGGAATGAAGTTCTATTGGGTGCAGTAGCTCATGCCTGTAATCCCAGCACTTTGGGAGGCGGAGGCAAGCGGATCACTTGAACCTAGCAGTTTGAGACCAGACTGGGCAACACAGTGAGACCCCAGGTCTACAAAAAATGCAGGGTTTGGTGGCACATGCCTGTGGCCCCTGCTACTTAGGAGGCTGAGGTGGGAGAATCTCTTGAGCCCAGGAGGTGTATGCTGCAGTGAGCGGTGATTGTGTCACTGCACTCCAGCCTGGGCAACAGAGTGAAATCCTGTCTCAAAAAAAAACAACAAATATCCTGGGAATGAAGCTCTGATGCATGCCCAACTTGGATGGACCTTGACAACATGATGCTTCATGAACAGAGACAGACACAAAAGGCCACGAATTGTATGATTCCATTTATATGAAATGTCCAGAACAGGCAAATTTATAGAGATAGAAAGCAGATGAGTGGTTGCCAGGGGCTGGGTGACAGGAAGAACCATGCTTGACTGCTGATGGGGACAGGGTATCCATTTGGAGTGATGAAAATGTTTTGGAGCTAGCTACAGGTAATGGTTGCACAACATTGCAAATGTACTAAATGCTATGAATTGCACACTTTAAAATGGTTAATATGGGCTGGCGCAGTGGCTCACGCCTGTAATCCCAGCACTTTGGGAGGCCGAGGCAGGTGGATCACGAGGTCAAGAGATTGAGACCATCCTGGCCAACATGGTGAAACCCTGTCTCTACTAAAAATACAAAAATTAGCTGGGTGTGGTGGCAGGCTCCTGTAGTCCCAGCTACTCGGGAGGCTGAGGCAGGAGAATTGCTTGAACCCAGGAGGCGGAGGTTGCAGTGAGCCGAGATCGTGCCACTGCACTCCAGCCTGGCGACAGAGCAAGACTCTGTCTCTAAATAAATACATACATACATACATACATAAAATAAAATGGTTAAAATGATGAACTGTATATTATGTAAATTTTATCTCAACTTTTATAAAAAGAACAGAAGCAGTTAGTTCCTTACCCACGTATTCCCACATGCCTTTGGTTTAGGGGGAGTATAGAATTTTGTCCTCCATGTAGATGGAATAAAAATTCTGCAATCAGAATGTCTGAGAGTAAAATCCTGTCTTCTCTGCTTCCTGGCCGTGTTACCTGGGGCAAGTTACCAAACGCATGTGCCTTGGTTTCTTCCTCTGTAACGTGGTCCTAAGAAGTTCTTCCTTTATGAATTTTGTTTTGTTTTGTTTTTGAGACAGAATCTCACTCCGTCACCCAGGCTGGAATGCAGTGACAGATCTCGGCTCACTGCAACCTTCACCTCCCGGGTTCGAGTGATTCTCCTGCCTCAGCCTCCCGAGTAGCTGGGATTACAGGCATGCACCACCACACCTGGCTAATTTTTTGTGTTTTTAATAGAGAGGGAGTTTCGTTATGTTGGCCAGGCTGGTCTCAAATTCCTGACCTCATGTGATCCGCCTGCCTTGGCTTGCTAACCCTCACAGGGTTTTTATGAGCTTTAGTGGGTTAATACACGTAGCATGCTGAGAATGGTGCCTGGCATCTGGTAAGTGTTTGATAAGGGTCAGTGAGTACGTGGATTTTTCAAGCCTCTCTTTAGTGCTATTTGGATGGGAGGAATTTAAGTTAAATCGTCCAGGCGTGGTGGCTCATGCCTGTAATCCCAACACTTTGGGAGGCCAAGGAAGGAGGGTTACTCAAGCCAGGGATTCAAGACCAGCCTGGGCAACATAGTGGAACTCTGTCTCTATAAAAAGTTTTAAAATTAGCTGGGTGTGGTGGTGCATGCTTGTAATCCCAGCTACTGGAGAGGCTGAGGTGGGAGGATCACTTGAGCCCAGGAAGTCAAGGCTGCAGTGAGCCAAGATGGCACCACTGCCCTCCAGCCTGGGCTGCAGAGCAAGACTCTGTCTGAAAAAAGAAAAAAAAAAAAGAAAAAAGAAAAAACAGAAGAATTTGAAGAGGGACACCGGACCGGTATTTAGATTTTGTATTTCTTTTCAGAACATACGTAAGGCTGGATCACAAAATATATCCATCAATATGCAGGTCTCTTTCTTCCCGACTTTAACTGCCCTGCCCTATACTCAAGATAATTAGGCTTCATTGTATGTACTCACCATTCAAAGCTTTCTTTATCTATTTATTTATTATTTATTTATTTATTTATTTATTTATTTATTTATTTTTGAGACAGTGTTTCACTGTTGTTACCCAGGCTGGAGTGTAATGGCACGATCTCGGCTCACCACAACCTCTGCCTCCCGGGTTCAAGCGATTCTCCTGCCTCAGCCTCCCCAGTAGCTGGGATTACAGGCATGTGCCACCACGCCCAGCTAATTTTGTATTTTCAGTAGAGACGGGGTTTCTCCATGTTGGTCAGGCTGGTCTTGAACTCCCGACCTCAGGTGATCCGCCCGCCTCGGCCTCCCAAAGTGCTGGGATTACAGGCATGAGCCACTGCGCCCGGCCTATTTATTTTTATTTTTAAGACAGGGTCTCATTATGTTGCGCAGGCTGGTCTTGAACTCCTGGGCTCACGTGATCTCCCCGTCTCAGCTTCCTGAGTAGCAGGAACCACGTGGACACCACCACACCCAGTTCAGAGCTTTTGATGTGGCTCCTGCCTGTTTCTCTCCTGCTCTAACTCCCACCACTTTCTCTTTGTGTGCCGTGATCTTGCCGTACTAAATGCAGCATAGTCTGAAGGCTCACAGTCTTGGCCAGGATGGCCATATCCAGATGTGTACGCTGTGCACTGCACAACTCCAGAGCATCTATGATTACAGCCCATGCTTTTTCCTAACGCTTCTCATCTTTCAAGCCTATAGTGGGCATTGCCAGTTGCCTTCTTATATCTGGGGCTCTGGGGGCTGCTGGCAGTTGCTGGTGGCCACATGTACCCATTTAAGGTTCCCCGAGGGCCCCCATGCCAGAGTTGGCTTCAACTATTTGATCTGCGTGGAGTTCTTAGTCCTCGCAACAGCTCTATGAAGTAGGTGCCATGTTACCATTGAGGAAACGGATGGTCTCAGAGATGAAAACACACCTATCTAGCAAGTGGTGCAGCCTGGATTTTAACTCAGACTCAATCACTGGGCTGGTCATTTCATATCAGGACATGAGGGGAGCTGGGCTTAGGACAGAGCTACACATGGATGGAGGCTGAGAGAACCACAGTGAGGTGTAGCTGTATCCTTAATAATGCTGTGAATCCCTGGATCATACTGCACCTGAAGCCCTTTCTATTGCTGGACACAATTACATTTCCTGAATTCTTTTTTTTTTTTTTTTTTTTTTGATACACTGTTTCACTCTTTTGCCCACGCTGGAGTGCAGTGGCGTGATCTCAGCTCATTGCGACCTCCGCCTTCCGGTTTCAAGCAATTCTTGTGCCTCAGCCTCCCGAGTACCTGGGATTACAGGGGCCTGGCACCACGCCTGGCTAATTTTTGTATTATTAGTAGAGACAGGGTTTCACCATCCTGGCCAGGCTGGTCTCAAACTCCTGACCTCGTGATCCACCCGCCTCGGCCTCCCAAAGTGCTGGGATAACAGGCATGAGCCACTGCGCCCGGCCTACATTTCCTATATTTTTAGAGCTCATTTGAAAGTAGTTTTCTGTCACTTGTTAACAGATACTTTAATGAATGCAAAGGCTCAGCTCAAAGTCCCCTCCTCCAGGAACATCTCTTCCTTAAAGGCGCCCCCCGCCCCCGCCAAACTCTCCCAGGCCCACCATCTAAACATCTTTGCAGGGCTGCACCTGCC
Organism: Pongo abelii; assembly: GCF_028885655.2. Taxonomy (NCBI): domain Eukaryota; kingdom Metazoa; phylum Chordata; class Mammalia; order Primates; family Hominidae; genus Pongo; species Pongo abelii. Next base: position 20,254,231 of record NC_072004.2, on the reverse strand, counting down.
TGGCTTGCTCTGTCTGCTTCTCCCTACGAGATGCAGGTCCAGCATCCTCCCTGTCTGGTTCTGATCTTTTCTGGATGTGCTCACTGCTCTCTGGCCAGCTGCTCCCAGCTGGGCCAGCAGAGCCTGCTTGGAGGGACAGTGCAGAACTCCTATAGCCCTACTACCAGGGGACCAGCCTGCAAACAGCAAGGCTGAGCTAGGAGAGGTGGATCACGGGCAACAAGGGTTGGTGGCCCAAGTCACTGGGCTACAAAGGGCCTGGCCTCAGGTGCCCAGAACATCTTTCTTAGACGTGCACTTCCGACTGAATACCCGACCTGTGCTAGCCAGGACAGCCTTGTCTCCCCTCTTCTTTCCCTCTTCAGATCTTGCCTGGCCCTTACCTCCCCTCATCCAGAAACCCTCCACTGCCTGTTCTGCCCCACGTGGGCACCTCCTTCTCTGAATTCTAGCCACCAACTCTCACAGGAATCTAGCACGTTACAGTTTGCGCAGATTTTCACTTCCATTGGCCCCTTGCTCCTTGGAACAGCCCTGAGGTGTGGGCTGCACAGAAACCCACATTGCGTGTTTGAGGAAACTGAAGCCCACAGAGATTAAGTGACTTAAGTACACAGAGCAGAGCCGAGACTTGAACTCGGCTTTGCCGATGGCCAGCACTGGGCTACTTGTGAGTTAATATTTAATCACATACAGGTTGAGGAGCCATTATCCGAAATACTTGGAACCAGAAGAGTTTTGGATTTCGGATTCTTTCAGATTTGGAGATATTTACAGAATGCCTGCCAGTTGAACATCCCCAACCCAAAAATCTAAAATCTGAGATGCTCCAATGAGCATTTGCTTTGAGCATCATGTTGGTGTTCAAAATGTTTCAGATTTTGGGTTTCAGATTTTTGAAATCCAACCTGTAATAATTAATTTTAATGACTGCGGCTGCTACCCTTATAATCACCACTGCTACAACCACCACCACCACCACCACCACCGCTACCACTGTAGAACCAATGGCAGCAGCAAGGTCTGGTCCTGTGTGGGCCTCTTGATAGCAGACCTCACCCCAGGTAGGTGGTGTCTCCATGTAACAGATCAGAACACTGAGGCCCAGAAAGCTGAGGGGACGTGACCTGTCTCCTGTTTGCCAGGCCTTTGTGCTTAGGCCAGGGGTTATGGAAGACAAGAAGGGGTACTCGGCCGGGTGCGGTGGCTCACGCCTGTAATTCCAGCACTTTGGGAAGCCGAGGAGGGCAAATCATGAGGTCAGGAGTTCGAGACTAGCCTGGCCAACATGGTAAAACTCTGTCTCTACTAAAAATACAAAAAATTACCTGGGTGTGGCAGTGGACACCTGCAATCCCAGCTACTCGGGAGGCTGAGGCAGGAGAATTGTTTGAACCCAGGAGGTGGAGGTTGCAGTGAGCCAAGATAGTGCCACTGCACTCCAGCCCAGGCGACAGTGCTAGACTCCGTCTCAGTTAAAAAAAAAAAAAAAAAAAGAAGGGGTACTCATTCTCCCCAGGAGACTGTCAGGGCGCTCAGGGATGCCAGGCTGGGGACCTCTGGGGCTAAGGAAGTGGAGCCCAACCTCCCCAGGCACTAAGCGTGGAGCAGGTGACCTGGACCAGGCTGTGTCCACCTTTCCTCACGAAGGCCTCCACGATAGACAAAAGAGGAGCCCTTCCCTCGCTGCAGGGCCAGAACCTCGGCTTCTCCATCTGCACATGAGACAGCCTGTCCCCAGGGGCCCCGCTGCCCTTGGAATCTGTGCGTGGGGTCAGATCACTGCTCACTTCTCAATCTTAGGAAGGGAGAAAGAACCGGCTTATGATCTAGGGCTAGGCCACAGGACATGAATCCCCAGGAAGCTTGTTCAAAATAAAGACCCCCGGCTCCCAGGGCCCTCCCTGCCTCCGGATTCTGATCCAGCAGCTCTGGGGTGCAGCCAGGGAATCCCTGGGAGCCCGTTGTTCAAGCAGACAGGAGTCACTGACACCATGGAGGCTGGGACCAGGAGGCTGATGGGCCACAACCAGGGACTCCAGCTGGGCAGCAGCACAAAAGCTCAGTTACCTGTTAGACAGAATTTCCTCCTCCTCACTTTGCAGATGGAGACGCCATTATCCAAAGAGAGAAAGGGGCTTGGTCAAGGTCTCCAAGCAAATCTACCCTAGGCTGGGAGGAGGACCACAAGGATCACCAGGCCACCAGGTGGGACCAATGCTGACACTACAGAGACATGCTGGACCCCGGTTCCCACTCCAAGCACCAACCCTGAGAGCCCAGTTGGCCGCCACCAGCACAGGTCGCCTTACCCATATGCCCACGGCCACATTCAGAGCAAAATACACGGTGATGACGATGATGTCAGCCACGCTCAGCTGCGTCCCGGGAGTGTGGAGGTCGCTGGTGGAGTTGGCGGCCATGGCTGTCCTGCCGCAGGCACTAGGTATGAGCCCGAGGGACTGAGGGGCAAACCAGGTCAGAAAGGGTTTCCTGGCAGGGAGCTAATTGATCATTAAACCGAGCCGACAGTGGCATCTCCAGCCCATGATGCGGCTGCATGCAGGGCAGCTGCGTCACCATGCAGTTCAGCTTCCTCACCCCGTGGTGGGGAGCAGATCCCAGAGCCTAGGAGTCAGGGAGCCTGGGAGAAGCAAGTGGGAGGAGAAGGGGAAGGAGCCTCCTTGAACTCGGAGGGGGCTTGGGGAAAATTATCCGCATTTAGTGGACCCGGAGGCAACCCGAATAGTCCCAGAAAGGCTGGGTTGCTTAATGGGTGACTTCACCTATATCTAATTTGTATAAGAAGCATAGAGCGTCGGGACGAATGCCTCACCTCTGAAGACACTGCCGTGGCGGGCAGCCATGTCCTCCCTTGGCCATCGGGCTGTGAGTGGACTGAGCAGGGCTTGGGAGGATGACACCTGCATTATGGCTCACTTCCAGCCAACACAGCCCAGGCTCAGAGGCAGCCCCATGTCGGACAATAAAGTCCTGCTGCCAATGTTTCTGCTCTCTTTTTCTAGACCCGTGAAACAGTCCCAAGCCCCTCAACTTGACCATCCATTCGGCCCACACCCTGGGCAATGTCTGCCTGGGACCACAGAGGGACCCAATATCTGTCACACACCAAGGACCATGCATGGCTGTTCCATACATGATCCCATTTCACGGACCACGCATGGCTGTTCCGCACATGATCCCATTTCATGCTCATAGCAGCCATGCCGAGTAGGCAATGTCTCATCCTAGTCAAGAAAATGGCCATCAGCCATTACACAGCCATTGAAGGCGCAGAGTAGGATTCAGTGCAGATGTGGCCCCACCGTCTCCACTGCAGTGACAGTGACAGTTCCATCTGGATTCCATCAGAGTGGGACGCTCGCTCACTAATTCTATCAGTGTACACAGCAGGGCTGGCCGGCAGTCTCACGCCTCTGCTCAGTGACATGACTCATGACTTTGCAAAGCATTTGCAGTTTAACCAGACACGCAGCACTTCCAGAAGTGTTAATGAGTTAGTGGCTGCCACCAGGAACATGCTGGCCTGCAAACCCAGCCAGCCTGTTACTCGATAACCCTGAGGTGCAGGTAAAAATTAATCCCCTCGGCCGGGAGCAGTGGCTCATGCCTTTGGGAGGCCAAGGCAGGTGGATCACCTGAGGTCAGGAGTTTGAGACCAGCCTGGCCAACATGGCAAAACCCCGTCTCTACTAAAAATACAAAAATTAGCCGGACATGGTGGTATACGCCTGTAATCCCAGCTACTTGGGAGGCTGAGGCAGGAGAATTGCTTGAACTCAGGAGGTAGAGGTTGCATCGAGCCAAGATTGCGCCATTGTACTCCAGCCTGGGCGACAGAGGGAGACTCCATCTCACAAAACAAAAAAACAACAACAACAAAAAACAATTAATAGCCCTCACATACAGGACTAGGCAGAAGAAGGAAGGGAAAAAGGAAGTCACTGCTGAGAGAACCCTCAGGCAGGCTCAACTGCCTGCCATCTCCCCTTGCCTCTGGCCAGCCAGCCTCAGATGGTGTTTACTTCCCAAGCCATTGCTTGCAATGTGTTATAAAACAAAAGGCTGCTTTGCACTGATCAGAAGGACCCAGCTGGGAGGATCCAGACTTACCCAACCTATCTCATTAATAGAATAGTTGTACCAGCAGCATTGGCTCTGAGACCCTTGGCTAGGTCTTAGAAGGAAATAAACCACGTAGTGATAACTGCCGCCTTTGGATCAAAAGTCTTTGGGATTTTTGCCACTGAGTTTAAATGGAAAAAAAATGAAAAAAGAGAAAAAAAATCCTAGGGAAAGAAAGCACCAGTAAAGGTGCTCTTAAGGGGCTGAGACTGATTTGTTGGTTCTGCCCTGAAGGACGGGGACAGGAGGAGGGTGGCAGCGGAGGACATGGAGGGAGAAGTCCCAAACAAGCCCAGCCATGTCTGCGGGAGAAGAAACGCCACCGGAGCCCAGTCACACCCACATTCCGACCCCACCTGACCCAACAGGATCACCTATTCACTCACCCCAAGAAACATGGAGACTGTCCTAGCTGAGAAGTCATCCGTACCACACCGCTTGAATCCTCTTCCATCCCCGGAAGAAGTCCCTCGGACTCATGAGAACCAGGAACGGGACGTGGAAGGATGACTGGAGCCATTTGTATCTTGTGTGTGGGGCATCTATGAGCTTATGAGTTTCTTCCTTAAGTGCTTCAGAATTGTGACCAAGGCATGACCAACCACGTGATGAGCTGGGCAGCACTGGAACGGACTGCACATGAGTGAAGGGAGCCCACGGTCATCTGCGGCAGCTTGCGGTGAATCCCTCCAGGGCCTCTCTCTGCCTGCCTGCCAGGTCTAGTTCCAGCTTCTCTGTTGCTCTTGCTTTTGCAATAAGCACAAGACTGATCATTTATTCCTGCTAAGTATTGTCTGCTTGTCTGTCCTGATGGAGAAACTCCCCAAGAGTCCTAAGCTACAAGGGCAAGGGTGCTCAGGGCAGCCAAAAAGTTTGGAAATTTCCTACATAACCACCCAGAGAAGGTGGTGAGTGAATTATGAGACCTCCAAACCATGGAACACCATGACCATTAAAAAGATGAGGTGGCTTTATATAATGGCGTGGAAGGATGATACACTTGTAAGTGAAAAAAGCAAGCTACAGAATATAGATCTATATCCATGTTTATCCTCTCATTATGTGTAATGTAAGGGGCTGAACGGCCACAGTGTTTTGAAGGACACACACCAAACTGCTAAGGAGAGGAGAAAGGAGAACTATCACTTTATTTTATTTTTTTGAGACAAGGTCTGGCTCTATTGCCCAGGCTGGAGTGCAGTGGTACAATCACAGCTCACTGCAGTCTCAGCCTCCTGGGCCCAAGCGATCCTCCTACCTCAGCCTCCTGAGTAGCTGGGACTACAGGCATGCACCACCATAGCCCGCAAAGTTTTGTGTGTTTTTTTTTTTTTTGATAGAGACAGGGTCTCACCATGTTGCCCAGGCTGTTGTCAAACTCCTGGGCTCAAGCAGCCTTCCAAAGTGCTGGGATTACAGGCGTGAGCCACTGTGTCCGGCTCAAGTTATTACTTTTTATGCTTTGGTGTGGGCTGGGCTTTTTTGTAAGACCTCTGGCCTTGGCCTTGGCCTTGGTTTAGACCAGCAAGCTGGCCCCCAGGGGTGCCCCCGACCCTGCCTGGGCTCCCCTCACCAGCCAGGTCAGGCAGTTTCCTTCCACTGATACAGAGGCTCAAGGAGAGTGTTGCCAGGTGCTTTGTGAAGGGTGGTGGGTCCCTGACAACCATTTCCTGAATGCTCACCTGCCCACCTGTGCTGGGTACCTGCATCTGCATTGGTTGGTCACCTCCCAGCAGCCCTTCCAGGCGGCCTTCACTTCCCTCCACTCTGCTGCTCTGCTGGCCGAGCGCTGCGTTCTCTCATCCAGGTACCCTCTTGACAACCTCCCCTTGAGGGCTTCAGGTTTCAGAGTCCACCCTCCATCACTCCCCACCCAAACCCACCCTCTCCCAAAGCTCAGTGGGCCCGGCTGGGACCCCAGGGGCCAGCCCACAGCTTCATCTTTACCATGGTTACAGACGCCTACTGAGCCGTCACCATGTGCCCACGCATCGTCCACCCTCAACTCTCCCAACTCCTTGAGGGATGGAAAATCCGAGGCACAGAGAAACAGAGGAACTTGCTCAAAGTCACACAGCAACTAAGAGACAGAGGAGGACTTTGAACCCAAATTGTCCAGCTCTCAAATCTGCCCTTTTAATATTAAACTCCACCACCCAGCATGGCTCATGACAGGTATTCAGTGGGAATGAATGACCCCCCTCCGCCCCTGGGGTCCCAGCCAAGCCCACTGAGCTTTGGGAGAGGGTGGGTTTGGGCGGGGAGTGATGGAGGTTGGACTGTCAAGCCTCAGGCCCTCGAGGGGAGTGGTCGAGTGAGCACCTGGGTGGGAGGACCCTGAGCTCAGCTGGCAGAGCAGCAGAGTGGAAGAGAAGTGAAGGCAGCCGGGAAGGGCTGCTGGGAGGTAACGGAACCGATGCAGACCAGGCGTCCAGCACAGGTGGGGAGGGACTGATCCCTGGCCTCCAGTCTTATCCTTTTGAATCTACCCCACGCACAGGATGTCAGAACACCCTAAAAGCCTAACCCTGGACATGACACGCCTGTTTCAAACTTACCTTCAACGGCCTTTACTGCTCCAGAGATCAAGTGCGAGGCCTTGGGTTCGGCACCAGGGGCCCTGGAACCTGGCCCTCCCCCCACCCAGCTCCAGCTTCTGCTGCCCTCAGTTCCTCCCTGGGTGTCCTCAAGTCCCCCTACCTCTCAGTCTGCTTGGTGAACTGCTACTCATCCTTCAAGACGGTACTGAGACATCACTGCCTCTGTAAAGGCTTCTTTGGCTCCTCCCTCTTCTGTGCCTCCCCGGCCCTGCTGGGCTGGCGGCTGTGCTGCCACACGACACAGTAGTATCTGCCCCCACCCACCCGTCACCTCGCTCCTCCGGTGACCGGCACAGGGTCTACCCTTGCCACATCACTGCAGGAGGTCCAAGGAGCCCAGGCAACTGAGGAATCTTCAGATGCTGAGGCCCCTGAGGCCCTTCAATCCCAGAAACCTATCCTTTCTTATCATTATCGAGGGAGAATGCATTTAACATAAAATCCATCATTTTAACCCCTTAAAGTATACAAGTCTGTGGCTTCCAGCACCTTCACAACGCTGTGCACCCATCGCCATTACCTATTCCAACATTTTTCTTTTCTTTTTGTTTTTTTCTGAGACGGAGTTTTGCTCTGTCACCCAGGCTGGAGTACAATGGCGCAATCTCGACTCACTGCAACATTTGCCTCCTGGGTTCAAGCAATTCTCCCGCCTCAACCTCCCGAGTAGCTGGAATAACAGGCGCGCACCACCACGCCTGGCTAATTTTTGTATTTTTAGTAGAGACAGGGTTTCACCGTGTTGGCCAGGCTGGTCTTGAACTCCTGACCTCAGGTGATCCACCCACCTCAGCCTCCCAAAGTGCTGGGATTGCAGGCATGAGACACCGCACCCAGCCTACTCCAATATTTTTCATCCCCTCCAATGAAACCTCGTACCAATAAAGCATCACTCTTCATTCCCCCTCCCCAAGCCTCTGGCAGCCACCAATCTACTTTCCCTCTTTGTGGATTTGCCTTCTCTGGTGTTGTGGTATCATAGGTATGTAGGAGTTGCCTTCTCTGGTGTCGTGGTGTTATATATACACACAGGTTTCCACCCTGGATTCCTGACTCAACTCCACAGCCCTTGCTGCATTCTGTTGTTATCACATCTGGCATGTCAGGCCTCAGGAAACAGAATCTCTCTGACCTTCTCCTGCCTCCTCTCACCTGCCCCAAGGCGGCCTCTAACCTTCCCCTGCCTTTCTAATTGTGGGTCACATCATCCTCATTCCAGAGAGGGTCCTGCCCCACACCCTGGGGGAAGGAATGCTGATCTCATGAAGCTTTCATAAAAACCCAAGAGGACTAGGTCCAGAGAGCTGCCAGATGGCTGAACACGTGGAGGCAGGCAAGAAGGTGAAAAAGAACTCATCCCTGTGCTGGGAGGGTGGCACTCCCCAACTGCAGGAACAGAAGCTCCTGTGCTCAGGACCCTTCCAGACGTCACCCTGTGTCTCTCTTCATCTGGCTGTTTCTTTGTATCCTTTAAAATGCGCTTCACAATAAACCAGTAAGCCTCCTAAGTGTTTCCCTGAGTTCTGTGAGCCGCTCTAGCAAATTAATTGAATCCAAAGAGGGGATCAGTCATGGGAACTCAACTTGAAGCTTGTGGGTCAGAAGTTCCAGAGGCCTGGACTGGTGGGAAGGAGGAGTCAGCCTTGGGAACTGAGCCCTCACCCTGGGTAGATTGTGTTGGAATTGAATTGGAGGGCACTTTGCTGGTGTCTGCTGCAGAACTGATTGCTTGTTTATTGGTGGGGAGATGTCCCCACATTTGGTCACAGAAGTCTTCTGCGTTTGCTGCAGTGTGAGAGCAAAGGTAAAACCCGGTTTGGAAGTTTTTCCACAACAGGTATATTATATAAGTGGCATCATACGATATGTGGTCTTTTGTGTCTGGGTGCTTTCGCTGAGGATGTTTTCACAGTTCATTCATGTTGTAGCGCGTGTCGGCGCTTCGCTCTGTCTTCTCACTGAATAATTGTCAACTGTATGTGTATGCCATAGTTTGTTTATCCATTCATCGGCTGGATGGACATCTGACTTTTTTCTACCTTTTGTCTATTGTGAATAAAGTTGCTGTGAACATTGAGGTGAAAGTATCTCTTTGAGACTCTGCTTCCTTTTTAAAATTTTTTTAAATTAAAAACATTTGTTTTTGTTTTTGTTTTGTTTTGTTTCTGAGACAGAATCTCACTCTGTCACCTAGGCTGGAGTGCAGGAGTGCAGTCTAGGCTCACAGCAACCAACCTCCACCTCCTGGGCTCAGGTGATTCTCACGCCTCAGACTCCCAAGTGGCTGGGATTACAGGCTAAATTCTGTATTTTGAGTAGAGACAGGGTTTCGCCAGGTTGGCCAGGCTGGTCTCAAACTCCTAGCCCCAAGTGCTGCGCCACCGCAGCCTCCCACAGTGCTGGAATTATGGATGTGAGCCACCTCACCCAGCCAAATTTTTTTTTTTTTACTTCTAATAGTACTTTGGAAGAAGCCCTACTTTCAATTCCTTTGGGCATACACTTACGAGTGGAATTGCTGGGTCGTATTCTATGTTAAACTTTAAGGATTGGCCAAACTGTCTTCCGGAAGAGCTGCACCATTTTACATTCCCACCAGCAAGGCACTAGACCGCCAGTTTCTCCACATTCTCATGAACACTTGTTATTGTCCATTTTTACATTTTTTTTTTTCAGGCAGAGTTTTACTTTGCAGCCCAGACTAGAGTGCAGTGGCACGATCTGGACTCACTGCAACTTCTGCCTATTGGGCTCAAGAGATCCTCTTGCCTCAGCCCACCAAGTAGCTGGGACCACAGGTGCATGCCACACACGCAGCTAATTTTTATATTTTTGGTAGAGATGGGGTTTCACTGTGTTGCCCAGGCTGCATTTTGACATTATTATGATAGCCATCCTAGTAGGTGTTAAGTAGCATTTCATTATGGTTTTGATTTGCATTTCCCTAAGGACTAGTAATGTTGAACATCTTTTCATGTAATCGTTGGCTGCATGTCTACCTTCCTTGGTAGAGAAATATCCTGACCCACACATGCATAGCCATCCCCATTATCAAAATCCCCAACCAAAAGTTGTTATGCTTGTTACAACTGATAAGCCTGCATTGATACATCTCCCAAAGCACATACATTATATTAGGGTTCACACTTGGTGTCGTATTCTATGTGTTTGGAAAAACGTATACTGACATGCATCCACCACTATAATGTCATACAGAGGAGTTTCACTGCCCTAAAATTCCCCTGCATTCTCCCTATCCTTCCCTCTCTCCTCCCTAACCCTTGGCAACCACTGATCATTTTCTGTTCCCACAGTTTTGCTTTTCCAAAACGTCATATAGCTGTAATCAAACACTTTGTAGCCTTTTCCAAAGGCTTCTTTGACTTAGTCATCTGTATTTCCGTTTCCACCATGTGTTTTCATGGCTTGGTAGCTCATTTCTTTTTAGCACTGAATAATATTCCATTATCTAGATACTATGATTTATTTATTCATTCACCTACTTAAGGACATCTACCAAAGTTTTGGCAATTATGAATAAAGCTGAATTCATAATGAGTAAACATCCATGCGCAGGTTTTTGTGTGGATGTAAGTTTTCAACTCCTTTGAATAAATACTCAAGAGTGGCTGCTGAATCATATGGTAAGTGTAGGCTTAGTTTTTATGCTTTTTAAAAAATTATTATTTTGCTCAGTTATCAGATGGAAAGGGGTTCAAATATACTTGCATCAAAGCACATTTAGATTTGTAAGAAACTTCCAACTGTCTTCCAAAGTAGCTATACCAGCCAGGCGTGGTGGCTCACGCCTGTAATCCCAGCACTTTGGGAGGCCGAAGTGGGAGGATCACCTGAGGTCAGGAGTGTAAGACCAGCCTGATCAACATGGTGAAACCCTGTCTCTACTAAAAATACAAAAATTAGCTGGGCCTGGGGCACGCGCCTGTAGTCGTAGCTACTCAGGAGACTGAGGCACAAGAATCATTTGAATCCGAAAGGTGGAGGTTGCAGTGAGCTGAGATTGCGCCACTGCATTCCAGCCTGGGCGACAGAGCAAGACTCTGTCTCAAAAAACAAACAAACAAACAAACAAAAAACAACAGGCCGGTGCAGTGGCTCACTCCTGTAATCCCAGCACTTTGGGAGACCAAGGCAGGTGGATCACCTGAGGTCGGGAGTTGGAGACCAGCGTGGCCAAGATGGTGAAACCTCTTCTCTACCAAAAATACAAAAATTAGCTGGGCATGGTGGCGCATGCCTGTAGTCCCAGCTACTCAGGACGCTGAGGCAGAATTGCTTGAACCAGGACCCGGGAGGCAGAGGTAGCAATGAGCAAGATCGCGCCACTGCACTCCAGCCTGGGCTACAGAGTGAGACTCTGTCTCAAAAAAAAAAAAAAGAAAAAAAAAAAAACCAACAAAGTAGCTATACCATTTTGCATTCCCACCAGCAATGAATGAGAGTTCCTGTTGCTCCACATCCTCCCCAGCATTTGGCATTGTCAGTGTTCTGGATTTTGGCCACTCTAATAGGCTTGCAGTGGTGTCTCACTGTTGTTTGAATTTGCAATTCTATGAGGACATATATTGTTGAGCATCTCACATGCTTATCTGCTATCTTTATATTTTATTCAATGATATGTCTGATCAGATCTTTCACACATTTTAAAATTGTTTTCTTATTTAATTTTTTTTCTTTTGCTTTGTTATTATTGTTGCTTTGGTTTTTTGACAGGATCGTGCTCTGTTGCCCAGGCTAGAGTGCAGTGGTGTGATCTCAGCTCACTGCAACCTGCAACTCCTGGGCTCAAGCAATCCTCCTACCTCAGCCTCCCAAGTAGCTGGGACTACAGGCGCCTGCCACCACGCCCAGCTAATTTTTTATATTTTCAGTAGAGATGGGGTTTCACCGTGTTAGCCAGGATGGTCTCGATCTCCTGACCTCGTGATCTGCCCGCCTCGGCCTCCCAAAGTGCTGGGATTACAGGCGTGAGCCAGGGCGTGCGGCCAGTTCTTTCTACATTTTGAACAACACTTCTTTATCAGATGTGTCTTTGGGAACTATTTTCTCCCAGTCTGTGTCTTGTCTTTTCGTTCTCTTGACACTGTCTTTTGCAGAGCAGAATTTTTTTTTTTTTTTTTTTTTTTTTGAGATGGGGTTTCACTCTGTCACCAGGGTTGAAGTGCAGTGTCTCAATCTCGGCTCACTGTAACCTCTGCCTCCCTAGCTCAAGCCATCCTCCCACATCAGCACCCCCAAGTAGCTGGGACCACAGGCATGCACCACCACGCCCAGCTAATTTTTTTTTCGTATCTTTGGTAGAGACGGGGTTTTTCCTTGTTGCCCAGGCTGATCTCAAACTCCTGAGCTCAGGTGATCCACCCACTTCAGCCTCCCAAAGTGCTGGGATTACAGGCATCAGCCACCATGCCCGGCTGCAGATCGGAAATGTTTAAATTTATGAGGTCCAGCTTATCAATTCTTTCCTTTATCAATTGTGGCTTTGACGTTGTACCTGAAAAGTATCACCAAATCCAAATTCATCTAGATTTTCTCCTATGTTGTCTTTCAAAAGTTTTATAATTTGTGTTTTACATTTAGGTCCATTTTGAGTTAACTTTTGTGAAAAGTGTAAGGTCTATGGTTCATCTTGTTTTTTTGTATGTGGATGTCCAGTTGTTCCAGCACCATTTGTTAGAAACACTTTTCTCCATTGTACTACCTTTTCTTTTTTGTAGAAGATCAATTGACTATATTTATGTGGGTCTATTTCTAGGCTCTCCATTGTGTTTTATTTTGTTGTTGTTTTGTTTTTGATTTTGATTTTGTTGTGTTTTTTGGGACGGAGTTTCATTGTTGTTCCCCAGGCTAGAGTGCAATGGTGCAGTCTCAGCTCACTGCAACCTCTGCCTCCCAGGTTCACGCGATTCTCCTAGGCTGTCATTTTCAAGTATAAAAATTTAGTTTTCCATAGGCCGAGGTGGGCAGATCACAAGGTCAGGAGATCGAGACCATCCTGGCTAACATGGTGAAACTCTGTCTCTACTAAAAATACAAAAAAATTAGCTGGGCATGGTGGCGGGTGCCTGTTGTCCCAGCTACTCGGGAGGCTGAGGCCGGAGAATGGTGTGAACCCGGGAAATGGAGCTTGCAGTCAGCCGAGATTGCGCCACTGCACTCCAGCCTGGGGGACGGAGCCAGACTTCGTACCCCTCAAAAAAAAAAATGTAGTGTTCCATTACCCAATCTGTGCAGAAGACATAGCTACAAGCTCAAGTCACGTGAACTTATTCCTTCTTTCATGTTCTTTCTTTCTTTATGTAGATCCAAATTTCTGATCTATATTATTTTCCTTCTTTCCTTAAAAGAATTTATGGCTAGGCATGGTGGTTTACACCTATAATCCCAGCACTTTGGGAGGCCAAGACGGGTGGATTGCTTGAGCACAGGAGTTGAGACCAACTTGGGCAACACAGAGAAACCCTGTCTCCACAAAAAATACAGAAAAATTAGCCAGGCGCCGTGGCAAGTGCCTGTAGTCTCAGCTATTCAGGAGGCTGAGGTGGAAGGATACTTGAGCCCAGGAGGCGGAAGCTGCAGTGAGCCAAGATCGTGCCACTGCACTCCAGCCTGGGCAACAGAGTAGTGTGACCCTGTCTCAAAAAAAAAAAAAAAAAAAAAAAAAAAGAAAGAAAAAAAGAGAATTTATTTATTACAAGACAGGTCTACTGGCAATAAATTCTCTCAATTTTTGTTTGTCCAAGAAAGTATTTCTCCTTCACATTTGAAGGATATTTTCACAGGGTACAGAATTCTAGGTTGGTAGTGTTCTTCTCTCAACACTCAAATATTTCACTCCACTCTTTTCCTTCTTGCATGATTTCTGAGGAGCCACATGTAATTTTTATCTTTGCTTCTCTATAGGTAACATGATTGTTTCCTCTGACTTCTTCCAGATGTTTTTCTTTTCCTCTGACTTCTTTCAGGATTTTTCCTTTATCTTTGATTTCCTGTAGTTTGAAAATGTCACACTTATGTGCAGAGTTTTTGTTTTGTTTCATTTGTCATTTATCCTGCTCAGTGTTCTTTGACCTTCTTGGATCTGTGGTTTGGTGTCTGACATTGATTTGAGGAAACTTGCAGTCCAATATTTCTTCTCTTCCTGTCTCTCTTTTCCTTCTGCTATTCCCATTTACATGTATGTTACACCTTTTGTAATTGCTCCACATATTCTGGTGGTGTTTTTTTTTTGTCTTTTTGCTTCTCAGTTTTGGAGGTTTCTATTAAGATATCCTAAAGCAAGGCCAGGCGCTGTGGCTCACACCTGTAATCCCAGCACTTTGGGAGGCTGAGGCAGGCGGATCACCTGAGGTCGGGAGTTCGAGACCAGCCTGACCAACATGGAGAAACCCTGTCTCTACTAAAAATACAAAAATCAGTTGGGCATGATAGCGCGCATCTGTAATCCCAGCTATTTGGGAAGCTGAGGTGCGAGAATTGCTTGAGCCTGGGAGGCGGAGATTGCAGTGAGCCGAGATCGCGCCACTGCACTCCAGCCTGGGCAACAGAGTGAGACTCCATCTCAAAAGAAAAAAAAAGATATTCTAAAGCTCAGAGATTCTCTGCTTAGCCATGTTCAGACTACCAATAGGTCTATCAAAGGCATTCTTTATTTCTGTTACAGTGTTTTTATCTGTAGCTTTTTTTTTTTAATTGTTCTTAAGATTTCCACCTTTCTGTTTTCATTGCCCGTCTGTTCTTGCATGCTGTCTGCTTAATGAGAACCCTTGGCATTTTAATCATAGTTGTTTTAAATTCCTTGGCCGGGCATGGTGGCTCAGGCCTGTAATCCCAACACTTTGGGATGCTGAGTTGGGCAGAAGATCACATGAGGTCAGGCATTCGAGACCAGCTTGGCCAACATGGTGAAACCTGTCTCTACTAAAAATACAAAAATTAGCCCGGCGTGGTGTCACACGCTTATAATCCCAGCTACTCAGGAAGCTAAGGCAGGAGAATCACTTGAACCCGGGAGGCGGATACTGCGGTGAGCCGAGATCATGCCACTGCACTTCAGCCTGGGTGACAGAGCAAGACTCTGTCTAAAAAAAAAAAAAAAATCCATGTCTGGCCAGACACAGTGACTCACATCTGTAATCCCAGCACTTTGGGAGGCAGAGGCGGGCAGATCACATGAGGCCAGGAGTTCAAGATCAGCCTGGGCAACTTGGTGAAACCCCATCTCTACTAAAAATACAAAAATTAACTGGGCATAGTGGCACACGCCTGTAATCTGAGCTACTCGGGAGGCTGAGGCACAAGAATCATTTGCACCCAGGAGGCAGAGGTTGCAGTGAGCCGAGATCACGCCACTGCACTCCAACTTGGGTGATAGAGTGAGAATCTGTCTCAAAAAAAAAAAAATTCCATACTGATAATTTCAGCATCCCTTGTGCCAGGTCTGGTTCTAATGCTTGCTCTGTCTCTTTGAACTGTTCTTTGCTTTTTAACATGCCCTGTAATTTTTTTCTTGATAGCTGGAAGTAATGTACTGGGTAAAAGGAACTGCTGTATAAATATGCCTTTAGTGATGTGGTGGTGAGGTGTAGGGGGAGATCCTACAATTAGGTCTTTTCTGGTGACCCTGTGCCACTGGACTGTGAATGTCACCGAGCTTTTCTCAGATTTTCTTCTCTACCCTTAGGTAGGAAAGGATGGCGAGAGTGGGCTGGGATTGGGTACTATCCTTCTCCCCCACATGGTTGGCTAGGGTGAGCTTTAGTTGAGTATTTCTCTTCTCCCAAGTGGAAAGTTAGAGCTGGTTAGAATTAGGTTTTACCCTTCTCCTAGTTCAGTTAGGCTCTGATAAAACCCCTGAATGTTAGGCTCTGGTTAACTAGCTTCTCCCGAGGGCAGTTTGTCAAGAGGAGCACAGTGCTCTGAAGCTTTCAGAATGATTCCTATTTCCGTCTCCCTGCTGGAAGCTCAAGGGGATTCTTCTCGAGAAGGTAAAATTCACAAAAGTATGGGGTCCCCATATGACGGAGTCCCCCTGAAGTTTTTGACTCTCAGACTTGTTCTCATCTAGCCTCTAACAATTTGTCGATTACACTTCAGGTTTCCTGACTCTGGCACCGGTTCCTGTAAAGACTTCTGTACATTGCTCTCCATGTTTGCATTTCTGTCTCTGATTATGGGAGCAGTGGTTTGCCCTGTGACCTCACTTCTCATATGGATCTAACTAAGTACAAATGATTTTTCAGTTTGTTGAGCTTTTTACTTGTTGTTAGGATGGAGTTACAACTCCCAAGCTTTTTACATGTGGAAATGAAATTTACTAAGAAGAAATTCGCAAAACATAAAATTAACATTTTAAAGTGAATAATTTAGTCAGGTGTGGTGGCGGACACCTGTAATCCCAGCACTTTGGGAAGCTGAGACGGGAGGATCACTTGAGCCCAGGAATTCGAGACCAGCCTGGACAATATGACAAAACCCTGTCTCTACTAAAAATACAAAACTTAGCTGGGCATGGTGGCACATGCCTGTGGTCCCAGCTACTCGGGAGGCTGAGGAGGGAGGATCGCTTGAGCCTGGGAGGTGGAGGCTGCAGTGAGCTGTGATTGCATCACTGCACTCCAACCTGGGTGACTGTGAGACCCTGTCTCAAAAAATAAATAATAAAATATAAAAGTGAATAATTTAGTGGCATGTAGTGCATTCACAATGCTGTGCACTCACCACCTCTATCTAGTTATCTAGTTCCAAAACATTTCTGTCACTCCAAGAGAAAATCCTGTGCCCATTAAGAAGTTTCTCCCTGGCCAGGCGCGGTGGCTCACACCTGTAATCCCAGGACTTTGGGAGGCTAAGGTGGGCAGATCACGAGGTCAGGAGTTTGAGACCAGCCTGGCCAATATGGTGAAACCCCATCTCTAAGAAAAATATTAAAAAATTAGCCAAGTGTGGTAGCATGCTCCTGTCATCCCAGTTACTCGGGAGGCTGAGGCAGGAGAATTGCTTGAACCCAGGAGGCGGAGGTTGCAGTGAGCCTAGATTGTACCACTACACTCCAGCCTGAGCGACAGAGCAAAACTCTGTCTCAAAAAAAAAAAAAAAAAAGAAGTTTCTCCCTATAACCCACTCTATCCCCTGGATCAGGGGTCCCCAACCCCCAGGACCATGGTCCGCACAGCAGGAGGTGAGCGGCAGGCAAGCCAGCATTACTGCCTGAGCTCCACCTCCTGTAAGATCAGTGGCAGCATTAGATTTTCATAGGAGAAAGAACCCTATTGGGAACCGTGCATGCGAGGGATCCAGGTTGCACACTCCTTATGAGAATCTAATGCCTATCAGGCATTTTTTTTTTTTTTTTTGAGACAGAGTCTCACTCTATCACCCAGGTTGGAGTGCAGTGGCGTGATCTTGGCTCACTGCAACCTCTGCTCCACTGAGGTGGAGCAGTTCCATCCCCAAACCATCCCCAACCCCTTGCCCCAATCTGTGGAAAAGTTGTCTTCCATAAAACCAGCGCCTGGTGCCAAAAATGTTGGGGACCACTGCCCTGGATAACTACACATCAGCTACATATCTATCTACTTATCCCCTGGTAAATACATGTCTGCTTTCTGTTTTTATGGATTTGGCTATTCTGGATATTTTATATAAATGGAATCACACAATATGTGACCTTCTGTGTCAGGTTAATTTCACTTAGCATAATGTTTTAGAGGCTTACGCACGTTGTAACTCATACAGTAATCTATTCCTTTTTATTCTATGTAAATATTAAGTTGATTTTTTTTTTTTTTTGAGACAGGGTCTCACTCTGTTGCTCAGGCTGGAGTGCAGTGGTGCTATCTTGGCTCACTGCAACCTCCACCTCCCAGGTTCAAGTGATTCTCCCATTTCAGCCTCCCAAGTAGCTGGAACTACAGGTTGGTGCCACCACACCTGGCTAATTGTTTTTTTTTTTTTTTTTTTTTTGGTAGAGATGAGGTTTCAACTGTGTTGTCTAGGCTGGTTTCGAACTCTTGACCTCAAGTGGATCTGCCCGCATTGGCCTCTGAAAGTACTAGGATTACAGGCATTAAATACTAAGATTTGTTTATTCATCCATTGATGGACATTTGGGATTCCACGATTTGGTGATTGTGAATAGTGCATTTGAACATGTTTGTCCATGTACTTATTTGGGTATCTGTTTGTAATTGTTTTTGGAATATACCCAGGAGCAGAATTGCTGGGTCATCTGGTAATTTTATATTTAACTTTTTGAGGAACCACCAGACTGTTTTCCACAGCAGCTGCATCATTTTACCTTTCCACCAGCAGTGTATGTACGAGGGCTCCAATTTTTCCATATTCTTGCCAATACTTGTTTTTGTTTGTTTGTTTTACAAGGCAGGGTCTCACTATGTTGCCCAGGCTGGTCTCAGACTCCTGGGCTCAAGTGATTCTTCCACCTCAGCCTCCCGAGTAGTTGGAACTACAGGTGTGCAACACGACAACTGATGCCAACACTTGTTATTTCTGGTTTTGTTTGTTTTGTAGTATAACCATTCAAATGGGTATCAAGTGGTATCTCATTGTGGTTTTTGTTTGTACTACCTATAGTGACCAATGATGTTGAGCATCTTTCCATTTAGATATATTTTTTGTATGAATGCCTGTATATCTTTTTGTTCTTTTTTTTTTTTTTGAGACTGAGTCTCACTCTGTTGTCATGTCTCGGCATAATCTCGGCTCACTACAACCTCCACCTCCTGGGTTCAAGCGATTCTTGTGTCTCAGCCATTGAGTAGCTTGAATTACAGGTGTGCACCACCATGCTTGGCTAATTTTTGTGTTTTTAGCAGAGATGGGGTTTCTCCACATTGGCCAGGTTGGTCTCGAAATCTGGGCATCAAGTCATGCACCCATAGCCTCTCAAAATGCCGGGATTACAGGCGTGAGCCACCACGCCTGGCCTGTATATCTTTTTGTATATCTTTCTTTGTGGGAAATGCCTATTCAAATCCCATTTAAAAAATGTTTTTGGGCCGGGTGCGGTGGCTCACGCCTGTAATCCCAGCACTTTGGAAGGCCGAGGCTGGCGGATGACAAGGTCAGGAGTTCGAGACCAGCCTGACCAACATGGTGAAACCCTGTTACTGCAAAAAATACAAAAAATTGCTGGGCATGGTGGCACATGCCTGTAGTCCCAGCTCCTCAGGATGCTAAGGTGGGAGGATTGCTTGAACCCAGGAGGTCGAGACTACAGTGAGCTTAGATCATGCCACTGCACTCCAGCCTGGGTGACAGAGACAAACCTTGTCTCAAAAAATAAATTTTTTTTAATCTGTTTGTTGTAGAATTGTACATTTATATATCCTGAATAAGACCTTTATCAGATATATAATTTGAAAATATTTTCTTATACTTTTAGATTGTCTTTACACTATCTTGATAGTGTCCTTTGATGCCCAAAAGTTTTAATTTGATGAAGTCCAGTTTATCTATTATTTATTTTGTTGCTTGTGCTTTTGGTGTCATATCTAAGAATCCTTTGCCAACCCCAAGGTCATGAAGATTTATCCCTGTGTTTTATTCTAAAAGTTTTATAGTTTTAGCCCTTCATTCTTTGTGTATGGATTTTTAGTTGTCCTAGTACCATTTGTTAAAAACACCATTCTTGGCTGGGTGCAGTGGCTCACACCTGTAATTCCAGCACTTTGGAAGGCTGAGGTGGGTGGATCACTTGAGGTCAGGATTTCGAGACCAGCCTGGCCAACATGGCAAAACCCCGTCTTTACTGAAAATACAAAAATTAGCCAGGCATGGTGGTGCATGCCTGTAGTCCCAGCTACTCGGAAGGCTGAGGTACAAGAATTGCTTGAACCCAGGAGGTAGAGGTTGCAGAGAGCCCAGATAGTGCCAGTGAGTCAAGATCGTGCCACTGCACTCCAGCCTGGGCAACAGAGTGAGACTCTGTCTCAAAACAAAACAAAACAAACCACAAAAAAGAACCCCCCAAAATCACCATTCTTTTTCCTGCTGAGAGATCTTGGCACCTTTGTTGAAAATCAATTGACTATAGATATAGTGTTTATTTCTGAACTCTTTTTTTTTTTTTTTTTTTTTGAGACGGAGTCTCGCTGTCGCCCAGGCTGGAGTGCAGTGGCGCGATCTCGGCTCACTGTAGGCTCCGCCCCCCGGGGTTCGCGCCATTCTCCTGCCTCAGCCTCCGGAGTAGCTGGGACTACAGGCGCCCGCCACCTCGCCCGGCTAATGTTTTGTATTTTTAGTAGAGACGGGGTTTCACCGTGTTAGCCAGGATGGTCTCAATCTCCTGACCTCGTGATCCGCCCGCCTCGGCTTCCCAAAGTGCTGGGATGACAGGCGTGAGCCACCGCGCCCGGCCTATTTCTGAACTCTTGACTCTACTTCATTGGCTTATATGCCTCTCCTTATACCAGGACTACACTGTTTTTGATTGGTATAGCTTTGTAGTTAAGTTCTGAAATCAAGAAGTGCAAGTCCTCAAACTTTGTTCTTTTTCAAGACTGATTCGGTTATTTGAGGTCCTCGGTGATTCCATATGAATTTTAGGATGGGCTTTTCTATAGCTGCCAAAAAATGCCATTGGGATTTTGATAGATATTCACACTGAATCTGTAGATTGCTTTGGAGTATTGCATCTTAACGATATTAAGACTTCCAACCCGTGATCGTGGGATGTCTTCCTATTTAGGTCTTCTTTAATTTCTTCCAACAATGTTTTATAAAGCACACAATACATACAACATAAAATTTAGCATTTCAGCCTTTTTTCTTGAGACAGAGTCTCACTCTGTCACCAGCATGGAGTACAGTGGTGTGGTCTCTTTCCTTATTGATCTTTTGTCTGGTTGATCTGTTAAAAGTGGTGAATTCTACAACTTTTTTTTGAGACGGGGTCTTGCTCTGTTGCCCAGGTTGGAGCGCAGTGGCACAATCTCGGCTCACTGCAACCTCCATCTCCCAGGTTCAAGCAATCCACCCTCCTCAGCCTTAGAGGTAATAAACAGTGAGAGCCAAAAGATTAATGTCCTTGGCACACAGTGTGGTGGAACTGGTATGTGTCCATCCACTCATGCCCCTTAGTGGCATCCTGTGTTCTTGATGCCTTGAGAGCATTGCTTTAACCACGAGTCTGTCAAGTGATGATGTCACAGTCAGAAGTGGAAAAGATTAGCCTGTTTTCTGTCATAGAATTTCTGGGTTCACTTCCCCATTATCTCTGGCCACAGAGACTGTCTCTGTCTCTAGCAAAGACAGTAGTCTAGAGGGTAAATGGCTTTTCTGGCCAAAGAAAAGCCTACAATACATGGAGAAACTGTATCTGGGGCCTCCTCTAGACAGGGAAGAGGATGGCTGAGGGGTTTGGGTGTCCTTATTGGGCACTCCTGAAGCCCTCAGAGTCCCGCAGCCCTCCCCACCACACCACAGAACCTGACTTGCCCCTTGAGGGCCTCCATCCTTCTGCCCCAGCCCGGTGGGCCAGGACGTGGCACTCTACTCTCCTCCACCATCATCTGTCAATTGTCTTTCCTGGGCCTCAGCCCTCTGTCAGCCATCCCCTGGCACATGCCCCGCCCGTGGCTCCTCCCGGCACTCATCTTCACGTTCTTCCAGAGCCAACTCAGAGCAGACTTTCGAGTCCTCGTGGGTGTGAAGGATGCTAGCTTTAGCCAAGTTCGCTACCCAGAAGAAAACACTCCCATAAAACATGTTTCCATTCACTTCTGTAAATATGACTTTTCTTCATGAAGGATGACATGCCAGGAAAAACCACGGAGGTCAAAGCTCACTGGACATAGTGGCAGGAGGAAACCTCCCACTGAAGGAGCTTGAGAGCCCACTGCATCTCTAAGGAACCCAGAGCAGAACCTGTCCTCCCTGCTAGTGCAGCACCACCATTCCCAAACCATGGGAGGGCCACTGTGCCAGCACAGCCACCCCAGGGGATGCCCCATGGCTGTTCAGGAAGTGCCTGTCGTTTGTTATAAAGCCAAACCACATGGCAACTTCAACCGTCGTCTATAGTAGCAAATGGTTAGACAGCATCCAAAGGGCAGAAGGTAGGAAAAAACCCAAACCCAGCAGAGGCCGGAGCTGTGAGATTTACTGAAGCCTCTTCAGCTCATCTCACAGCAACAGTGGGAGGTCCTGGCACCACAGGCAGGCTCCACTCTCATGGGTGGTGACACCTTGCTCCCAAAGCTCTTCTTCCAAATGTGGAAACTGGGTGGAGGTCTCCAGCCTGCAACTGACAGAGCTGCACTGGCAAAGAAGCCGCCAGCTACCATCCCATGCCCTAAGCCAATTCATTCCGAAGATCGAGAGGCCCTATTTCTAGGGACAGGTTCACAGAAAGCAAGGACACTTTTTCAAAGTAAATAGCTCTATCATTAACTGGATTTGAAAACTTGGGGAGAGAACGAACACCTTTCCCCCAAAGCTGTTTCCTCAGAAGTAAACTAGGTGTGAGGGGTGGCACTGCTGGGTGTGCAAGAGCCCACGGAACACTTGGGCAGCTTCCAGAAGCAGAGCCCTTGGTGCTTCTGCACAAACAAGGCCCTGGCCTACTGGGGCAAGCCCTCGGGCCACGCTGCTCTCTGTGGAGCACAGGGAAGGCCAGTGTGGCTGGTGACTGATCTTAATTTTGTGCTAAATAAACTACTATTTTATTCTAGATTCTAACACAGACAAGCAGAAAGCAAAGGTTTAAGCTGTTTGGGGAGGAAGAAAAATTAGTTTTTATGAGCAAGTCTACATATTCCTCCATAAGTCAGGCTGAGTGGGAGGACAGGGGGGTGTAAACCCCAGTGCCAGTGCTCCAGGGGAGGCCAGTCCAATGGACTCTGTGGGGAAGTTCAGGGTCCTAAACTCTAAAGACAGATGATATTAGACCCTTGACAGCAACAAGGGTCATGTCACTTGCCCTTTGGGATGCATCCCCCAGCATCTCATCTCCCTAGAGCATGATGGAGAACAGCCAGCCACGGAAGAGAGGCAGAGCCACACCAAGACCAATGGCAGATGGTGCCCACTGGCTTCTCTGCTGCCTGTGGCCTTGCATGCTGAGATTCCAGCTCCTCCCCCTCCTCAGTCAAATGACTACACATCGGGCACTTTCAGGGCCTTGGACAAATTGTCAGAACAGAGGATATCACATCTCTGAGAGGCTACTGCATCCCCCACAAAGCTGCAGAAGAGAAAACAAGCTGATGAACATTTCAACATTCACAGTATGTAGATTTAGCTTTCATTTTATTTTAGTTATAAAACGATTGCCAAAACACAAAGTTTTAGAAAAACACACAAACACAAGTTTTTATTCCTTTTTTAGTTGCAGAAAATAAATACAATCACATATTCCATATGCTTGTCTACAAAAGCATCTCTAAAAATGTCATTTGCTGGACTTGACAGTATAATCTTTTTGGCTTTTCAATTGCAGGTATCATACAGATCATTTTATTTTATTAACTTTTTAAGCACTTGGCTCAAGCAACTTTGGAAAAAGACTCTGTGAGCTTACAAATCTTATTCCAAGTGTTATTTTTTAAACAGTTAAAACTAAAACAAGGTCTTACTTTTTCAAAAGAGGAGAATAAAGTTTTTCTTTTATAAAAATTGCTCCCCAAACTCACAAACACCCAAACCGACATAAAAAGTTGGTCCATCTTCTTAGGAATCAACAAGAAGTGAGGTTACAGGGGAGAGGGAGGAGCAAACATGACGGTTCCTGTGAAATCTATCCCACCGAGCAGTCACTCTTATGTTTCCAGTTTGGCCCTCGGGAGTTTTCCTAAAGGAAAGCTGTTCAGTCATCTAAGCCTATGTTTCTGAAAAGGTAGGACATGGACTCCCCATTGTGGATCCGACGGATCGCCTCTGAAAGGATCATGCTGATATCCACAGTTTTAATCTTGGGACACTGGAGCTTCTGGACTTCATGTGGAATTGTATTGGTGACCACCACCTGTGAAGCAAGAGAAAAAAAACCAGAACATCAGAAAGCCAAGTAGCTTCATGGTTGGATCTGGAATGTGGTAACTTCTCAAATCTGAGGCTCGCCATGACAGGAAAACTGTGGATCTATGTCTCAAGTCAATGTTTCAATTATTTATTTATTTATTTATTTATTTATTTTTAGATGGAGTCTTGCTCTGTCGCTCAGGCTGGAGTCCAGTGGCACCATCTCAGCTCACTGCAAGCTCGGCCTCCCGGGTTCACGCCATTCTCCTGCCTCAGCCTCCCAAGTAGCTGGGACTGCAGGCACCTGCCATCATGCTCAACTCATTTTTTTATATTTTTAGTAGAGACGGGGTTTCACCACGTTAGCCAGGATGGTCTCGACCTCCTGACCTCATGATCCACCTGCCTCGGCCTCCCAAAGTGCTGGGATTACAGGCGTGAGCCACCGCACCCAGCCTGTGTTTCTTAAGTTAAGATTTGATAACCTCACACCCACTAGGACAGGTACGGCATAAAAAGATAATAACAAGTATTGGAGGGATGCAGAGAAACTGGAGCTCCCTACTCCTGGCTGTGGGAATGTAAAATGGTGCAGCTGCTTTGAAAAACAGTCTGGCAGCTCCTTGAAAGTTTAAACATGAAGTTACTGTATGACCTGGCAGTTCTAAACCTAGGTACGTATCCAAGAGAAGGGAAAACACATGTCCACAGAAAAACTTGTACACAAATGTTTACTGTGGCACCATTCATAAGTTAAAAAGTAGAAAAAAATTTTTCTATCAACATGAAATACAGAGAGACAAAATGTGGACTATCCATTTAACAGTATTATTTGATCATAAAATGGAATGAAGTATTGATTCATGCTCCAACATGGATGAACTTTGAAAATATTATGTTGAGTGAAGAAAGCCAGACACAAAAGACCACACATTGTATAATCTCATTTATATGAAACGTCCAGAACAGGCAAATCTAGAGAGACAGAAAGCAGATTAGTGGTTCCCAGGGACTAATGGCAGTGAGAGAAAATGTGAAGTGACAGCTAATGGGTATGGGGTTCCTTTCTAGGGAGAAGAAAATGTTCTAAAACCAACTATGGTAATGACTGCACAACTCTGAACATTCTAAAAACCAGTGAGTTGTATACATTATTATTATTATTTTTTGAGACAAGAGTCTCGTTCTGTCACCCAGGCTGGAATGCAGTGGCACAATCTTGGCTCACTGCAGCCACTGCCCCCGGGTTCCAGTGATTCTCTTGCCTCAGCCTCCCAAGTAGCTGGGATTACAGGCATGCGCCACCACGCCCGGTTAATTTTTGTATTTTTAGTAGAGACGGGGTTTCACCCTGTTGGCCAGGCTGGTCTCCAACTCCTGACCTCAGGTAATCCACCTGCCTCGGCCTCCCAAAGTGCTGGGATTATAGGCGTGAACCACCGCACCCAGCCCTTGAATCCTTTCTCAACCACGAAAGATCTCAGTCTTGTCCTGACTCTCTGTAACTAAAGATCAAGATGTGCCAAAAGCCCAGGCAGCTGTACCCACACAAACCAGACCCTGTTACCTCATCAATGGCAGACTCTTCAATCAGCCGGGGGGCGTCAGAAGACAACAAGCCATGAGTCGCCATCACAAAGATCTTATATGCACCTCTTTCCTTCAGGGTCTCTGCTGCAGCAAGAAAGCTGTCAACATCATCAATGATGTCATCCTGCCAAAGCACAGATGGAAAAGAATGTATACGAGCACTTCTACAATAATAGGTTAGACAACCAGGAAAAAAAAAAGGGTCTGCCTACATTTATTGTGAAAAATCTGCTCTTCCATTTGGCCTTGTGCAGACAGCACGGCCCCATGTCCCCATCACCGTGCCCCATGGCAGCCCTTCAGTACTTTCACGAGCCTCTTCCTGCACAGCACCTGCCACTACTGGGGCTATCTTCCACCACACTCCAGGCTCCCAGGGGTAGCACTGTTTTCTGCACCATAACTGGCCAACACTGTGCTGTCACAACGCAGGTCGCACCAGAAATGATGGAGGTATGATTTTCTTTTTTTGTTTTTAATGCACAGAAAAAGTGTTAAAAGATGTTTTTGACTCTGGGTAATAGAATTATGGGTGCCTCTTTCCCCCTGCTTCTTCTTGCTACTTTCCTTATTTCCAAATTTTCTCCACTGGGCATATGGGAAATATGTTTTTTTACATGTTATTACAATGGAAAAAATAATAATGATTATTGTTTTTAATAATAAAATACCCAGCTCAGTGGTTTCCAATCTAGAGACCAGATTCCCAGGCTCCCAGAGTTATTTTAAACCCATTATGGCATCAAACGTTGTCTAGAGTTGAATAAATATTCATGTATTTATTTTACATACATATTATTATTCTTTAATTGCATACTGAAGTTACTATGATCAAAAATATACATTAAAAGGCCAGGCGTGGTGGCTCATGCCTATTGTCCCAGCACTTTGGGAGGCTGAGGTGGGAGGATTGCTTGAGCTCAGGAGTTCAAGACCAGCCTGAGCAACATGACGAAACCCAGTCTCTACAAAAACAGAAAACAAAAATTAGCCATGCATGGTGGTACGCACCTGTAGTCCTAGCTACTTGGGAGACTGAGGCAAGAGGATTGCTTTAGCCAGGAGGTAGAAGTTGCAGTGATCTGTGATCAAGCCACTGCACTCCAACCTGGGCAGCAGACCCAGACCATACCTCAAAACACACACACACACACACACACACACACACACTCTACATACATAACTGGTGCTGTCTGAAGGACCTCTGTGGCTGTGGCACTGAGAATTTTCAGGCTGTGTTATTGTACTATAGTTAAGCAAGATGGAGGATGCTGGGTAATGAATACACAGGATGTCCCTGTGTATTTCCCCCTACTTCCTATGGATCTATAATTACTTCAAAATAAAAACTTTTTTAAAAAAATGCACAGGCGGCTGGGTGCAGTGGCTCGCGCCTGTAATCCCAGCACTTTGGGAGGCCAAGGCGGCAGATCACGAGGTCAGGAGTTCGAAACCAGCCTAGCGAATATGGTGAAACCCTGTCTCTACAAAAAAAATACAAAAATTAGCCGGACATGGTGGCGCGCGCCTGTAGTCCCAGCTACTTGGGAGGCTGAGGCAGGAGAATCGCTGGAACCCAGGAGGTGGAGGTTGCAGTGAGCTGAGATCACGCCACTGCACTCCAGCCTGGGTGACAGAGCGAGACTTTGTCTCAATAAATAAATAAATAAATAAATAAATAAATAAAAATGCAGTGGCACTAGAACGGGGGTTGAAAGGTGCTACTGAATCCACAGCACCTTGTTACTATAGACGTTGCCAACTAAGGAATAAGTAATGGACAGCTATTACCCTGGAGGGTGATGTGAGAGATTTTCTTTTTTTTTTTTTTTTTTTTTTTGAGACAGAGTCTTGCTCAGTCGCCCAGGCTGGAGTGCAGTAGCACGATCTTGGCTTGCTGCAAGCTCCGCCTCCCAGGTTCATGCCATTCTCCTGCCTCAGCCTCCCGAGTAGCTGGGACTACAGGAGCCCACCACCACGCCCCGCTAATTTTTTGTATTCTTAGTAGAGACGAGGTTTCACTGTGTTAGCCAGGATGGTCTCGATCTCCTGACCTACACCCATCTCGGCCTCCCAAAGTGCTGGGATTACAGGCGTGAGCCACCGCGCCCAGCCCCAGAGAGATTTTCTAACCTGAAAAGGGTGTGTACAAAATTATCAAGCACTGGGGATACCGTGGGGCGCCCACTACGGAACTTGGGAAATGGGTATGGCCACTTTGGGAACAATGTGGCAGCACCTTGTAAAGTTAAAAATGTGCACACCTTCAGACCCAACAACTCCACTCCCACGCACCTTGAACTCTCACATTTTTGCACCAGAAAATAGGCACAAGGATGTTCAAAGCAGTACCATTGCCTCAATCAGTTGTGTAGCAGTTATACCAAAGACACAACACATAGCAGTGAAAAAGAATGCAGTACAACTTCCTGCCACTGCACAGGTAAATTTCAATAACAGTGTCGCGCAAGAAAGTCCCAAAGTACACAAAGACATCATTTACATAAACATCAAAGACAAGAAAAAAAGACAGCATTTAAGGCCACAAGCCCTCATGGCTGACTACAGGATCAAGATGGGCAGCTTTCACATCAGTGACAACCTCTGAGGCAAAGAGACCAGGGTAAGCCCAGAGGAGGCCTCTAGGTACCTGGAGATGGTCTATGCCTCAAGTGAGCTAGCGGGTACCTAGTGTTCATTCTATTCTTTAAAATATACAGGCATTAAGTGCACTCTTTTTGTTCACTGGTCTTATGATGTGTGAAAGGATGCATGTTTCAAACAGTTATAATCAACTTTGTACTTTACTTTTTTTTTTTTTTGAGATGGAATCTCACTCTTCCGCCCAGGCTAGAGTGCAGTGGCACAATCTTGGCTCACTGCAACCTCCGCCTCCCGGGTTCAAGTGATTTTCCAGGATCAGTCTCCCAAGTAGCTGGGATTACAGGTGTGCGTCAACATGTCCAGCTAATTTTTGTATTTTTAGTAGAGATGGGGTTTCACCATGTTGGCCAGGCTGGTCTTGAACTCCTGACCTCAGGTGATCCACCCGCCTCGGCCTCCTAAAGTGCTGGGATTACAGGCATGAGCCACTGCGCCTGGCCTGTACTTTACTTTTATCACAGAACAATATCTCACGTTATGACAGGATGACTTTTTTTTTTTTTTTTTTTTTTTTTGAGACTGAGTTTCACTCTTGTCACCCAGGCTGGAGTGCAGTGGCATGATCTCGGCTCACTGCAACCTCTGAGCCCCAGGCTCAAGGGATCCTCCCGCTTCAGCCTCTCAAGTAGCTGGGACTACAGGTATGTGCCACCAAGTTCAGCTAATTTTTGTATTTTCTGTAGAGACGGGGTTTTGCCATGTTGCCCAGGCTGGTCTTGAACTCCTGAGCCCAAGCGATTGGCCTGCCTTGGCGTCCCAAAGTGCTGGGATTACAGGCATGAGCCAAAGCACCCAGCCAGTACTTAGCAATTTTAAAATAAACAATAACATTTTCCAATTTCTGGGCCAAAGCAAACATTTAGCACAAGGTACCAATTTAATAAGAATTATCTGGCCATACTACTATCCTTAGGCCTTTATATGCCCAGAATTAACAAATAAATTGGCCAGGTGCAGTGGCTCACGCCTGTAATCCCAACACTTTGGGAGGCCGAGGCAGGTGCATCACTTAAGTTCAGGAGCTTGAGACCAGCCTGGCCAACATGGTGAAACCCCATCTCTACTAAAAATACAAATATTAGCCAGGCGTGGTGGCAGGCACCTGTAATTCCAGCTACTTGGGAGGCTGAGGCAGGAGAATCATTTGAACCTGGGAGGCAGAAGTTGCAGTGAGCCGACATTGTGCCACTGCACTCCAGCCTGGGCGACAGCGAGTCTCTGTCACAAAATCAATCAATCAATCAATCAACAGAATAACAATGGCAAATACTAGAATTAATAATAAAAGAGGTCTACATACCACGATGATGGCAATCCTTCCTCCAACATCACCCACAACCGTGATTGGGGGCTTTTCTTTAGGAATCAGCACTGGTTGGAATAAAACACACACACCAAAATTTTTATATTAAAAAGTAAAACAAAACTTTAAAGAAGTTAATATCTCAAGATAAAAACATTCAACCAACTAGGAATAGAAGGGAATTTCCTCAGTCTGATTAAGGGCAACTACAAAAACCCACAGCTAACTTCATACTTTATGGCCGAAGGCCAAAAGCTTTCCCCTAAGATCAGGAACAAGACAAGGATGCCCACTGCACCACTGCCATTCACCATCATACTGGATACTCTAGCAAGGGTAATTAGGCAAGAAAACGAAATGAAAGGCATCCAGATCAGAAAGGAAAAGTAAAACTATCTCTATTAGCAGATGACATGTTCCTACATATTGAAAATACCCAAGAATCCACAAATCCACTTACCAAAGCTAATATACGAATTCAGCCAAGTTGCCAAGTACAAAATCAACACACAAAATCAGCTGCTACACAGCAGCACTGAATAATCAAAAGAGTGAATTGAGAAAGCAATTCCAGGCCGGGAGCAGTGGCTCACTCCTGTAATCCCAGCCCTTTGGGAGGCTGAGGCGGGCGGATCATGAGGTCAGGAGATCGAGACCATCCTGGCTAACATGGTGAAACCCCATCTCTACTAAAAATACAGAAAAAAAAAAAAAAAAAATTAGCCAGGCGTGCTGGTGGGCGCCTGTAGTACCAGCTACTTGGGAGGCTGAGGCAGGAGAATGGCGTGAACCCGGGAGGCGGAGCTTGCAGTGAGCCGAGATCGCGCCACTGTACTCCAGCCCGGGCAACAGAGTGAGACTAAAAAAACAGAAAGCAATTCCATTTACAAAAGGAGGCAAAAGAATAAAATACCAGGAATAAATTTAACCAAGGACTTGTGAAAACTACAAATCATTATTGAAAGAAATTTAAGAAAATAGGATTATTGGCCAGGAGTGGTGGTTCACACCTGTAATCCCAGCACTTTGGGAGGCCGAGCTGGGTGGATCTCTTGAGCCCAGGAGTTCGAGACCAGCCTGGGCAACACAGTGAAACACCATTTCTACAAAAAAAAAAAAAAAAAAAAATATATATATATATATATATATATAAATTAGCCAGGTTTGGTGGTAGCACATGCCTGTAGTCCCAGCTACTCAGAGGGCTGAGGTGGGAGGATCACTCCATCCTGGGAGGTGGGGGTTGCAGTGAGCCAAGATCATGCCACTGCACCCCAGCCTGGGCAACAGGGCAACACCTTATCTCAAAAAAATAAGAAAAAAAAAAAAAAGAAAGAAAGAAAAGAAAGAAAACAGAATTCTTAGATATTATACTGAAAGATAAGCAACAAAAATATAAATTGGACTTAATCAAAATTAAAATCTTTTGCGGCTGGGCGTGGTGGCTTGCACCTATAATTCCACACTTTGGGAGGCTGAGGAGACAGGATTGCTTGGGCTCAAGAGTTCAAGACCATCCTGGGCAACACAGTGAGACCCCATCTCTACAAATTTTTTTTTTAAATTACCCAGGCACGGTGATGTGCGTCTGTAGTCACAGCTACTCAGAAGGCTGAGGCAAGAGGATCACTTGAGCCTGGGAGGTTCCGAGGCTGCACTGAGCCATGATCATGCTACTGCACACTCCAGCCGGAGTGACACAGTGAGACCCTGTCTCAATAAAAAATAGATAAAAAAGAGGGCCGGGCACGGTGGCTCATGCCTGTAATCTCAGCACTTCGGGAGGCTGAGGTGGGTGGATCACGAGGTCAGGAATTCGAGACCAGCCTGGCCAACATGGTGAAACCCCCATCTCTACTAGAAATACAAAAAATTAGCTAGGCATGGTAGTGCGCACTTATAATCCCAGGTACTAGGGAGGCTGAGGCAGGAGAATTGCTTGAACCCAGGAGGTGGAGGTTGCAGTGAGCGGAGATGCACCATTGCATTCCAGCCTGAACGACAGAGCAAGACTCCTTCTCTAAATAAATAAATAAATAAATAAATACATAGGGCGAGGCACGGTGGCTCACGCCTGTAATCCCAGCACTTTGGGAGGCCGAGGCGGGCGGATTACGAGGTCAGAAGATCGAGACCATCCTGGCTAACACGGTGAAACCCTGTCTTTACTAAAAATACAAAAAATTCGCTGGCGTGGTGGCAGGCGCCTGTAGTCCCAGCTACTTGGGAGGCTGAGGCAGGAGAATGGTGCGAACCTGAGAGGTGGAGCTTGCAGTGAGCCGAGATCATGCCATTGCACTCCAGCCTGGGTGACAGAGCAAGACTCCGTCTCAGAAAAAATAAAATAAAATAAATAAAATAAAATAAATAAATAAATAAATAGATAAAAACAAAAAAGTAAAAAAAAAACCCCTACAGAATGGCAGAAAATATTTGCATATCATGTATCTGGTAAGAGTCTAGTATCCAAAATATATAAAGTAGGCTGGGCATGGTGGCTCATGCCTGTAATCCCAGCACTTTGGGAGGCCGAGGTGGATAGATTGCCTGCCTGAGTTCAGGAGTTTGAGACCAGCCTGAGCAACATGGCGAAACCCTGTCTCTATAAAAAAATACAAAAATTAGCAGGGCGTGGTGGTGCATGTCAGTAGTCACAGCTACTTAGGGGGCTGAGGTGAGAGGATCACTTGCGCCTGGGAGGTCAAGGCTCCAGTGAGCCACGACTGAACCACTGCACTCCAGCCTGGGTTAGAGAGTGAGGCCCTGTCGCAAAAAAAAAAAAAAAAAAAAAAAGAAAAAAAATTGTGTATATATATATATATATATGCGCCATATGCCAAAATATATAAAGAACTTTTATAATTCAACAATAAAAAGACAAACCGAGTTCAAAAATAGGCAAAGGATTTCAACAGATATTTCTCCGAAGAAGATATACAAATGAAGTCATTAGCCGTTAGGGAAATGTTTATCAAAATCACAGTGAGATGCCAATTTATGCCCACTGGGCTGGTTACAATAAAAAAGCAGAAAATAAGTGTTGATGAGGATGTGGAGAAACTGGAATCTTTGTACATTACTGGTAGGAATATAAAATGGTGCAGCTGATGTGAAAAAAGAGTCTGGCAGTTCCTCAAAAAGTTAAACATACACCAAATGACCCAGCAATTCCGATCCCAGGTATAGACCATGAGAAATGAATCATCTATCCACACAGAAAACTCATATATGAATATACAGAGCAGCAGAGCCAGAAGTGGAAACAACCCAAATTCCTTTCAAATGCTGACAATGAAATATTATCCAGCCATCAAAAGCAATGAAGTACTGACAAGTGCTATCACACGGATGAACCTCAAAAACATGCTCAAAGAAAGAAGCCAGATACAAAAGCCCACATATTATATGATTCCGTTTATATGAAGTGTCCAGATTAGGCAAACATCCACAGAAACAGAAAGGAGGTAAGCAGTTGCCAGGGGCTGGGGGACGGGGGCATGGTGAAACTACTTAATGGGTGCAGGGTGTTCTTCTGGGGTAATGAGAAGTTTTGAAACTAGAAAGAAATGGTAACTGCACAAAACTGTGAATACACTGAAAGCCAGTAAATTTTATACTTTAAAATGGTTAATTCTATGTTATGTGACTTTGACTTCAATTTTCTTTTAAGGCAATGTCACAAAAAGAAAAAGTGAAAGTACTGTTCTAGATTGGGGCTTTTCAACTGCTGAGATCTTGGGCCAGACACGTTTATGCTGCAAGGGACCACCCTGCGTACTGTGAGAAGTTTAGCAGCATGCTTGGCCTCTACTCACTAGATGCCAGTAGCCACCCCCTTGATTGTGACAATCAAAACTATCTCCAGACATTTCCAAATGACCTCTAGGAGACAATATCCACTCCCTAATTGAGAACCACTGCTCTAGATTGAAAGAGACGAAAGACATATGGCAACCAGAGGCAATGTGTGACCCTAGGTGAGCAACAGGAGAGGACAAAAAAGTATAACAAAACAAAGCAAAGCAAGATAAATTCCAGAACTGAAGTGACTTTTTACATTTTCAACAGTCCTATTCCCAGGACACTTGACCTCAATGCCGGTGAAAAAGTATAATGAATCACCCTTTAGGAAATCAATTTGACAAAAAGCCTTATATTCATACCTTCTGACTCATTAATCTCACTTTTAGAAGCTTGAAATGAAATAAGCCAAAGTATGGGAAAAGTGTTTTATCCACATATATTCGCTGCCACATTACAAGGGCAAAGAACAGAAGAAAACATAAAAACCCCAAATTAGGCTGTGGTTGGGCAGTCTAAGCCACATTCATATGATGGGATATTAGCCATAAAAATGTTGTTTACAAGAGGCTGAGGTGGACAAATCGCTTGAGCCTGGGAGGTCAAGGCTGCAGTGAGCTGTGACTGTCACTGCACTCCAGCCTGGGTGACAAAGTGAGACCCAGTCTCAAAGAAAAAAAAAAAGAAATTGCTGTTTCTTTTGAAAGTTTCTGGTGACCTGAGATGACACGTCAGGCAGCTGGGAGAAGGAGGCAGCAACGTGCACAATTAATGTATGAAGCATGCATCGCAGCTCTATGAAAGTAAGGGTGAAAAACTAAAAAGAGGCTCACCAAATTAAAGTGGTTTGAATAGTGGGATCAATCACTAATTATTATTTTCTTTTAACTTTTATGGATAATATTTTCAAATATTATATATAGTGCTTATATTCTGAAAAAGCATTTTCATTGTTTTTTAGTAGGCATATTTTCATCTATAAGAAATCAGAGGATACAAAACAATTTTTAAAATCTAATACTAAATAACAAAATCTTTATATTCGAGATGCTACAGGAAGAATGCTTTCTTTTCCCTTCATATATTATTTGCTAGTACCTTAAAAAAGTACTCTATGTAGGGTGTCCAATCATCAAATGTATAAAAACAATCCAATACTTAGGATCTGTGAAACTAAAATTCTATTGCATTCCCAAAGACGGCCTGTAGTGATCACTACTTGAGTCAAAACATAAACACAGAAACATTATAATTAAAATTATGAATGAAACATAAAGCTCACACGAGTAAAGAAATATTAGAAAGAACACAGAGATCATCCAGTCCCATGACCTCATTTCCAGATGGGAAACCTGTAGTTCAGTGTCTGCAGTCCAGAGTCCACTCCCAAAGGCCACACCAAAAGCTAACGCCCAGCAAGTTCCAAAGAAGCAGCGTTCATCTAAAGACTGCCAACACCTGTTGTTCCTCATCACAGACAGCCCATGCGCTTACAGGACTGAAGAGGAACATATATTCTTCCATGCTCCCGGGCATGGCTCATCTCACCAATGGTCCCAGCCAGCCCTTGCAGGGTTCTGCTGAGGTTCCTAGACACAAGCCCCTCTGAGGCCAGGCAAGGATTCTGAAAGGGAGCGGCAGCCCCAGGCCTACCCCCCATCACCAACAGCCTGGGCACGTGAGGCTGTGAGAAATGCATACACAAGCCAAAGGCTTTGAGGTCCTGAGCCAAACGCTTTATTAACACCCTCCCAGCCCCAAATCCTGAACCCTGGCTCTATCTCCTGCCTTCCTCCTCCTTAAATCCCCATCACTAAGTCCAAGAGACGCAAGAGCACAGTAGAAAAAGCACAGGTTTTAGTCAGACATGTCCAGCTTGTCACTATGTGACTGCAGGGAAGTCACTTTCTCTTTCTGATCCTGTTTATCTATAAAGTGGAAAATCATCACTCAATTAAAAGGGCTGTACTGGAGACTAATACACTAAAAATGTTCATTCCCTCCTGCTGTCTTTTTTAGAGACAGGGTCTCACTCTGTCACACAGGCTGGAGTGTAGTGGCACCATCATGGCTCACTGCAGCCTCTACTTCCTGGGTTCAGGTGATCCTTTCACCTCAGACTCTCAAGTAGCTGGGATTACAGGCACACCACCATGCCTGGCTAATTTTTTTTTTTTTTTTTTTTTTGAGAGGTAGTGTCACTGTGTTGTCCAGGCTGGAGTGCAGTGGCACAATCTCAGCTCACTGCAACCTCTGCCTCCTGGGTTGAAGTGATTCTCCTGCCTCAGCCTCCTGAGTAGCTGGGATTACAGGCACGCGCCACCACACCTGGCTGATTTTTATATTTTTAGTAGAGACAGGGTTTCACCATGTTGGTCAGGTTGAGCTTGAACTCCTGACCTCATGATCCACCCACTCTGGCCTCCCAAAGTGCTGGGATTACAGGCATGAGCCACAGCGCCCAGCCGCCTGGCTAATTTTTAAACTTTTTATAGAAACGGGGTTGTGCTATGTTGCCCAGGCTGGTCTCAAACTCCTGGGCTCAAGCAAACCTTCCACCTCAGCCTTCCAAAGTGCTGGGATTAAAGGAGTGCACCAAAGTACCTGGCCTCCCTCCCATTGTCTTTTTAACATTTCTCAATGTGCTCTGTCACTTTTATTCCCATTGTTACCAACCCCTAGAGCAACAATGCACAACAGAAATACAAAGTGACAAATGAAAGCCACATATGCAATTTCAGATATTCTAGTAGCCACATTACAAAAACACAAAAAAAGGTAAAATTAATTTTAATAACATGTTTGATTTGATTCAATATATCAAAATATTACCATTTTAACACAGAATCAATAAAACTTCACTAATGAGATACTTACATTAAAGTTTCCAGATTGGGGTGTGCGTCCTTCACACTCCCACTGCTCCCCACCCCATTCCCAGTGCGCAGGAGCCACATGTAGCCGGTGGCCACCTGACTGGACAGCACAGCCCAAGAGATCAAGCTCTCCTCCCCTCTGCCTGCTCAACTTCATCACCCTCCCAGATCTGGCCTCTGCACTTCCAGCTTCTGTTCCGTGAAACCTATCCCAAACACAGATGCAGGCCTGGCCTGCTGAACACTAAATGGCCCGGATTGAGAGCCTTTGTGGGCCGCCTTCTAGGACGCGAGTGTATTTACTGGTATTCAAAGTCCTCCTCGGTTGGCTCCCTACAGATACTGCTACCTTAGTCCATCTCTTCCCTCCAGGGGCCTCCTGGTAGTCAGGCTAATGTCTTCCTGGCCACACCATGGCCCATCACTGAACGTCTCATCACTGCAGTCCTATCTCACTCACATAAGGCAGGCAGCGCTGGGTCCTGAGGGCTCGTCCTGGGCTTTCCACCGTCTTGGCCTATCATATGGGTCAACTCTGAGGATGGCCTCTTTTTGTCGCTCTTTTTCAGAAAAACAACAGGCCCAAGAACACACAGCTGATAAGTGATGGAGCCAGATGCAAACTCAAGCTCAGTCCCCCACCCCTCAGGAGATTTAATCCCTGCCCAGATGGCCTTCCATTTCCACCTCAGCTGGGATCTACAAAGTACAGCTAGAATCCCAGCTGTGTGCATGGCTATCCCAACCACACTAGTTCCTTTTCTGTTTTTTTTCCCTCTATTTATAAATGAGCAAACTCCTAGGCAAGGCAAAAACCTAACAGTCCAGAATATACCTCTGTGACCTAAAAATTATTTTGAGCTGAAAGCATTTGAGTTCCTGAAGTCCCTTATATGCTGAAAAGCAGAGCCTCACAAAATAACTCCAAAGAACTCAACTGTGATAAATCTCCTCCCTGGAAACACCAGGGAAGACTGACTCTTATTGCTTAAGACTAGAAGAAGTCCAGACCACACCTAAACAGACGCTGTCAAAAACTAGCCTCTCTCCCATCTTTTCTCCTCAGCGCCCACTTCCCACCAGTCCCCTCCCTCCTCCTCTTCCCCCATTAAGAAGTCATCTCGGCCGGGCGCCTGTAATCCCAGCACACTGGGAGGCCGAAGCGGGCGAATCACTTGCAGTCAGGAGTTCGAGACCAGCCTGGCCAACATGGCGAAACCCTGTCTCTACTAAAAAAAAAAAAAATACAAAAATTACTTGGGCATGGTGGCATGTACCGGTAGTCCCAGCTACCCAGGAGGCTGAGGCAGGAGAATCGCCTGAACCTGGGAGGCAGAGGTTGCAGTGAGCCATGATTGCACCACTGCACTCCAGGCTGGGCAAAAGAGCATTTCAAAAAAAAAAAAAAAGAAGTCATCTGTTTTCCCACAGGGGCCTTTTCTGCCCCTCTTGTTCCTCTATTAAGTTGCTATATAAGCCCCAAATTCTAACCACTTAAAGTCATATTTTTGTGACTCACACAAGAGTTTAATCACACACATCTGTATGTATGTGATTAAACTGTCTTTCCTCTTCCTCATCTGTCTTTTGCGAGTTTAGTCCATATGCCACCAAACACTGAATCTATGAGGGCAGGGGGTTAGGGTTCTTCCCCAACAACTCGAAGGTGGCATTTTTTTTTTTTAATTAAGAAGATGTTATTAAGGCATGGGGAAGTTTCTTAAACACAAAAACAAATTCATGCATAACTCTACCACCCCAACCCAACTACATTCATTCTTCATATTCCCTCCTGGTCCTTGCATAGACAAAGAGAGTGCTGTGGTCTGAAGATGGTATCCTCTCAAAATGCTGTGTTGGAACCTAATACCTAATGTGATAGTATTAACAGCTGGGGCCTTTGGGAAATGATTAAGTCTCAAGGCCTCTGCCTTCGTGAACAGGATTAGTGCCCTTACAGAGAGCTGCCTTGCTCCTTCCACCATCTGAGGACACAGTAACAAGGTGCCACCTCAGGAGCAGAGTGAGCCCTCACCAGACACCAATCTGCTGGTGCCTTGATCCAGGACTTCCCAGCCTCCAGAACTGTGAGCAATGAATTTCTGTTGTTTATAAATTACCCAGTCTGGCCGGATGCAGTGGCTCATGCCTGTAATTCCAGCACTTTGGGAGGCTGAGGTGGACGGATCACCTAAAGTTGGGGGTTCACGACCAGCCTGACCATCATGGAGAAACTCTGTCTCTACTAAAAATACAAAAATCAGCCAGTCGTGGTGGTGCGTGCCTGTAATCCCAGCTACTCGGGAGGCTGAGGCAGGAGAATCCCTTGAACCCCGGAGGTGGAGGTAGAAGTCGTGGTGAGCCAAGATCGTGTCATTGCACTCCAGCCTGAGCAACAAGAGCAAAACTCCGTCTCAAAAAAAAAAAAAAATTATCAAGTCTAAGGTATTTTGTTATAGTAGCCTTAACAAACTAAGACAGAAGTTGGTACTGAGAAGTGAGTTGCTGCTATATTAAATACCCACCAATGCAGGAGTGGCTTTGGAACTGGGTAATGGGCAGAGGCTGGAAGAGGAAAAGGCTAGAAAAAGACTGTATTGCTATGTACAGACCGTAAAGGGGAGCTCTGGTGAGGGTTCTGCTTTGGTTTGGATGTAGTTTGTCTCCACCAAAACTTATGTTAAAAATTTGGGCCAGGCGCAGTGGCTCATGCCTGTAATCCCAGCACTTTGGGAGGCCGAGGTAGGTGGATTGCCTGAGCTCAGGAGTTCAACCAGCCTGGGCAACAAGGTGAAACCCCATCTCTACTAAAATACAAAAAATTAGCTGGCGTGGCGGCATGCACCTGTAGTCCCAGCTACTCAGGAGGCTGAGGCAGGAGAACTGCTTGAACCCGGGAGGTGGAGGTTGCAGTGAGCCAAAATTGCACCACTACACTCCAGCCTGGGCGACAGAGCAAGACTCCGTCTCACAAAAAAAAAAAAAAAAAAAAAAATTGATCCCCAGTGTGCACTATTGAGAGGTGGGGCCTAGTGGGAGATGTTTGGGTCACAGAGGCAGATCCTTCATGGATTAATGCCTTCCTATGGGGGTGAGTGAGTTCTTGCTCTCAGGGCACTTAGTTCCCATGAGAGCAGGTTGTTATAAAAGTGAGTCTGGCTTCCCAGACTCTCTCGTTTCCTCTCTTGCCATGTGATCTCTCTGCACCCGCCTGCTCACTTTTCTTCTCCACCATGTTTCAACCTAGTGTGTGGCCCTCATCAGAAACTGCCAGATGTGGTGCTATCTTTAACTTCCCAGCCTGAACAACTGTGAGCTAAATAAATGTGTCTTCTTTATAGAATACTCAGTCTTATGTAGTCTGTTATAGCAACACAAAACAGACTAAGACAGGCTCAGAAGAAAACAGCTGTAAAGAAAGCCTCAATCTTCTCAGAAATGATCTAAGTGGTCATGATCACAATGCTAGTAGAAAAACAGACAGTAGGCTGGTCATTGTGGCTCACACCTGTAATTTCAGCACTTTGGGAGGCTGAGGTGGAAGGATCGCTTTGAGCCCAAGAGTTCAAAACCAACCTGGGCAACATGGCAAAACTCCATCTCTACATAAAATACAAAAATTAGCCAGACATGGTGGCACATGCCTGCAGTCCCAGCTACTTGGGAGGCTGAGGTGGGAGGATCGATTGAGCCCAGGAGGTCAAGGCTGCTGTGAGCTGTGATCACACCACTGCATTCCAGCCTGAGCAAGAGAGTAAAACACTGTCTCAAAAAAAAAAAAAAACTGGTCGGGTGTGGTGGTTCATGTCTGTAACCCCAGCACTTTGGGAGGCTGAGGCAGACAGACCACTTGAGTTCAGGAGTTTTGAGACCAACCTGGCCAACATGGTGAAATGCCGTCTCTATTAAAAATACAAAAATGAGCCAGGCGTGGTGGTATGCGCCTGTAGTCCCAGCTACTCGGGAGGCCGAGGCACGAGAATTGCTTGAACCCAGGAGCCGGAGTTTGCAGTGACCCGAGATTGCACCACTGCATTCCAGCCTGGGTGACAGAGTGAGACTCCATCTCAAAAAAAAAAAAAAAGGGCAGTGAAATAGAATCTTTGGCAAAAGAGGGTGCATGGCTGCTCTTGACTTCTTATACTAAAATCCAAGAAGATGAATTAAAGATGAGATTTATTATCAAAGGGGAGGTAGAACTTAAATATTTGGAAAATTATCAGCCTGGCCATCTTGTAAAGAATGTAAAAGCAAGGCTGGATGCAATGGCTCAGGCCTATAAGCCCAACAGTTTGGGAGGCCAAGGAGGGAGGATTGCTTGAGCCCAGGAGCTTGTGACCAGCCTAGGCAACAAAGTAAGACCCCGTCTCTACCAAAAAAAAAAAAAAAAAAAATTAGCCAGGCCTGGTGCACACACCTATAGTCCCAGCTACTTGGGAGGCTGAGGTAGGAGAATGGCTTGGGCCCGAGAGGTGGAGGCTGCAGTGAGCTCTGATCGCACCACTGTACTCCAGCCTGGAAGACAGATCAAGACTCTGTCTCAAAAAAAAAAAAAAAAAAAAAAAAAGGAAAAATATGTTCAGGACAGAACTCCAAGGGTGTAGCCAAGCAAACTTTTCTTTTTTCTTTTTTTTCTGAGATGGAGTCTCACTCTGTTGCCATGCTGGAGTACGGTGGCACAGTCTCGGATCTCGGCTCACTGCAACCTCCGACTCCCTGGTTCAAGCGATTCTCCTGCCTCAGCCTCCCGAGTAGTTGGGATTTAAGGCACGCACCACCATGCCCAGCTAATTTTTGTATTTTTTGTAGAGACGGGGTTTCATCATGTTGGCCAGGCTGGTCTTGATCTCCTGACCTCGTGATTCACCTGCCTTAGCCTCCCAAAGTGCTGGGATTACAGGTGTGAGCCACCGCGCCCAGCCACCAAGCAAACATTTGATAAGGAGATTAGTATGGATAGAAAGAAGCCAGACTGCCAGGAGTGGTGGCTCACACCTGTAAGCACTTTGGGAGATTAAGGCGGGTGGATCACTCGAGCTCAGGAGTTCAAGACCAGCCTGGGCAACATGGTAAAACTTTGTCTCTACAAAAAAATACAAAAATTAGCCAGGTGTGGTGGCAAGTGCCTGTAGTTCCAGCTACTCATGAGGCTGAAGTGTGAGGACTGCTTGGGCCCAGGAGGTGAGGCTGCAATCAGCCATGATCACACAACTGCACTCCAGCCTGGGTGACAGAGTGAGACCTTGTCTCAAAAAAAAAAAAAAAAAGAACCAGATGCTATTCATCAAGACAGTGACTCAATGACCCCAAAGGCATTTCTGAGATCTTTGT
Source organism: Pongo abelii (assembly GCF_028885655.2). NCBI lineage: Eukaryota > Metazoa > Chordata > Mammalia > Primates > Hominidae > Pongo > Pongo abelii. The sequence continues at coordinate 20,212,916 of NC_072004.2, read as the reverse complement.
GACTGCCCATCTCATCATAAGCCTAGAATGCCAGGGTCTTGGGGGCAGAACGATTTCAAGGCTCCACTTCCCACATTCCAGAGTACTCCTTACCCACTCCAGCTATGGCTCAAGCAGGCCCAACTATGGCTTGGGCCACCCCTCTGGAAGGCACAGGCAACAAACCACAGTGGTGTCCGTGCAGTGCCATCTCCACAGTGCACAGAGTGAATGAGCTGTGGGGGCACACCTACCTCTACCCAGACTTCAAAGGATGCCCCAAAGAGTGCCAGGGCCCAAGCAGAGAACTGTCACAGGGGCAGGGCCACCAGAGAGCCCCCACTAGGGCAATGCCCAGTGGAGTCGTGGGGGCAAGACCACCCCAAGACCCAAGACTGGTAGAACCACTAGAGTGCAACTCCAGCCCGAGAGATGCAGGCATGAGAATCCAATGACTGAGAGCTGCTGCATGGGCTGCTCCCAGCAAAGCTGTGAGAGTGGGGCCATCCAGAGTTTGCAGGACCAAGCCCTGCCCCAGTTTTTGTGGAAGGTGGGGCTTTGAGTCAACTTAAGCCTTAAGATTTAATGTTGTTTGTCTGGTTGGGTTTTAGACTTGGTCAGGACCTGTCACTCCTTTCTTCCTTCCTACTTCTCCCTTTTGGTCTCGAACTCCTGGCCTCAAGCAACCCTCCCACCTTGGCCACCCAAAACGCTGGGACTACAAGCGTGAACCACCACACTGGGCCTCACTTCTCCTTTTTGGAATGGGAATGTCTATCCAGTGTCTGTCCCATCATTGCATTTCGGAAGCATACAACCTGTTTGATTTCACAGGCTCACAGCCAGAGAGAAACGTGCCTCAGAGTGAATCCCAGAGCTGGAGTCTTACCCATATTTGATTTAGATGATATTTAGATGGGACTTTGGACTTCAGACTGTTGAGGTGATGCTGAAATTAAGTTAAGACTTACCGGAGTTAACATTTTGGGGGCTATTAGGATAGAATGAATGTATTTTGCATGTAAGATGAACATGAATTTTGAGGGGCCGGGGCAAAATGCTATGGTCTGAATTTTTGTGTCCTTCCAAATTCACGCTGGAACCACTGTGGTGGTATTAAGAGGTAGGGCTTTTAGGAGGTCACTAGTTTGTTAGGACTCTGCTCTACGAAGGGGGTCAGTGCCCTTGTCAGAGAGGCTTGAGGGAGTCTTCCACCTTTCTCCACCATAAGAGGATGCAGCAAGAAGGTACTATCTATGAGGAACAGGCCCTCAACAGACACCAAATCTGCTGGTGCCTTTATCTTTTTTTTTTTTTTTTTGAGACGGAGTTTCACTGTTGTTGCCCAGGCTGAAGTGCAATGGCGTGATCTCGGCTCACCACAACCTCTGTCTCCCGGGTTCAAGCGATTCTCCTGCCTTAGCCTCCCAAGAAGCTGGGATTACAGGCATGCGCCACCACGCTTGGCTAATTTTGTGTTTTTAGTAGAGAGGGGGTTTCTCCATGTTGATCAGGCTGGTCTCGAACTCCTGACCTCAGGTGATCCACCCGCCTCGGCCTCCCAAAGTGCTGGGATTACAGGCGTGAGCCACTGTGCCCAGCCCATCACGAGGTCAGTGCTGGCACCTTTATCTTGACCTTCACAGCCTCTAGAACTGTGAGCAATAAATTTCTGTTGTTTATATTACCCAGTCTAAGGTATTTCATCATAGCAGCCTGAACTAAGACAAATAGGTATACAATCTTGTATTCTGCCTTGTTCATATATATTCCATAGATTTTTCTCTTGTTTCCAGATAGTCTTGATTATTTCAAAGGGCTGCATAATTAGCTGTACTGACACAATATAATTTACCAAGCCCTATCCTCTGGTAAACCATTTAAACCTTTCTAATATTTTGCATTAAAAACAACATCACAGTCAATAACTTTGTATATAAAAAGCTTTTTGCTTATGTTAAACTACACTCTAGTATATATTGCTGAATGAATGAATGGACTTCCCTGAAGCATCGCAACTGTCTCAATAGTCCAAACATTTTCACAGGTCTTGCAAAGAAGGACAGACTGCTTCTAAACAGCCCTACAATTTACAAGGTAATCAGAAATGCATTCGCTACTATCTGGCCAAGAAAGGTGTTAATGAGTTTTTGCCAACTTAAAAAAAAAACGAAGAATGAGGAAAAAAACCACACATACAACAGTGTAGTCAGCCTTAAAATCAGAGGAAAGTGGGAAAGAGGCAGCAGCACACTTACTGGGGATCTCCAGGCTGGGGTGGATGGCAGCCACACTTCTGACCATGGGTGGGGAATGCCGTCCATCCACCAAGTCCGACTCGGCATCCTGCGCCTCTCCATGAATCACTGCAATTCCCAGGCGCAGGCGCTCAGCAAAAGACTGTGCCCTGAGGGAAAACACCAGACAGAAGCTCAAAACTCATGCAGCCCTTGGTTCTGCTAATGCCCAGGGGACAAAACATTAAGAGAACATAAGTAGAATGTTGTCTCCCAAAGGACTAAAGAAAAGAGAGAATAAAACAGCCTCAGACTCTTAGAAACCAGGACTAACTGTAGAGACCCCACATGCCAAACACTTCCCTCTGCAACAGCACCAAAGAAGGGCAGCAGCCTGGCCTGGTCTGCAAGCCACTGGCCGGGAGAGCCTGACTGAGTGAAGGAACCTCCGCTCAGCTCTGTCTCACCTGAAGCTGCTAATTCTACCTGCCTGCCTACCTACCTACCAGTGAGAACCAACTACGTGGGGCAAAGGGCAGCAAATGCTCACCAAAGTATTAAGCACAAATTTCTTAATAGTTTTAGGGGGGTAAAACTGAGATACAAGAAACTGTGCATATCTAAAGTATATAATTTCATGAGCTCTGAAGGCTGTATGTGCCCATATAAGCATTAGCACAATCAAGACAAGGAACATCATCACCACAAGCATCTCCTTATGCCCCTTAGTGATTTTTCCTTCTGGCCCCAGGCAACAGCTGATCTGCTTTCTGTCACTATAGTTTCACCTATCTAGAATTTCACGTAAGTGAAATCATAAAGTTGCCTATGTCTGATCTTTTGAGATGGAGTCTTGCTCTGTCGCCCAGACTGAAGCGTGGTGGCAGGATTTCTCAGCTCACTGCAACCTCTGCCTCCCAGGTTCAAGCGATTCTCCTGCCTCAGCCTCTCAAATAGCTGGAACTACAGTCATGCACCACCACATCTGGCTAATTTTTTTGTATTTTTAGTAGAGATGGGGTTTTACCATGTTGGCCAGACTGGTCTTGAACTCCTGACCTGAAATGATCCACCCACCTCGACCTCCCAAAGTGCTGAGATTACAGGTGTGAGCCACCTGTGCCTGGCCATTTTGTCTTATTTTACGCAGCACATGTTTTGGAGATTCATCCATGGAATAACATATCAATAGTTCATTCCCTTTCATTGCTGAGTAATATTCTGCTGGGTGAATATATCGCAGTGTATCCATTTATGTATTGCTGAGCTTTCCGGTTGTTTCTAGTTTTTGGCTGTCACAAAGCTGCTGTGAACATTCATACACAGATCTCTGTATGGGCACACGCTTTCTTTCCTTCTTTCTTTCTTTTTCTTTTGAGACAGAGTCTCACTCTGTTGCCCAGGCTGGAGTGCAGTGGCGTGAACCTCCACCTCCAGGTTCAAGCTATTCTCCTGCCTCAGCCTCCCAAGTAGCTGGGATTACAGGCACGTGCCACCATGCCCGGCTAATTTTTGTATTTTTTGTAGAGACGGGGTTTTGTCATGTTGGCCAGGCTGGTCTTCAACTCCTGACCTCAGGTGATCTGCCCACCTCAGCCTCCCAAAGTGCTGGAATTACACGCCCAGCCACATGCTTTCTTATCGCCTGATAAATTCCTAAGAGTGGAATGGCTGGATCATATAGTAGGTGTATATTTAACTCTTTATAAAAAGCCCACACAGGCCGGGCGCGGTGGCTTACGCCTGTAATCCCAGCACTTTGGGAGGCCAAGGCGGGCGGATCATGAGGTCAGGAGATCAAGATCATTCTGGCTAACACGGTGAAACCCCGTCTCTACTAAAAAAATACAAAAAAATTAGCCAGGCTGGGTGGCAGGCACCTGTAATCCCAGCTACTCAGGCGGCTGAGGCAGGAGAATGGCGTGAACCTGGAAGGTGGAGCTTGCAGTGAGTGGAGATCGCGCCACTGCACTCCAGCCTGGGCGACAGAGCGAGACTCCGTCTCAAAAAAAAAAAAAGGCCACACTGTTTTCCAAAGGGGTTATACCATATTACGGTCCCATGAGCAGAACATGAGAGATCCAGTTCCTCCACGTCTTCACCAACACTTGGTACGGTAGGTAAGTTGTGTCTTGTTTTCTCCTGACCAGTCTGGATAAAGGTTTATCAATTGCATTGATTTTCTCAAAGAATCAGCTTTTTAGCTTTTTTCTGGTTTTTGTTTTCTATTTCATTGATTTATGCTTTAATCTTTTTTTTTGAATGTTGAACTCAGTTCTTTATATAACATCCCTTGTAAAAACGAAACAGAATAAAAACAAACCGAAAAGCAGGGGCAGGGTAAAATTTGAAAAGGAAAGGAAAGGGAGGAAAAGGTAATAAAATAAGACGATTTATTGCTTCTCCTCAGCATCCTCCTTGGACTCCTCCTCCACCAAAAGAGCTTCAAGCTTTTCCGCCACTTTTTTGGCATGATCATTTTTGCCCGATCCTTTCTTTTCTCTCTGATCTCTTCCTTGCATTCTTCAAACTTTGTTTTGAATTTCTGTGCATTCTCAACATTCAGGAAGTGGATGGCCAGCAGCTCTGGCTTGGGGCACTCGTTGGCGAAGTCGGCGTGGGTGTTCCAGACCCAGGCATGGTCACTACCCACGTTGGGCTTCAGCTCCGTTATCAGCGTGAAGTAGTGGTTAGCAGAGATCTTCAGGGTCTTGTCCCTCCGCATGAGGAGGCGGATGGTCCCCTTCTCCTTGTGTTTCAGGAGCTTGACGTTGCCGGTGCCTCACTCCTTCCATTCTGGGAGATCCTTCTCTGAGGCAAATCAGAACAGTTTCATCTGCATTTTTAAAAGTTCTTCATCTTCTTCCAGCGTTTTAATTTCTTGCTCAGGAAGAGAAACTATTGGCTCAAACTGAGGGTCATGGTTGGACTCATCTGCATTCTCAGTGGAAGTATCATGGTCCTCATGAGTGTCCTTGGCGTGCTGTGAAAGTGGCAGCTCAGCTGAGTGGCTCGTCGCTGGCTTCAAGGCCTCTCGTTGCTGGCTCCGTGGCCTCTTGCAGGAGCTTCTTCCCGCCACATCTGGCTTTTTTTTTTTGTTGAGATGGAGTCTTGCTCTGTCGCCCAGGCTGGAGTGCAGTGGCGTGATCTTGGCTAGTGCGGTGGCATGATCTCGGCTCACTGCAGCCTCCGCCTCTGGATCAAGTGATTCTCCTGTCTCAGCCTCCCGAGTAGCTGGGACTACAGGTGTGTGCCACCAAGCTCGGCTAATCTTGTATTTTTAGTAGAGATGGGGTTTCATCATCATGTTGGCCAGGCTGGTCTCGAACTCCTGACCTTACTTAGGTAATCTGCTGGCCTTGGCCTCCCAAAGTGTTGGGAATACAGGCATGAGCCACCACGCCTGGCCTGTGTCTTCATTTTCATTTGGTTCTAAATACTTTGTAATTTCACTTTTGACTTCTTCTTTGACCTATGGATTATCTAAAAGTATGTTATTTAGTTACCAAATATTCAGGACATTTCCAAAGATACTTCTGTTATTAGAATTATTCTTAATTCCAGTGTGGTCAGAGAATATATTTTGTATGGCTTACATAATTATAAATTTGGGGCTTATTTTATGGCTCACAAGAATATGATCTATCTTTGTAAGTATTTATACTAAAAAAGAACTACATTCTGCTCTCCCTGGATGGTGTGCTATGACTGTCAGTCAGATCCAGCAGGCTGAAGGGGTTGTTCAAGTCTCCTGCATCCTTAATGATTTTCAGTCTCCTTATTCTATCAATTACTAAGAGAAGAATAATGGAATCACTATCATTATGGATATATCTATTTCTCCTTGCAGTTATCAGTGTTTGCTTCATATACTTTGAAACACTGTCATTTAGTTTATAAATGTTTAGAACTGTTTTGTCCTCTTTAAGAACTGACCCCTTTATCATTAGGAAAAGACCTTCTTCAACCATGGCAAAATTATTTGCCTTGATTTGTCTGATATTAATACAGCCACTCCTGATTCCTGGGGGCCATGCTGAGTCTTACTCTTTTTTCCATCCTCAGCACCTAATGCATGGTAAATGTTCAAGTGTTTAAGAATCCAACAAATTCTCGCAGCTTACCAGCACCAAAAATTCAAAACAAGTTCTTAACTAACTGCTCACAAGAATTACTAAAAAGAAACAAAAAATTAAGGATTATACTGAATCCCACTAGTACTATCTATACCAGATACAGCCAAGGCATTTACATGACATATGAAGAGCAGGGCACTAGAAAGTACTAAACACTATTAGTATGTAGACTCTTATGAGCTGTTAGAAATTTCACATCAACCGGGTTTCCTATATGCACTACACAACGAAGGAAAGCTTTGCTACAGTGTTAGCAATTATTTCAAGAAATTTAAATTTGGCTGGGCACGGCAGCTCACGCCTGTAATCCCAGCACTTTGGGAGGCTGAGGTGGGCAGATCACTTGGGACAAGGAGTTCAAGACCAGCCTGGCCAACATGGTGAAACTCCATCTCTACTGAAAAATGAACAAACAAACAAACAAAAAATTCATGCTTAAATCATCCTATTTTCAATATACTTTTTAAAGCTGGGTGATGGCTCACACCTGTAATCCCAGCACTTTGAGACGAAGGCAGGAGAATGGCTTGAGCCCAGGGGTTTGAGACCAGCCTGGGCAACATAGGGAGACCTCGTCTCTACAAAAATAAAAAAAAAATTAGCTGGCCCAGGCACAGTGACTCACGCCTGTAATCCCAGCACTTTGGGAGGCCAAGGCAGGTGGATCGCAAGGTCAAGAGATCGAGACTATCCTGGCCAACATGGTGAAACCCTGTCTCTACTAAAAATACAAAAATTAGCTGGGTGTGGTGGCAGGCTCCTGTAGTCCCAGCTACTTGGGAGGCTGAGGCAGGAGAACTGCTTGAACCTGGGAGGCAGAAGTTGCAGTAGGCCAAGACTGGATTGAGCCACCACACTCCAGCCTGGGGGACAGAGCAAGACTCCGTATCAAAAAAAAAAAAAAAAAAAAAAAAAAAATTAGCTGGGTATGGTAGTGCATGCCTGTGGTCCCAGCTACTTGGGAGGCTGAGGTGGGAGAATCACTTGAGCCCAGAAGGTCAAGGCTGCAGTGAGCTATAATTGCACCACTGCACTCCTGCCTGGGCAACAGAGAAAGACCCTGTCTCAAATAAATAAACAAACAATCTCAGACGCACATAAGTAAACATTTATTGGTCTGGTCCTATCTATGAGGAATGTAATTTATATTTCCAAGGAAAAGATGATAAACCTTCACAGGAGGTGAACCTTCACAGGACTGTTCAGGTCAAAAACAGTGAAGTCAGTAAAATATATTTATCTATGTGTGTGTAAGACAGAATATTTGTCCTAAGGGAAAAGAGGGAGCATCATAAACACGGAATATTTTAATAACATTTGATAAATATCCCAAGATGTAAGATTTAGTATTCACATAACTTTGAATTCATCCTTACAAAAAAAAATCAAAATAGTTTTTAAAAAATTATCAAGAGAGTGGCCAGGAGCAGTGGCTCACACCTGTAATCCCAGCCCTTTGGGAGGCCGAGGCGGGCAGATCACTGAGGTTGGGAGTTTGGGGCCAGCCTGACCAACATGGAGAAACCCTGTCTCTACTAAAAACACAAACAAATTAGCCGGGTGTGGTGGCACATGCCTGTAATCCCCAGCTACTCGGGAGGCTGAGGCGGGAGAATCACTTGAACCTGGGAGGCGGAGGTTGCGGTGAGCCGAGATCGCGCCATTGCACTCTAGCCTGGGCAACAAGAGCGAAACTCCGTCTCAAAAAAAAAAAAAATTCTCAAGAGAAAAAAATTTCAGACAGAACAATGGGGCAGAGTCTTCAAAAGAGTTGGCATCACATAGATTATTAGTTCCTCCTTGAAATTCAAGATTGGCTTTGCAAACAAAATTGGTGCCAAATGACTGACCTGTTAGTTATCCTCTAAGGAAGTCTTTTCCATCTGGGATCTGTGGAGGCTTGCCAGTTCCTAGAATAATATTTCAATTATACCAACCTCTACAAAACACAATGCTCTTAAGATAAATTAAATCGTGGCCGGGTGCGGTGGCTCACACTTGTAATCCCAGCACTTTGGGAGGCCAAGGCAGGTAGATCACCTGAGGTCAGGAGTTCGAGACCAGCCTGGCCAACGTGGTGAAACCCCGTCTCTACTAAAAATACAAAAAAATTAGCCAGGCATGGTGGCAGGCACCTGTAATCTCAGCTAATCGGGAGGCTAAGGCAGGAGAATTGCTAAAACCCGGGAGGCGAAGGTTGCAGTGAGCCGAGATCGTGCCATTGCATGCCAGCCCAGGCGACAACAGCAAGACTCTGTCTCAAAAAAATAAATAAGTAAAATAAAAAATAAATAAAATTATTACCTGCACAGCAATGGGAGTTTCTGGATATTCCATATAACTTAATCAGATACTTTGCATTCCCATCTGATTCCAAAATCAATCAGGATGGTTTCTCTGTGTCATTTTGTTACATGCACTGACAGAGAGGAATTCTAAAGCAACTTGATCCTGATTGTACGATAATGAGAGTTAATTTACATCATGGGTGAGAAAGAACAAGACACAGGGCCTCAGCTATCCTTTTGTTTCCTATTCACTCAGTTATTCAGAGAAAACAATTTCAAACAACTCATTCAAGCAAGTTCTGTTCCTTACAAAAGCAACACTTTCTCTGATGATTCCTTTTAGTCAAAACAACTGCTCATTGTCAAACAACTCCAAAACAATAGCTCTGCACTTAGACCTATTCATCAATAACTTCAGGATTCTAAAGGCACTAACCACTAAACACAGTGGCTCACGGCTGTAATCCCAACACTTTGTTTGGGAGGCCGAGGCGGGCAGATCACTTGAGGTCAGGAGTTCGAGAGGAGCCTTACCAGCATGGTGAAACCCCATGTCTACCAAAAATACAAAAATTAGCTGGGCATGGTGGCGCACGTCTGTAATCCCAGCTACTTAGGAGGCTGAGGCAAGAGAATCGCTTGAATCCAGGAGGTGGAGGTTGTAGTGAGCTGAGATCACACCACTGCACTCCAGACTGGGCGACAGAGGGAGACCCTGTCTCAAAAAATAAATAAATAAAGACACTAACCACCACCATTCTACATAATGGTATTTAATTTATAAAGTCCTTCAGTAAGTTCTTTGATGCTTATTAACTCTGTAAGATAAACCAAGCAGGTGTTATCCCCAGGAAACTGAGGCTTGGAGAGACAGCCTTGACCAAGGTTCTCACAAAGACTGGCTAAGGCACAAGTGGAAGGCCATGTCTTGGACTACTAATTTAATACCTTCCTGACTGATAAAAGTCAGCCCCAGTCTGACTTCTACACTGATTACAGCTATTTTCTAAGGTTGGCGGCCAAATGAAAAACTTGGAGGAGGGAACTAGAAATAATCAGATCAGAATGCCATGTGGCTGAGCCAGAAAGTGCCATCTCCTGCTCGAAGTCTGGGTCAATGTGTTTATCAGGACATTAGAACACAAGAAAATCACCACCACATAGCTACGGGATATGAGACAGCCAGAACTGACTTTACTGTGTTGATGCCATGTCGACAGAGCTCTTGCTCACAATACCTTTTTATTTTATTTTGTTTTTTTGAGACAGGGTCTGGCTGTCACCCAGGCTGGAGTGCAGTGGTGTGATCTCACCTCACTGCAACCTCCACCTACTGGGCTGAAGTGATCCTCTCACCTCAGCCTCCTGAGTAGCTGGGACTACAGGCACACGCCACCACACCCGGCTAATTTTTGTATTTTTGGTAGAGACGGGGTTTCACCATGTTGCCCAGGCTGTTTTTGAACTCCTGGACTCAAATGATCTTCCAACCTCAGCCTCCCAAAGTGCTGGGATTACAGGCATGAGCCATCGAGCCTGGCCCACTCACAACACCTTAAACTCACAGACCAAACTCCTAAGCCTTGATTGTGTTATTTTACTACCTGTTCCATATAAAACTGAGCCTTTTGTAGCACCCATCTCCATACATTCATTCATTCATTTATTTATTTGATGGAGTTTTGCTCTTGTTGCCTAGGCTGGAGTGCAATGGCACGATCTGGGCTCACCGCAACCTCCGCCTCCCGGGTTCAAGCAATTCTCCTGACCTCAGGAGATCCACCCACCTCAGCCTCCCAAAGTGCTGGGATTACAGGCGTGAGCCAATGCGCCCAGCCTCTAAAACATTCATTTAATGTAGTATGATCTATGTGGATTCAATTACTGAAACTGGGAGAAAAAGAGACTCGGTCTTTCGTTCCAATCTACCCAACTGACCTACCAGTCAAAGACCACATGAGGGCAGTCTGCAAGTGCCATGGGAACACAGCCCTGCCTGCACTGGTCACCACCACATCCACAATGGCTGGCACAGCAGCACTCAAATATGTACTCGGTAGAGACTGAGTGGAGAGGGGCAAGTCAATTTCTTTTTTTTTTTTTTTTTTGAGATGGAGTTTTGCTCTTGTCGCCCAGGCTGGAGTACAATGGTGCCATCCTGACTAACTGCAACCTCTGCCTCCCGGGTTCAAGCAATTCTCCTGCCTCAGCCTCCTAAGTAGGTGGGATTATAGGCGTGCGCCACCATGCCCCCCTAATTTTGTATTTTTAGTAGAGACAGGGCTTCACTAAGTTGGTCAGGCTGGTCTCAAACTCCTGACCTCAAGTGATCCACCCGCCTCGGCCTCCCAAAGTGCTGGGATTACAGGTGTGACACCGCACCTGGCCCAATTTCAATCATATCTGGCCAACACTCAAGTCCCCTAATCACTGGTATAGAAAACATTCTTGCAAGTAAATAGTTGCACCACCACCTTCAAGGAAACAACATTTGGTGGAACTGCCTTGGTTTCTTCATCTCTGCGGGTCTGTTTCCTCACCTATGAGAGATTATAACTGCTGACTTCCAAAGTTGCAAAGATCAAATAACATAACATAGATAAAAAACATCTGACGCTACACATGCACTCCTACAGGGCATCTTCCTAGGCCTCATCAGCCCCAGCACAATAGGTTCTCAATAAACATTTGAAAAGATGAATGACAAACATCACTGACAAAAGCCAAAGAAACTGAGCAAAAGGCTACCACATCCATCCCCCTGTGAACACGTGGGTGACAGAAGTAAACTGAGGACTCTAGAGGTTACTAAAAGTCCACCCAGATGGGAAAGTCAACAGAAAATTCATCATGTTCTTCCGGTATTTAGTGGGAAAGAAAAAAAATGTATCAAGGCCAGATGCAGTGGCTCATGCCTGTAATCGCAGAACTTTAGGAGGCCAAGGCAGGAGGATTACTTGTACCCTAGAGTTAGAGACCAGACCTGGCAACATAGGGAGATCCCATTGCTACAAAAATAAGGAAAAAAACAGCTGGGCATGGTGGCACATGCCTGCAGTCCCAGCTACTCAGGAGGCTAAGGCAGGAGGATCTCTTGAGCCCAGGAGATGGAGGCTACAGTGAGCCGTTGGTTGTACCACTGCACTCCAGCCTGGATGACAGAGCAAGACCCTGTCTCAAGGAAAAAAAAGTATCAAAACATATTGTCACTTCTGCTTCCACTAGGAAGGATTATTAATACTCCTTCTACCACCCACAACTAAAACCCCTGGATGTTACATACAAACAAAAATGAGAAGACTCTGGCCAGGCGCAGTGGCTCACGCCTGTAATCCTAGCACTCTGGGAGGCTGAGGTGGGCGGATCACGAGGTCAGGAGATAGAGATCATCCTGGCTAACACGGTGAAACCGTCTCTACTAAAAATACAAAAAATTAGCCAGGCATGGTGGCAGAAGCCTGTAGTCCCAGCTACTCGGGAGGCTGAGGCAGGAGAATGGCATGAACCCAGGAGGCGGAGTTTGCAGTGAGCCAAGATTGTGCCACTGCACTCCAGCCTGGGTGACAGAGCGAGATTCCGTCTCAAAAAAAAATGAGAAGACACTAAAAGGTAGAGAGAAGGCAGACTAGCAAGGGACCTCAGGACCTGAGCAACGTCATGGTGGTGGCTTCCTTGGGCATTCCTTTTGCCTTATTATCCCAGATTTGTAGCTGGAGAAGAAGTGACCCAAAAATGCCAGTGGGCAAAGACAAAAAAGCTCCAACAAAGGTCAGCTCTCCCTAGTCAAAGGACTAAGAAAAGGGCAACCTACTGAGTGAGAAAATATTTAGACAATAACTGCCTTACTCTAGCCACACAGGCAGGAAAGCCACAGCCCACGTTTCTGCCACATTTCTGCCGCATGAGTAAAGGTTGAGGGGTGAGCCTGTACTTCCTGGCTTGCCAGGCTATAATGAAGCACCCCAAACCCGATGGGGTGGTTTCACAGAAGGCCAAATAGGGAGCTGGGACTTTCACCCTCACTTAGCAGTAAGGAGCAACTGCCAGAGTCAGTGGAGAGTGAAATCTGGACTTCTACCCCCAACTCAGCAGTAAAGAGGTGCCCCTCCCCTCTCCATTGTAGTGGTATCAGAGGCAGCCTGGTGGAGTCAGGAATTTCACCACCACCCAATGAGAACGATGCTACTTTTCCTTGGCGTCAGTGGAGGACATGGAGGGAGGATTTCCACCCATGGGTAACAAGGACCACCTTAGGTGGTCCACACAGGCCTGGTGGTGAATCTAGACTTTCACCCTTACCTAGCAGAAACGAGCCCCAACACCATCACTTTCCCTGCCAGAGTCCTGAGAAGCCAGCAAAATCAGAAGACCTAAATGAGACCCAGAGTCTCACACACAATATCCAAAAGTCCAGATTCCAATCAGAAGCCACTCGCCACACTGAAGGCCAGTGAAATCTCAATATGAATGAAAAAAGACAATTAACAGATGCCAACACCAAGATGACAGACATGCTGAAACTGTATAACAAAGATTTTAGAGCAGCCATCAGAAAAGTGCTACAAGCAGCAATTATGAGCATGTGTGAAATAAAAAACAAGAAGTCTAAACAAAGAAAGTATTGACAAAAAAATAGAAGGTATAAAAAAAGACCCAAGGCCAGGCGTAGTGTCTCATGACTGTAATTCCAGTACTTTGGGAGGCCGAGGCAGGCAGATCACTTGAGGCCAGGAGTTTGAAACCAGCCTGGCCAACATGGCAAAACCCCGTCTCTACTAAAAATACAAAATTAGCAGCCAGGCGCAGTGGCTCACGCCTGTAATCCCAGCACTTTGGGAGGCTGAGGCGGGCAGATCACAAGGTCAGAAGTTCAAGACCAGGCTGACCAACATGGTGAAACCCCATCTCTACTAAAAATACAAAAATTAGCCAGGCGTGGTGGCTCACGCCTGTAATCCCAGCTATTCAGGAGGCTGAAGCAGGACAATTGCTTGAACCGGGGAGGCAGAGGTTGCAGTAAGTCGAGATCATGCCACTGCACTCTAGCCTGGGCGACAGAGCAAGACTCAATCTCAAAAAAAAAAAATTAGCCTGGCATGATGGCAGATGCCTGTAATCCCAGCTCCTCAGGAGGCTGAGGCATAAGGATCACTTGAACCCAGGGAGCGGAGGTTGCAGTGAGCTGTGATAACACCACTGTACTCCAGCCTGGGCAACAGAGTGAGACTCCGTCTCAAAAAAAAAAGAACCAAAAACTTATTTTAGAACTTAAAAAATACAATAACCAAATTAAAAAGCTCAGTTGGGCTGGGGGTGGTGGCTCACACTTGTAATCCCAGCACTTTAGAGAAGCTGAGGTGGGCAGATCACTTGAGCTCAGGAGTTCAAGACCAGCCTGGGCAACATGGTAAAACCCCCGTCTCTACCAAAAATACAAAAAATAAATTCGCAAGACACGGTGGCATGCGCCTGTAGTCCCAGCTTCTCGGGAGGCAGATGTGGGAGGATTGCTTGAGCCTGGGAGGCAGAGGTTGCAGTGAGCTGTGATCATACCACTACACTTCAGCCTGAGCAACAGAGGTGAGACCCCGTCTCAAAAAACAAACAAACAAACAAACAAACAAAAACTCAGTTGGATATACTCAACAGCAGAATGGAAGTTACAGTGAAAATAATAATGGAGGTCAAGGAAAGAATCAGTGAACTGGAAGACAGACAACAGAAATTAGCCAATTTGGACAACAGAGAGAAAAATGACTGTGGCAGGGCATGGTGGCATGTGCCTGTAGTCTCAGCTACTCTGGAGGCTAAGGTGGGAGAATCACCTGAGCCCAGGGGTTCAAGACCAGCCTGAGTAACATAGTGAGACTCACTAAAAAATAAAAATATAAAAGACTAGAAAATAAAAATAAACAGAATCCCATGGACCTGTAACAAAAGATCAGCTGGGCGCAGTGGCTCACACCTGTAATCCCAGCATTTTGGGAGGCCAAGGTGGGTAGATTACCTGAGGTCGGAAGTTTCAGACCAGCCTGACCAACATGGAGAAACCCTGTCTCTATTAAATATACAAAATTAGCTGGGCGTGGTGGTGCATGTCTATAATCCCAGCTACTTGAGAGGCTGAGGCAGGAGAATCGCTTGAAGCCGAGAGGCAGAGGTTGTGGTGAGCCAAGATAACGCCATTGCACTCTAGCCTGGGCAACAAGAATGAAACTCCATCTCACAAAAACAACAACAACAACAACAAAAAAACCTGACATTTATGTCATAAGAGTCCCAGAAAAAGAGAAAGACGGTAGGACTAAAAAAGTACTCAAAAAGACAATTGCTAAAAACTTCCCAAATTGGTCAGAGACATAAACCCACAGCTTCAAGAAGTCCAGCAAACACCAAACAGGATAAACCCAAAGCAATCTCAAGATATATCATAATTAAACTTTTGAAAACTAAAGACAAAGAAATAATCTTGAAAAATAATTCAGATGACAACCAACTTATCATCAGAAACCACAGTGACCAGAAGAAAGTGACACAAAATCTCTTCAGGTGCTGAGAGAAAAGAACCGTTACTCTAGAATCCTATACCCAGCAATAATATCCTTCAAGAATGAAAAGGAACTCTAGACATTCTCAAATGAAGGAAAACCAGCAAAATATGTTACCAACAGAACTATTATTTAAAAGGGGCAAAAGGAGGTACTCTAAACAGAAAGGAAACAATAAACTAAACTTTGGAATATCAGCAAGGAAGAAGGAACCAAAACTACTTGTAAATATAATAAGCTTTCCTTCATTTCTTGACTTTTCTAAATTATGTTTGATGTTTAAAAGCAAAAATTCTGGCTGGGCGCGGTGGCTCACGCCTGTAATCCCAGCACTTTGGGAGGCCGTGGTGGGCATCACGAGGTCAGGAGATGGAGACCATCCTGGCCAACACAGTGAAACCCCATCTCTACTAAAAATACAAAAATTAGCTGGGCGTGGTGGCGCTCGCCTGTAGTCCCAGCTACTCGGGAGGCTGAGACAGGAGAATCACTTGAACCTGGGAGGCGGAGGTTACCGTGAGCTGAGATTGCACCACTGCACTCCAGCCAGGTGACAGAGCGAGACACCGCCTCAAAAAAAAAAAAAAAGCAAAAATTCTAACAGCTTGATACTACTATAAATGTATGTATAGGAAATATTTAAGACAAATATATTAAAAACAGGGAGAGTAAAGAGACATAGAGAGAGAGGTATGGCTTCTGTATTTCACTCAAGCTGACAAAATGACATCAGTATATTGTAATATGTTTTGTATGTGTAATAAAATACTTAGAACAACTATTAAAACAGCTATATAAGGAGATATTCAAAACACTATAGAGGGCTGGGCGTGGTGGCTCATGCCTGTAATTCCAGCATTTTGAGAGGCCGAGGCATGCAGATTACCTGAGGTCAGGAGTTCCAGACCAGCCTGGCCAACATAGTGAAAACTCCATCTCTACTAAGAATACAAAAATTAGCTGGGTGTGATGACGGGAGCCTGTAATCCCAGCTAGTCAGGAGGCTGAGACAGGAGAATCGCTTGAATCTGGGAGGTGGAGGCTGCAGTGAGCCAAGATGGTACCATTGCACTCCAGCCTGAGTGACAAGTACAAAAATCCGTCTAAACAACAACAACAACACTATAGAGAAGCACCACTCTAGAATGGCAGAATAAGGACCCTAAAAAATCTGCTCCTCCATGAAAGAAAGAAAAACTCTAAAAAATTTTGCAAAAATTAACTTTCACATAACTGTGGAAGTTAACCAGCAGCTTGCAACAATCTGAGGAGTGTTTAAGAAAAACAGCTGAATCTTGTTAAAGAGCAAACTCTGGGCTGGGCATACTGATTCACAACTATTATCCCAACACTTTGGGAGGTTGAGATGGGCAGATCACTTGAGGCCAGGAGTTGGAGACCAGCCTGGGCAATATAGTGAGACCCCATCTCTATAAAAAAACGCAAAAATTAGCCAGGCATGGTGCTGCATGCCTGTGGTCTCAGCTACCTGGGAGGCTGAGGTGGATCACCTGAGCCCAGGAAGTCAAGGCTGCAGTAAACCATAATCATGCCACTGCACTCCAGCCTGGGCATCAGAGTGAGACCCTGTCTCAAAAAAAAAAAAAAGAAACTTTGTGTGTTTTAACTTGCCATATTCCCATGCCTCTCTCTCCAGTTCTGCAAAAGACAAAAATTGGAAACCTCATAGTCACGGTGGCCATGAGAAACAGAAGACTAGCAACCACTGGTGGGAAAAGAACAGGTTTGGAGCTTCTCAAGAAGCCCATTCTCAGGTAACCGTCACTATTATGCCTATCTGGCAGCTTGCTGAGACTCAGGGCTGGAGCACATGACCAAACTTAGAGCTCACTCTGTGTGAATAGTCCCATCCCCAGAGTAGATGAGCAATCAACAGCAACTGTTTAACACTGCAGCTGCCTGAAGTGACGATACCAGTTGAGTAAAACAAGGGGCTAGACAAAAAAAAAAAAAAAAAAAAAAGGAAAATCTGGGGAATGAGATGGCCATATGGGCCTTGAAAAGCTTATTCCTGCATGTAAAGAACATGCGCTTACCCAGGAAGGACCTGAAAAGCCCCTAACCTTGAACCTTGGCTGACCTTAAGGCACTGTGCAACCAAGAAGTAAAGGCTAAGGCAGAGTTATAAGCTGCTGGGAGAACTGAAGACATGCACAAACACACACACACAGACCTTGAAGAGAGTGGGAGATTTATTGCTTCAAGGCATTTCAGGAAATTTCTGTCCAATCATTAGCTGGCCAGTAAGCTAACCAACCAGAGACTTCAGTGGCTGAATGCTACAAAGAATACAGACTTTACAGAATTGGCACAGGATGGCCACTAAACAAACATATCACAGAAATAACAGCAACAACAAACACTGGGAATTGGTGGAGGTAGAATCTGATGCTCAGATTTTTCACATTACATAATTTAAAATGTTGTTTTTAACTAAAATGTACAAGGCATGCAAACAAAAAGGAAAATATGGGCCGGGCATGGTGGCTCACACTTTTAATTCTAGAACTTCGGGAGGCCCAAGGCAGGAGTATTGCTTGAGGCCAGGAGTTTGAGACTGGTCCAGAAACACAGCAAGATCTTGTTTCTGTATTCTTTTTTAAAGTAAGAAGTTTTGGCCAGGCACGGTGGCTCACACCTGTAATCCCAGCATTTTGGGAGGCCAAGATGGGTGGATCACCTGAGGTCAGGAGTTTTGAGACCAGCCCAGCCAACATGGTGAAACCCTGTCTCTACTAAAAATACAAAAATTAGCTGGGCTTGGTGGCACACACCTGTAATCCCAGCTACTCAGGAGGCTAAGACAGGAGAATCGCTGGAACCCAGGAGGCAGAGGTCACAGTGAGCTGAGATCACGCCACTGCACTCCAGCCTGGGCAACAGAGCAAGACTCTGTCATAAAATAAAAATAAAAATTAAATTAAATTAAAATAATAAAGTAATAAGTTTTTTAAAACTTTAAAAAAAAGAAAAACATGGCCCATACACAGTAAAAAAGCAGTCAATAGAAACGATCTCTGAAAAAGCCCAATGTCAGAATAACTAGACAGAATAAATTAGCTATCATAAATATGTTCACAGAACTAAAGAAAACAATGTCTAAAAAATTAAGGGATACCCAAAGAAATGAAATATTTATTTAGGCATAAATATAACAAAATATGGGCTGGAAGTGATGGCTCATGCCTGCAATCCCAACACTGGGAGGCTGAGCCTAGGAGTTAGAGACCAGCCTAGGCAACACAGTCAGACCCCTGTCTCTAACAAAAAAAAATATATATTTTTTAATTAGCCAGGAATGGTGGTGCACACCTATAGTCCTAGCTACTTAGGAGGCTGAAATGAAAGGATTGCCATGAGCCCAAAAATTCAAGGCTGTAGTGAGCTGTGATGGCACCAGTGCACTCCAGTCTGGGTAAACAGAGCAAGACTTTCTCTCTTAAAAAAAAAAAAAAAAAAAGTACACATCTATATGGGGAAAACTACAAAACTCTGATGACAGAAATCAAAGACGAATTTTTAAAAAATGATATCCCATGTTCATGGATAGGAAGACTCAATATTGTCAAGATGCCAGTTCTCCCCAATTTGATCTATAGATTTAATGCAAATCCCAATCTAAATCCCAACAAGTTATTTTGTGTATTTCAAAAAACTGATTCTGAAGTTTATATGGAGAGGCAAAAGACCCAAAATAGCCAACACAATATTGAAGAACAAAGTTGGAGGTGTGACAATACCCAACTTGAAGACTATTAAGGCTGGGCATGGTGACTCACGCCTGTAATCCCAGCACTTTGGGAGACTGAGGTGGGTGGATCACGAGGTCAGGAGTTCAACACTGGCCTGGCCAAGATGGTGAAACCCCATCTCTACTAAAAATACAAAAATTAAAAATTAGCTGGGCATGGTGGCAGGTGCCTGTAATCCCAGCTACTCAGGAGGTGAGGCAGAGAATTGCTTAAATCCAGAAGGCGGAGGTTGCAGTGAGCCGAGATTGTGCCACTGCACTCCAGCCTGGGCAACAGAGCGAGACGCCGTCTCAAAAAAAAGACTATTGAAAAGCTATAGAGGGCCGGGCACGGTGGCTCATGCCTATAATCCCAACACTTTGGGAGGCCGAGGCAGGCAGATCACCTGAGGTCGGGAGTTCGAGACCAGCCTGACCAACATGGAGAAACCCCGTCTCTACTAAAAATACAAAATTAGATAGGTGTGGTGGCGCATGCCTGTAATCCCAGCTAGTCAGAAGGCTGAGGCAGGAGAATCACTTGAACCCGAGAGGTGGATGTTGCAGGGTGAGCTGAGATCGTGCCATTGTACCCCAGCCTGGGCAACAAGAGCGAAACTCCATCTCAAAAGAAAAAAAAGCTATAGAGGGCCGAGCATGGTGGCTCACGCCTGTAATCCCAGCACTTTGGGAGTCCAAGGTGGGTGGATCACCTGAGGTCAGGAGATCAGGTTGGTCACCAGCCTGACCAACATAGTGAAACTCCATCTCTACTAATTAGCCAGGTGAAGTGGTGCACACTTGTAATCCCAGCTACTTGGGAGGCTGAGGCAATAGAGTTGCTTGAACCTGGGAGGCAGAGGTTGCAGTGAGCCAAGATTGTGCAGCCTGGGCAACAAGAGTGAAACTCCATCTCAAAAAAATTGAAAAGCTATGGTGGCTGGGTGCGGTGGCTCATGCCTGTAATCCCAATACTTTGGGAGGATCACTTGAGGTCAGGAGTTGGAGACCAGTCTGGCCAACATGGCGAAACCCCGTCTCTACTAAAAACACAAAAATTAGCCAGGCATAGTGGTGCACATCTGTAAGCCCAGCTACTCGGAAGGCTGAGGCACAAGAAACACTTGAACCGAAGAAGTGGAGGCTGCAGTGAGCTGAGATCAAGCAATTGTACTCCAGCCTAGGTAACAGACTCAGTCTTAAAAAAAAAAAAAAAAAGCTATAATATCAAGACACTGTGGGATTGGTGAAAGAACAGACAAATATATAAATGGAACAAAACAGGGAGCTCAGAAAGACCTACATAAATATTGTCAACTGATCTTTGATGAAAGAGCAAAGGCAATACAATGGAAAAAAGTTAGTCTTTCAACAAATGGTGCTGGAATAACTGCATCTCCACATGCTCAGGATGAAGTTGGATGCCCATCTTACTCCATATACACATATTAACTCAAAATGATCAAAGAACAGCCAGGCACGGTGGCTCACGCCTGTAATCTCAGCATTTTGGGAGGTCAAGGCAGGCAGATCACTTGAGGTCAGGAGTTCGAGACCAGCCTGACGAACATGGTGAAACCCTGTCTCTACTAAAAATACAAAAATTAGCCAGGTGTGGTGGCGCATGCCTGTAATCCCAGCTACTGAAGAGGCTGAGACAGGAGAATCACTTGAACTCAGGAGGCGGAGGTTGCAATGGGCCAAGATCATGCCACTGTACTCCAGCCTGGGCAACAGAGCAAGACTCTGTCTCAAAAAAAAAGATCAGATACCTAAATATAAGAGCAAAAGCTAAAACCATTAGAAGATAATACAGGGGTAAATTTCATGACCTCGGATTTGGCAATGGACTGTTTTTTTTTTTTTTTTTTTGAGACAGGATCTGGCTCTGTCAATTAGACTAGAAGGCAGTGGTGCAATCACGGCTCACTGTAGCCTTGACCTCTTGGGCTCAAGCAGTCCTCCCACCTCAGCCACCCAAGTAGCTAGAATCACAGACAAATGCCACCACATCCAGTTCATGTTTTTTTTTTTTTCCCTTAAAAACGAGGTCTCACTATATTACCCTGGCTGGTCTCAAATTCCTGGGCTCAAGTGATCCTCCTGCCTCAGCCTCCCAAAGTGCTGAGATTACAGAAGTGAGCCACTGCACCTGGCCAATGGATTCTTAGACATGACATCAGAAGCAGAGGCAATAACAAACAAAAAAGATAAATTGATTTGGGAGGCCAAGGCAGGCGGATCACGAGGTCAAGAGTTCGAGACCAGGCTGGCCAACATGGTGAAACTCCATCTCTACTAAAAAATACAAAAAATTAGCCGGGTGTGGTGGCAGGCACCTGTAATCCCAGCTACTCAGGAGGCTGAGGCAGGAGACTCACTTGTACCTGGGAGGCAGAGGTTGCAGTGAGCCGAGACACTGCACTCCAGCCTGGGCAACAGACTGAGACTCTGTCTCAAAAAAAAAAAAAAAAAAAAAAAAAGATAAATTGAACTTTACCAGTATTGAAACCTTTTTGTGTGAAAGAACACCATCAAGACAGTGAAAAGACAATCTTCAGAAAGAGAGAAAATATCTGCAAATCATGTATCTAACAAGGTTTAGTATGTAGAATATATAAAGAGTGCTTACAACTCAACAAAAAGACAACCCAATTATTAAATGGGCAAAGGGTGTGAACAGGCATTTCTCCAAATATATACAAATGGCCAAAAAGCACATAAAAATATACTCAACAGCTAGGCATGGTGGCGCATGCCTGTAATCCCAGCTACTCAGGAGGCTGAGGCAGGAGAATCGCTTAAACCTGGGAGGCGGAGGTTGCAGTGAGCCGAGATCGTGCCACTGCACTCCAGCCCGGGTGACAGAGCAAGACTCTGTCTCAAAAAAAAACAAAAAACAAACAAACAAAAAATATATATATATACACACACACACACTCAACAGGCTGAGGCAGAAGGATTGATTGAGCCCAAGAGTTTGAGCCCAGCCTGGGCAACATACTGAGACCCTGTCTCATTAAAAAAAAAAAAAGATACTCAACGTCATCAATCATTAGGGAAATGCAAATGAAAACCATGATAGGGTACAATTTCACACCCACTAGGATGATTATAACGAAAAAATCAGAGAATTAAGTGTTGGTGAGGATGTGGAGAAGTTGGAACCTTCATACTCTGCTGGTGGGAATGTAAAATGGGCAGCTGCAGTGGAAAAGAGACTGACAGTTCCTCAAAACATAAACGAAACTGCCATATGACCCAGCAATTCCAATCCTAATATATATCCACAAGAAATGAAAAATGAAAACTTATGCCAACACAAAAACTAATCCATGAATGATCATAGGAGTACTATTCATAATAGCCAAACGGTAAAAAAAAAAAAGTGTCCATCAACAGATGAATGGATAAACAAACTAGTATACACATACAATGCAATATTACTCAGCCATCAAAAGGACTGAGGTACTGGCCAAGGGCGGTGGCTCACGCCTGTAATCCCAGCACTTTGGGAGGCCGAGGCAGGCAGATCACAAGGTCAGGAGTTCAAGACCAGCCTGACCAACACGGTGAAACCTCATCTCTACTAGAAATACAAAAATTACCCAGGTGTGGTGGCATGCGCCTGTAATTCCAGCTACCTGGGAGGCTGAGGCAGGAGAATTGCTTGAACCCAGGAGGCGGAGGCTGCAGTGAGCTGAGATCGTGCCACTGCACTCTAGCCTCGGCAACAGAGTAAGATTTTGTCTTGAACAATAACAACGACAACAAAACACTGAGATACTACATGCTACACCATAGATGAAACTTGAAACTGCTAAGTGAAGGAAACCAGACACAAAGGGCCACATACTGTGTGGCTGTCAAGGGACAGAAGGTGAAGGGATAAGGATGATTGCTGAATGGGTACTAGATGTTCTTCTGGGATGATGAAAATGTTCTGAAAATAGAGACAGGTGGTGGTTACACAACACTGTGAATGCACTAAATGCCAGTGAATTCTATACTTTAAAATGATTGTATATTATGTGATTTTTCACCTAAATTTTTTTTTAAAGCATGTATATCAGAGAAAAAGTATTAAGTAAAATTAATTCAGCCTTTGAAGAAACGTTTGGAAAAGCTATTTGAAATGTTTACATTCTAAAATTCAGTCTGTTTCTTACAATTTAATCAAATGGACAAGAGGAGACCAGGTGATACAACTTCTTGAAGGACACATGGGTGAACACAGGCCTGGCTGGGTTGGGAAAGTCAGCCATAAGAACACAGCCATGTAATGGTTTTATCTCAAATGCCAATTTATTTTATTTAATATACTAAGTCTACATATTAAAGTGCTATTCTTAATTTATAACATCAATGACCTATGTGAAATACTTTTGAAATCAATGGCTTACTGTGTGCAGGTTCTCCTCCATCCTTCAATACTGCCAGCCTACGGGCCCAGGGCAGAGGCACCCTACACTTTCTTTCATTCCACAGGACTCAACAACAATGCAGTGATCAAAAGTATTCAACTGGAAAATAACTTTAAAAGGGCTTTTTTAGGAAAAAGGCTTTATTCCTACAACTGATTTTCTTTCCCTCTCCAGTGGAGTGGCTTCTCCACAAAACACTGGTATATGAAATCCTCTCAACCGATATACAATTTTAAGTATGCATTAGTGACACATCAGTTACTCCAGGTTACATGTAACTCACTCTACTGACTCTCAAGGCTGCCCCTTTGGTATACCTCAGGTTGTGTCAATTTTGTAAAATGTCACCTTTAACGTATACAAATAACTGGCCTCTCAGCTGGATAAAATTCTGTTAATCAATTTCTGAGTTCCCCAAATAAGGGGCAGTAAATAACTACAAAGTTGTCTGCTAGTACTGTAAATATTCGCCAGTACTGTAAACACCAGACTCGAAGATTGACATGTGATTGTCAATCTGGGTCTGGGGAAAACACTAGATCGTATTCCCCAGAACTGGATTGCTTTGGTCAAGAAATATGATTGAGGTCAGGCGCAGTGGCTCATGCCTGTAATCCCAGCACTTTGGGAGGCTAAGGTGGGTGGGTGGATCGTTTGAGCCTCAGTAGTTCAAGACCGGCCTGGACAACATGGCGAAACTCTGTTTCTACTATGAAAAATAAAAATAAGGCCCGGTGTGGTGGCTCACACCTGTAATCCCAGCACCTTGGGAGGCTGAGGCAGGTGGATCACCTGAAGTCAGGAGTTTGAGACCAGCCTGGCCAACATGGTGAAATCTCTACTAAAAATACAAAAATTAGCCAGGCGTGGTGGTGCATGCCTGTAATCCCAGCTACTTGGAAGGCTGAGGCAGGAGAATTGCTTGAACCCAGGAGGTGGAGGTCGTGGTGAGCCGAGATCGCGCCACTGCACTCCAGCTTGGGCAAAAAGAGCAAAACTCCATCTCAAAAAATAAAGAAATAAAATAAAATAAATAATAATAATAATAAAAAGAAATAAAAGAAAGTGTAAGTAGAAGATAACTTAAAAAAAGAAGTATGTCTGGCAATCATACAGTGGGATTGGAAAAAAAAGAGAGGAAATTAAAATGTTTACTTAATAAATGGAGTTGATACCTGTCCATGGAAGAAAAATAAGAGATATCGCTGGGAACCACTGAAGTTCAAATTAGAATGCCTGGAACTCATCACGGATACAATCCTTAGAAGTAGATCCAGAAAGAGGTTGTGAGATTCCCACCTACCTCTTCGCCGAGGCTGGAGACTTGGCCACGATTACTGCATTCCTGTAATCTGGGATCTGTGACAGACAAGAAGTCAGGTATTACTGCATGTCAACAAAAAGGAAAATTCCAACAGACCCAAAAATGCTTGGCTAGTTGAAAGTTTTCCAAAAAAAGAAAAAGTTCAAAGTAAAATTCTCCTTTGGAAAATGAAGAAAGGAACCTGCCTATGAAAAAGTATTACTAACTTGTGAGCCACACAGACTTCTTTTAGGAAAAAAATAGGAATAATTGGTGATTAGCTCTTATCTCTGCCAGCAAATACTAATGATGCAGTATAAAGATGTTTCTATATATCTCGTCAACAAGAATCCTAATTACATGTAATTTCAAAGTACAAGGATATCCAATTCAATCTGAATACAAGCTGACTGTCAAATTCCAAATTACTGCAGTCCAAACAAATGGCTATTTAACATATCGCAGTCATAACATGTTGAAGCAACCAATTTGTTAAAGGATAATCGGCCCAGCACTATTTTTAAAAAATATATTAACTATATTCTCATTGCTTTTTTCTCACAATTACACCAATGAATTTTAATATGAGCCGTTAATAACACCTAGCACCATGTATAAAACAATGCCTACCATACAACAAGCACTAAACAATAACTACTTAGCAAATGAACAAAAAAATGATTAATTTGAATAATTTAGTACAGTTGCCTCCGGCATAATCACATGGCTCAGCTGTATCTACAGGAAAGCCTAATTTGTCCAACACTCTCGGGAAGTAAGGCAGTAAAATATATTTCCATTTGGGCACTTTCATTATTTTTGCTGGCAGTCTTTCTAAACTTTTTCATGTACTTCCTCGTCTCATCAAACATCATCAAACATTACCAAACCCAGCCAAGAAAAGATAGAACCAAGAAAACAGTTAATAACAATTAAAGGACCTAAAAGAAAGGACTCTAACAAAAACAAGTCTATTGTCTCTACGGAGGTTAAAATGGGAAATTATATACAACAAGAAAGAACAAGTTATTAGAAAAAGAACCAAAAATAAATCTAGGAGGAGGAAGTTATTATGGTCTAAAGAAACCCAGTAGCTGGCTGGCTTAACAGCAGAATAAACACAACTTTAAGAACAAACCAGGGAAGATCAAGCCAAGGAATTTCCCCAGAATGCTATATATAAGTATGCAAAAAGTAAAATAAGTTTTTAAAAGTTATAGAGAGTAGATCCAAAATTTTCAGGACCTAATAATTCCCAAAGGAAAATAATAAAAGAAATAGAAGGGATGAAATACTTAACAGATTAAAAAAAATTCCCAAAGATGGCCAGGCGCAGTGGCTCATGCCCATAATCCCAGCACTTTGGGAGGCCAAGGTGGGCAGAACATCGGAGCCAAGACCAGCCTGGCCAGCATGGTGAAACCCCTTTGCTACTAAAGATGCAAAAAAATATTACGTGGTGGTGCACACCTATAATCCAGCCACTCAGGAGGCTGAGGCCGGAGAATTGTTTGAACCCAGAAGAATTGTTTGAACCCATTTAAAATGTCTCCAGAAAGAATTACTATGATTCTTTTCATTAAAATTTTTCATTAAAATGAAAAATTACCAAGCCGGGCACGGTGCTTTCACGCTTGTAATCCCAGTACTCTGGGAGGTTGAGGCGAGTGGATAACCTGAGGTTGGGAGTTCAAGACCAGCCTGACCAACATGGAGAAACCCCCTTTCTACTAAAAATACAAAATTAGCCAGGTATGGTGGCCCATGCCTATAATCCCAGCTACTCGGGAGGCTGAGGCAGGAGAATCGCTTGAACCTGGGAGGCGGAGGTTGCTGTGAGCCGAGATCGTGCCATTGCACTCCAGCCTGGGTAACAAGAGCGAAACTCCGTCTCAAAAAAAAAACAAGAAACAAAAATTAGCCAGATATGCTTGCTTGAACCCAGGAGGCAGAGGCTGCAGTAAGCCAAAATCGCACTCCAGCCTGAGTGACAGAGAGAGACTCTGTCTCTAAAAAAAAGAAAAAAGCAATACACAAAAATTCCTTTTTAACACTGAGTTCCCACATATTAATTTTTTTTTTTTTTTTTTTTGAGACGGAATCTCACTCTGTTGCCCAGATCACGGCTCAATGCAGCCTCGACCACCCGGGCAACTTCAACCTCCCAGGCTCAAGCAATCCTCCCACTTCTCATCCTCTCGAGTAGCTGGGACCACAGGCATGCACCACCACACCTGGTTAATTTTTGTATTTTTTGTAGAGACAGGATTTTGCCATATTGCCGAGGATGGTCTTGAACTCCTTGACTAAACTCATCCAACCTCCTCAGCCTCTCAAAGTGCTGGGATTATAGGTGTGGGCCACCACACCCAGCCCTGACTTCTTCTCAACAATGAAACTAAAATGGGGATTTTTTTCAAGTAGAAGGCAGTGTCATCCTGAGGTAGAAGCCTGCACTACAGACAATGACTAGCGTTAGGCTTCCAGCCTGACCCTGCAACCAGCACAAGGGTGCCCCAGCCTTCGTTCTTTAGGCTCACCCACCGGGCATCCCTTAAGAGGTGCAATCGCCATTTGTGCCTTGAGACATTGGCACACAACATGCCTGTGTCTTGAATGGAAACATCCCCTAAAACCACAAGATATCGACAGCAACCCATATAAGTCTATAGCGACTGCTCTATTTCTTCCAAAATGACAGGTTTCTCCATGCGGATGGTTGCTAACTGAAACACATTCAATGCTCACCCTATCACTCTCTCTCTGCCTAAACCTCTTCATCCTTCCCTATCAAGACATTTGCCAATTTTATCTCACCTTCTCTCTCAACTGAGAATAATATTCAGGTAACATTAGGCCAGGCACAGTGGCTCACACCCGTAATCACACTGCTTTGGGAGGCTGAGGCAGGAGGATTGCTTGAGGCCAGGAGTTTGAGACCAGCCTGGGTAACATAGCAAGATTCTGACTCTGGAAATATTTTTTAAAAATTAGCTAGGTGCGGTGGCACACCTCTAGTCTCAGCTACTCAGGAGGCTGAGGTGGGAGAAATCTCTTGAGCCCAGGAGTTCAAGGTTGCAGTGAGCTATCATGGCACTACAGCACTCCAACCTGGGTGACAGAGAAAGACCCTGTCTCAAAAAACAACAAAAAATTTTTCAGGTAAAATTAAAGTCTCTATTATTTTTTGAATTTGTTAGAGTATTTTTGTTTTCTTTTTTGTTTTTTTTGAGACAGTCTCGCTCTGTCACCCAGGCAGGAGTGCCGTGGCACAATCCTGGCTCACTGTAACCTCCACCTCCCAGGTTCAAGCAATTCTCCTGCCTCAGCCTCCCAAGTAACTGGGATTACAGGCACACGCCACCACATCCAGCTAATTATGTATTTTTAGTAGAGATGGGGTTTCACCATGTTGGCTAGGCTGGTCTGAACTCCTGACCTCAAGTGATCCACCTGCCTCAGACTCCCAAAGTGCTGGGATTATAGGTGTGAGCCACTGCACCTGGCCTAGAGTTTTTATGTTTCTTGTGTGTAACTTTAAAGAAAAAAAAAAGCAGAATATTTTACATTTTTCTCTTTCAAAAATAGTTAAATTCATTTTCTCTGTAAGGACTTATATCAATTGCTGGAGAATGGGGAAGCCCTGTACTCTTACCAGAAAGAAGTTCCTCAGAAACCTATAAACTGCCATCTTTTAAATACAGTACTGTAAAAAGAAGTTATCTTCTTTTAAATATAGTACTGTAAAAAGAAGTTATCTAGAAAAGTTATTGAAGAGAGAAATAATTTATATAAGAAAAACAGCTAAGGCCAGGGGCGGTGACTCATGCCTGCAATCCCAGCACTTTGGGAGGCCGAGGCGGGCGGATCACAACGTCAGCGTTCGAGATCAGCCTGGCCAACATGGTGAAACCCCATCTCTACTAAAGATACAAAAAATTAGCCAGGCGTGTTGGTGCATGCCTGTAATCCCAGCTACTTGGGAGGCTGAGGCAGGAGAAGTGCTTGAACCCAGGAGGTGGAGGTTTCAGTGGGCCGAAATTGCGCCATTACACTCCAGCCTGGGAGTGACTCCATCCCCAAAAAAGAAAGAAAGAAAAACAGCTAAAAGCAAAATAGCTAAGTGCAGTATAAATTAACATTTTAAAAGCTTTCTTAAATAGTAAGTCACAAAAGTGCTAACTCATATCAAAGAAAAACAAATATAGCCATATTAAAATTAAAAGTCTGATTTATCCCAGGATGCAAGGGTGGTAATAAACCACATTAATAGAATGAAGGAAAAAAAAGATCATCTCCACTGATACAGAAAAAGCATTTGACAGATTCAACACCGCTTCAGAACAGTGGTTCCCTAGGGTGGAAGGAGGCGGGAGGATAGGACAGAGAAGGAGCCCATGAGCAGCTCTAAGTTATGATGATGACTCTCGTTTTCTTGCTGGGGGGGGATCATGGATGCTGACTATTATAACTGGATGGACAGAGAGACAGGATGGATAGATGGATACATAAAACGGAACCAGGATCAAGCACAGACTAGTAATGAGAGTGAATTACTCATTACAATCATATCTAGTCCAATTCTAGGTACTTGAGGTCCAAAAGAAAAAGCAATTTTAAGAGCTTAACTAAAGAAACAAACTGCAGATTCAGAATTCTAAAATGCGTTGGATTATAGCTATAAAGTATAATGGTACTTTAAGTAGAATACATGAAGTTTTAATCCTTTAGGGGTATCCTAAGGAAACGGAAATACATCTTTCAACCTTAATCAGAATGTTAAAATAAAAAAGTTTGAGCTAGCTCACCTCTTCTTGAATATACTGTAATAAGAAGGGAGATGCTCTTAAATTGTCAACAGGAATATTGAAGAAGCCCTGAATTTCCTTCTGGTGTAAATCCATAGTAATAAGATGAGTTAGACCTTTGAAAATAAAGCAGACACAAGCAATAAATAGTTTTGTTTTTGTTTTTTTTTAAGATGGGATCCCATTCTGTCACCCAGGCTGGAGTGCAGTGGCATGACCATAGCTAACTGCAGCCTTGAACTCGTAGGCTGAAGCAATCCTCTCACTTCAGCCTTGAAATTAGTTGGGAATACAGGTGCATGCCACCACGCCTAGATAATTCTGTAATTTTACTAGAGAAGGGGTTTCATCATATTGGCCAGGTTGGTCTCAAACTCCTGACCTCAAGTAATCCTCCTGCCTCAGCCTCCCAAAGTGCTGGGAATACAGGCATAAGCCACTGCACCCAGCCTATAAATAGTTTAAAAACAAGTTGCACTGTATGAAATAGGTACTACATAAAATACTATACACAATAAGTTACTATTAAAAAATTGCTCTCCAGCCGGGCACTGTGGCTTACGCCTGTAATCCCAACACTTTGGGAGGGTGAGGCGGGCGGATCACAAAGTCAGGAGTTCAACACCAGCCTGACCAATATGATGAAACCCCATCTTTACTAAAAATACAAAAATTAGCTGGGCGTGTTGGCGTGCGCCTGTAGTCCCAGCTACTTGGGAGGCTGAGGCAGAAGAATCGCTTGAATCCAGGAGGCAGAGGTTGCAGTGAGCCAAGATCTTGCCACTGCACTCCAGCCTGGGTGACAGAGCAAGACTCTGTCTCAAAAAAAAAAAAAAAAAAAAAAAATTGCTCTCATGGCCAGACACAGTGGCTCACGCCTATAATTCCAGCACTTTGAAGGCCAAGGCTGACAAACTGCTTAAGCTCAGGAGTTTGAGATCAGCCTGGGGAACATGGCAAAACCCCGTCTCTACAAAACAAAAATTAGCCAGGCATGGTGGCGCACATCTGTAGTCCCAGATACTCAGGAGGCTAAGGTGGGAGAATCGCTTCAGTGCAGAAGGTCAAGGCTGCAAGTGAGCTGAGATTGAGCCACTGCATTCCAGTCTGGGTGACAGAGTGAGATCTTGCCTCAAAAAAATAAAAAATAAGGCCGGACACAGTGGCTCACGCCTGTAATCCCAGCACTTTGGGAGGCCGAGGTGGGTGGATCACCTGAGGTCAGGAGTTGGAGACCAGCCTGGCCAACATGGTGAAACCTCATCTCTACTAAAAACACAAAAATTAGCCAGGCATGGTGGCACGTGCCCATAATCCCAGCTACTTGGGAGGCTGAGGTAGGAGAATTCGCTTGAACCTGGGGGGACGGAGGTTGCAGTGAGCCGAGATCGCACCACTTCACTCCGGCCTGGGTGAAAGGGGCAGACTTGGTTTCAAAAAAAAAAAGACAAAATTGCTCTACCATCAAAAAAACTTGTATTTTTCAAAAAAAAAATTTTTTTTTTTAGTACTGTGAGATGCCTCATTTTCACATCAATTTAAAGTCTTGGCCAGGTGCGATGGCTCACAGCTGTAATCCCAGCACTTTGGGAGGCTGAGGCAGGTGGATCACCTGAGGTCAGGAGTTCGAGACCAGCCTGGCCAACATGGTGAAACCCCGTCTCTACTAAAAATACAAAAATTAGCCAAGTGTGGTGGCATGTGCCTGTAATCTCAGCTACTAGGGAGGCTGAGGCAGGAGAATCACTTGAACCCAGGAGGTGGAGGTTGCAGTGAGCTGAGATCATGCCACTGCACTCCAGCCTGGGCGACAGAGTGAGACTCCATCTCAAAAAAATAAATAAATAAAAAATAGTCATAACATAGCAAAGATAATAATACAGAAGAGTCTTTAAAAATTATATCAGAGCAGATCATATCTTCTTGAAGTTTAACAGGCATGGCAAAGCCCAATCTTAAGATAACAAGTCAGCTGGGTGTGGTGGCTCATACCTGTAAACCCAGCACTTTGGGAGGCCGAGGCAGGAGTATCACTTGAGCCCAGGTGTTTGAAAACGGCCTTGGCAACATGGTGAGACTCTATTTCTACTAAAAATACAAAAAACTAGTCAGGTATGGTGATGCATGCCTGTAGTCCCTAGTTACTCTGGAAGCTAAGGTAGGAGGATCACTTGAACCCAGGAGGTCACGGCTACCTCCTGGTAGCGAGCAGTGATCACATCACTGCACCCCAGCCCAGGCAACAGGACTGAGACCTGCGGGGAAAAAAAAGATATCAAGACAAACTGCACCAGCCTGGAAATTGGAGAAAACAGAAAACCTTCACCACCTTTGTAACGATCACCAGAAAAGTGTAAGGAAAATTCAGTATGAAAAATTGTTTAAAGCATTACTTGCCCAAAAGAACAGGAAAGTAAGTCTGGAGGCCCATCAAGCAAGGCTGGTAGAGAAGATGGGCCCTTTCCTGAAGATTCAGAAGGCAAGCCTGCTCCCCTCACCAGCTGCCTGTCATAGTGTTTACAATGGGGTAGGCTCCTGAGGTTGCTTCGGGTTGGGTTTTTAATCTTTTTTTTTTTTTTGAGATGGAGTTTTGCTCTTGTTGCCCAGGCTGGAGTGCAATGGCACGATCTTGGCTCACCGCAACCTCCGCCTCCCGGGTTCAAGCAATTCTCCTGCCTCAGACTCCTGAGTAGCTGGGATTATAGGCATGTGTCATCACACCCGGCTAATTTTGTATTGTTAGTAGAGACGGGGTTTTTCCATGTTGGTCAGGCTGCTCTCGAACTCCCAACCTCAGGTGATCTGCCCACCTTGGCCTCCCAAAGTGCTGGGATTACAGGTGTGAGCCACCACACCCTGCCTCGTTTTTAAATGTTTTACGTTTGCCTTTATTGAAAAACTATCTTAGAAAGTTTATTCTGGGCTGGGCACGGTGGCTCACGCCTGTAATCCCAACACTTTGGGAGGCTGAGGAAGGTGGATCACCTGAGGTCAAGAGTTCAAGACCAGCATGGCCAACATGGTGAAGCCTCGTCTCTACTAAAAATACAAAAATTAGCCAGGCGTGGTGGCGGGTGCCAGTAATCCCAGATACTCGGGAGGCTGAGGCAGGTGAATCGCTTGAACCCAGGAAGTGGAGGTTGCAGTGAGCCGAGATCGTGCTACTGCACTCCAGCCTGGATGACAGAGTGAGACTGACTCAAAAATAAAAAATAAAAAAAGTAATAATTAGTTGGGCATGGTGGTGTGTGCCTGCAATCCCAGCTACTCTGGGGGCTGAGGCAGGAGAACTGCTTGAACCCGGGTGATGGAGGTTGCAGTGAGCCAAGATCACGCCACTGCACTCCAGACTGGGCAATGGAGCAAGACTCCATCTCAAAAAACAAACAAACAAAAAGAAGGTTTATTCTACAATAAGTACCTGTCTTAAAATGCAGTGATATGGGGACTTTTTTTCTATTCACTCTGTGCAAATGCTCCGTGATACATACCTTCTAAAATCATATACATTCAGGCTGGGTATGGTGGCTCGTGTCTGTAATCCCAGAATTTTAGGAGCCCAAGGCAGGTGGATCACTTGAGGTCAGGAGTTCGAGACCAGCCTGGCCAACATGGCAAAACCCCATCTCTACTAAAAATACAAAAATTAGCCAAGTGTGGTGGCAGGCACCTGTAGTCCCAGCTACTAGAGAAGCTAAGGTACAAGAATCACTTGAACCCAGGAGATAGCGGTTGCAGTGAGCCGAGGTGCCACGAAGGCAATCCAGCCTGGGCAACAGAGCAAGACTCCGTCTCAAAAAAAAATAAATACAATAGAATAAAAATTAAAATAAAAAATAAAATCATAGGCCGGGTGCAGTGGCTCATGCCTGTAATCCCAGCACTTTGGGAGTCTGAGGCGGGCAGATTCCTGAGGTCGGGAGTTTGAGACCAGCCTGACCAACATGGAGAAACCCTGCCTCTACTAAAAATACAAAATTAGCCAGGCGTGGTGGCACATGCCTGTAATCCCAGCTACTTGGGAGGCTGAGGCAGGAGAATCGCTTGAACCGGGGAGGTGGAGGTTGCGGTAAGCCAAGATCATGCCATTGCACTCCAGCCTGGGCAACAGGAGCAAAACTCCATCTCAAAATAAATAAATAAATAAATAAATAAATAAATAAAATCATATACATTTATACAAGCGCGCACACACACAAACACAAATATATCGACACACATACCCAATAACAACTATGAAGGTTATTTAGAAACACAGGAAAAATACTTAGGTTGTTACCTGAAAATGCCTGACACAGAAGAGTATGTATCTTTTCCAATATATGCCTATCTAGGCAGGCACGGTGGTATATGCCCATAGTTCCAACTACTCAGGAGGATCACTTGAGCCCAGGAGTTCAAAGATCATTACACATAGCTTCCCAAAGCACTGGGATTGCAGGCGTGAACCGCTGCGCCCAGCCATTACTTTGATATTTCTAAGGTAAAAATAAAACTCCAGCAGGGTATGGTGGTTCATAACTATAATCTCAGCACTCTGGGAGACCGGAGCAGAAACATCCCTTGAGGCCAGCAGTTCAAAACCAGCCTGAACAACATAGTAAGACCCAGTATCTACAAAAAATTTAAAAATTAGCAGGCAGGGTGGTATGTGCCTATAGTCCTAGCTACTTGGGAGGCTCTGGTAGACTGCTTGACCATAGGAGTTCAAGTTGCAGTGAGCTATGATCACGCCACTACACTCCAGCCTAGGTGACAGGACAAGACTCTGTCTTAAAAAAGAGAGAATAAATAAATAAAACTCCCAGGCCCCCAATTAATTGTGAAACATCTGCCATTCTTACCAGCTTTGCACATCATGGAAGCCAGCAATTTAGAGACAATGGAGCCTCTTTTTCTCATCTTGCACTGCTTGCTGTAAGGAAAGTAGGGTATCACACCGATGATGCTTTTGGCACAAGAGGTCTTACATGCATACACCATGATCAGGAGCTCCATGATGGTGGTGTTCACATCCCTGTAACAAAGACACAGCAAATCTCATCAAGGGATCTACAACACAGTATTCCCTGTTTCAAAAAGTGTCAGCAGTGTGTTCTCATGCCTTTATACAACCTAAGGTGCAAGGCAGAAAAAAAACCAACCAATAAATTCCTCTTTTCTCAGGCCTCCATAAGATCCCCCACCATCTGCTCTCAACTGACCACCCTACTTAAGTACTCTCAGAGGAGCATGTCCACAAGCTCCCACTATGTCCATCTGTGCCCCAGGAGTCGGCCTGCCCTCAGTCATCAGTCAGAGGAAATTTCCATGCCAGTGGCCCTAAAATTAATCCCTCCAAGTGGCACACCCATGTGAGGAATTCTCTCTCCTCTCCTGCCTCTACCACTGACTACCCATCGGCCACAAACATTCTGTTACTTCCATTAATACGACTCATAACCACTCTCCCCTCTGCTCCCCTCTGCTGTACATCTTAAGAGAGTTGTCTACACTATCTCCAATTTATCTACTCTCATTCTCTCCCAAATAGTCCAGTGAAGCTTTGTTTTCATAAAGGTCATCAGTGGCCTCCACGCGGCCATGTCCACAGTCACTTGGCTTCCAGAATGCCCCTCTCCGGTGTCCTCCTCCCACCCTTGGTTTCTTTTGCTGGTTCCTCTTCTCCCCAGCCTCATGTCCCAGGACTTGCTCATGTGTCCTCTCTTTCAGTTTCCTCTCGTCCTTTGGGCTTCTCATCTAATTTCACAGCTTCATAGATGGTGGCAACTCTCAAATTTACAACTCCAGTCCAAACTTGAGGATCCGCCCCTCCCCTCCTGCCTGGCCACACCTGACCCTGTTCAGTCCTCCCACAGGCAGCTCACACCACTAAGGGGCTTGCTCTAGGCGTTCCCACTGCCTGCAATGCTTTTCTCCCCACCTAGTCACCTGACTCTCCCTCACCTTCTCTAGTCTCTGTTCAAATGTCACCTCCACGATGAGGCCTACCCTGTCTGCCTCTCTCTGCCCTCTCACCACTATCATCTCACCATGCTGTCTTATTTTTTTCCAAACCATTCATCACCTTCTAGATAATCTATTTCTTTATTATGCTCACTTTATATCTTCCTCCACTGGAATATAAACTCCACAAGGACAAGGATCTTTCTCTGTTTTAATCATGGAGGCATCTCGCATACGTGTAACTAACTGTAATTCACGTGTTGTAGACATTCAAAATAAGTATTTGTTAATGAAAGAAGGAGTGAATGGAAACACAGAATATTCAGGTGAGTAGGTTCTCTGTCACTATCCAACAAGTTTGACATCTGATGAGTTGAAAGAGACTTTCACTCTGTTAATTAACTTAGGAAAAAAAAAAAGATTTTCAGAAAAGTATTCTATGGGAAGGATAAGAGTGGAGGAACAAGGCTTTCCATTACTGAACTCAGATAAGGAGAGTCTTGCTTGAAATACAGGAAAACTTCAGTTAATGGATGGAATTTTCTTAATTTTAAATTTCTCTTTTATTTTTAGTGCTACCACTAATCTGTAGTAAAATGAAGTATAAGATGTATCTGACAACACTAAATCATTTTTTTGTTTGTTTTTGAGACAGAGTTTTGCTCTTGTTGCCCAGGCTGGAGTGCAATGGCACGATCTCAGCTCACTGCAACCTCCGCCTCCCAGGCTCAAGCAATTCTCCTGTCTCAGCCTCACGAGTAGCTGGGATCACAGGCATGCACCACCATGCCCGGCTAATTTTGCATTTTTAGCAGAGAGAGGGTGTTTCTCCATGTTGGTCAGGCTGGTCTTGAACTCCTGACCTCAGGTGATCTGCACACCTGTGGCCTCCCAAAGTGGTGGGATTACAGGGTTTTTTTTTTTGTTTTTTTTTTTGTTTTTGAGACGGAGTCTCACTCTATCACCCAGCCTGGAGTACAGTGGCACAATCTCGGCTCACTGCACCCTTGTCTCCTGGGTTCAAGCGATTCTCATGCCTTAGCCTCCCAAGTAGCTGGAATTAGAAGCGCGTATCACCACGCCCAGCTAATTTTTGTATTTTCAGTAGAGACAGGGTTTCACCATGTTGACCAGGCTGGTCTTGAACTCCCATGTTGACCAGGCTGGTCTTGAACTCGCGATCTGCCCGCCTTGGTCTCCCAAAGCTCTGGGATTATAGGTGTAAGCCACCTCGCCCAGCCTTTTTTTTTTTTTTTCTTACTTTGAGATGGAGCCTTGTTCTGTTACCCAGGCTGGAACCCAGTGGCATGATCTCAGCTCACTACAACCTCTGCCTCCTGGGTTCAAGCAATTCTCGTGCCTCAGCCACCTGAGTAGCTGGGACTACAGGCGCTCATGACCATGCCCAGCTAATTTTTTGTATTTTTAGTAGAGACAGGGTTTCACCGTGTTGGCCTGGCTGGTCTCAAACTCCTGGCCTCAACTGATATGCCCATCTCGACCTCCCAAAGTGCTAGGATTACAGGCATGAGCCACCACATCTGGACCTCAACAC
Source organism: Pongo abelii (assembly GCF_028885655.2). NCBI lineage: Eukaryota > Metazoa > Chordata > Mammalia > Primates > Hominidae > Pongo > Pongo abelii. Next base: position 20,175,941 of record NC_072004.2, on the reverse strand, counting down.
TAAATGTTATTTCATGGTATTTCACAAAGAAGACCATGACGTCCAGACTCTGGAACATGGACAAGACTGAGAACCCGAGTTAACACAAGCTTATGTCAGGTATGGAACAATGCAAAATGAGACACGGAGAGAAAATGAAAGGGGTGCTGAGTGGTTCTGATTAGAGGAATATGAAACTGACAAAAGACAGGGGCACAGGATAAGTATTGAAATGTACAAAAATAAAGAACCAGAAGGACTTGAAAATGAGAAGGATCAGCAGTTACCTTTCTGAAGTCCTAAATTCTAAGTCTGGGGGTGCCCTCAATGCCTACCCATCCCCTTGGGTAATCCACACAACCTCTGTGCATTTATCCAATGGAATCACACTTGTCTGTAAGGAGACAAAAGTACCACAGACACAGAAACCAAGGAGCCAGAAGCCGTGTAAGTTGTTCTGTGCCCGCCCCTTCCCTACCCCGATGCTGGAGGTAAAGGGTTAAGATGTGGGCACAGGTGAGTCCTCTACTTCCACCCTAGTTTGGTGGCAGACCTGGGAAAGAGGACAGTTGGCAGGGGCAGTTGGCGCTCCACACCCCCACCTCCAGCTCTGCTGAGAATCCTGGGTGTCACAGCAGAAGGTGAAGCCAGGGCACCATGGCAAAGGCCCTCCACACCCTTCCTCCTTCAGAGCACACCCATTTGCCAGGGCTATAGGATGCAAGGACAGGTCTCCCCTGCCACTCCTCTTCCCAGGAGAGATGGGGGTTTTGTGACTTCATCCCAATAAACCAAAGACCAGGAGAGAAAATGTTCAAAATTTAGGTGAAAAAATGTGTGTTCCAAGACTAAAGTCTCCCAAAATGTCCTTCTTCTTCCCTTTCGTTGGTATTATACATGTATATACACAAATTAAGCATGCAGCAACTTTCAGACTCTCTAAGCTAAAAAATAATGCACTAGACAAACTGATTTCTAGACATTAAAAATTGTTCTGAGCAAAGAACTTCATACACAACAGCATTTAGGGACATTTGTGGACAAACACACAATGGAAAGTGGGGCTTTAAGGCCAGGTGTGATAGGCTCACCTTCTATATTGCTGGAATCTCAGCAATATAGGAGGTCGAAGCAGGAGGATCACTTGAGGCCAAAAGTTTGAGACCAGCTGGGCAATATAGTGAGACCTCCATCTCTTAAAAAAATGAAAAAATGAGGTGAGCATGCTGGTGCATGCCTGTAGTCCCAGCTACTTGGGAGGCTGAGGGAGGAGGATAGTTTGAGCCCAGGAGTTTGAGGTTGTAGTGAGGTATGATCTCACCACTGCACTCCAGCCTGGACAACAGAGCAAGACCCTACCTCTAAGAAAAAAGAAAAAGAAAAAAAAAAAAAAGTAGGGCTCCAGGTGATCACCCTCCCTTCCCGAGTGCGAGACAGCCTTACTGCACTGAATCTTCTATACCCAGCTTAAACATATGTGACCAAACAATTTCCAGAACACAGGTGTGTCAAAGGTCACACCAGACAGGAATACATATTCCTTCAGTACAGTCTTTTATCCTCTCAGCTAATTTATGTAATAAAACAGTAAATAATGATCACTTTTATATGCAATAAAAGCTTAAAGAACCCCAACTAAGAAAGCTCTCCTCCCCTAGCCTCTGTTTCTTTTGGGGAGAAGAGAGAACTAGAAATGCTTCCCTGCAAGTTTTACAAAATTCTGGCTGTTAATTGTTAGGAAACTTAATGTATACTATTATCGTTAACAGCCTCTACTCCAGGCCGGGCGCAGTGGCTCACGCCTGTAATCCCAGCACTTTGGGAGGCTGAGGCAGGCGGATCACCTGAGGTCGGGAGTTCGAGACCAGCCTGACCAACACGGAGAAACCCTGTCTCTACTAGAAACACAAAATTAGCCAGGCGTGGTGACACATGCCTGTAATCCCAGCTACTCAGGAGGCTGAGGCAGAATTGCTTGAACCTGGGAAGCAGAGCTTGCGGTAAGCTGAGGTTGCGGTAAGCTGAGATCGTGCCATTGCACTCCAGCCTGGGCAACAAGAGTGAAACTCTGTCTCAAAAAAAAAAAAAAAAAAAAAGAGCCTCTACTCTAATACTTGGTTATTTCCACCCATTAAGAACACTGAGTGGCTGGACACAGTGGCTCATACCTGTAATCCCACCACTTTGGGAGGCCGAGGCGGGCAGATTGCCTGAGGTCAGGAGTTCAAGACCAGTCTGGCCAACATGGTGAAACCCCGTCTCTACTAAAAATACAAAAATTAGCCAGGCGTGGTGGCGCCAACGTAGTACCAGCTACTCGGGAGGCTGAGGCAAGAGAATCACTTGAACATGGGAGGAAGTGGTTACCGTGAGCTGAGATTGCACCACTGCATTCCAGCCTGGGTGAAGGAGTGGGACTTTGTCTCAAAAAAAAAAGAAAGAAGGAAAAACACTGAAAGAACATGTAAAAGTCAGCAGTTATGTCAGAAAACTTAGTTTTCTAAATTCTAAATTGGTAAGACATACTAATTTTAAGACTATTATAACTCTTCTTGGCTAGCCATCTATCATTATTTTAAACACTCATGCCTAAACTGAAACCCAGAAAGCAACACTTCTGCTGGATACTCACTTTGAAATGGTTTGGATGATGAAAACATCTTTTCCCCTCACAGACTCTTGAATTTGTACTCTTGTTTCTGGCAGGAAAAGGAAAAAGAAGAGAGGGAAAGACATATAGTTCAAATTTTTCAAAATACACAAAAAAATCTGTATCATTCCCTAATGTAATAAAATATGGCAACTCAAACTGTTATAAGACTCAGTAGGCTTTAGATGTTACAAGGGATAATACACATACTGCCATTAATCACTTTTTAAAACACAGCTTTAAGAGGGAATTACATTTCTGACTTGAAATAAGTAAATGTATAATTGTCACCCCTTATATACACAAACAGTGAGTGCTGTACCACTCCGAGCATGGTATCTTTTTTTTTTTTTGAGATGGAGTCTTGCTCTGTCGCCCAGACTGGAATGCAGTGGTGCAATCTTGGCTCACTGCAAGCTCTGCCTCCCGCGTTCACGCCATTCTCCTGCCTCAGCCTCCTGAGTGGCTGGAACTACAGACGCCCGCCACCACGCCCAGCTAATTGTTTTGTATTTTTTTAGTAGAGACGGGGTTTCACCATGATAGCCAGGATGGTCTCGATCTCCCAACCTCGTGATCCGCCCGCCTCGGCCTCCCAAAGTGCTGGGATTACAGGCGTAAGCCACCACGCCCAGCCTGAGCATAGTTTCTTTATAGAAAATTATAGGCCGGGCGCAGTGGCTCATGCCTGTAATCCCAGCACTTTGGGAGGCCAAGGCACGCAAATCACCTGAGGTTAGGAGTTCAAGACCAGCCTGACCAACATAGAGAAACCCCATCTCTACTAAAAATACAAAATTAGCCAGGTGTGGTGGCGCATGCCTATAATCCTAGCTACTCAGGAGGCTGAGGCAGGAGAATTGCTTGAACCCGGGAGGTGGAGGTTGCGGTGAGCCAAGATTGTGCCATTGCACTCCAGCCTGGGCAACAAGAGTGAAACTCCGTCTCAAAAAAAAAAAAAAAATAAATAAATAAAAAAGAAAATTATATACTCATTCAATCAGCATCAATTGAGAATGTATTAGGTACAAAACATTGTATGTTGTGAGAAACAAAGATAAATAAGACCTAATATCCCTACTCTCAAAATATGTGTGATCAGTCATAAAGAAACAATTAGACAAATCCATAATGGGACATTCTACAAGACAACCTCTTCAACAAGTCACTGTCACAGGAAGAAAAAGGAAGAGGTGAGGGGATTGTTCTAAAATAGAAGAGACTAAAGAGATATTTTTTTAAAAAAATCCCTTGAACTAAGAATCCTGGTTTGGGGTGGAGGTACTGTAAAAAACAACTATAAAAGACCCTTTAGGCTGGGCATGGTGGCTCACACCTGTAATGCCAGCACTTTGGGAGGCCCAGGCAGGCGGATAATCTGAGGTTAGGTGTTTAAGGCTAGCCTGGCCAACACGGTGAAACCTCGTCTCCACTAAAAATACAAACATTAGCTGGGCTTGGTGGCACACACCTATAATCCCAGCTACTCAGGAGGCTGAGGCAGGAGAACTGCTTGAACCTGGGAGGCAGAGGTTGCAGTAAGCCAAGATCACACCACTGCACTCCAGCCTGGGTGACAAAGCCAGATTCCATCTCAAAAAAAAAATAATAATAAAAGACCCTTTAGGACAATTAGGGAAATGTGAATATAGGCCATATATTAGATGATTAAAGAATCGTTGTTGGGCCGGGTGCGGTGTCTCACACCTGTAATCCCAGCACTTTGGGAGGCCAAGGCGGGCAGATCACTTGAGGCCACAGAAAAAAAAAGAATTGTCCTTAATTATTAAGTTAATTTTCTTTTCCTTTTTTTTTTTTTTTCTTTTGAGACAAGGTCTTGCTCTGTTGCCCGGGCTGGAGTGCAGTGGCGTGATCCCAGGACACTGCAACTTCCACCTCCCGGACTCCAGTGATCTTCCTGCCTCAGCCTCCCAAGTAGCTAGGATTACAGGTGTGCACCATCAACCCTGGCTAATTTCTTTATCTTTGGTAAAGATGAAGTTTTGCCATGTTGCTCAGGTTGGTCTCGAACTTCTGGTCTCAAGTGATCCACCCACATTGACCCCCATAAAGTGCTGGGATTACAGGTGTAAGCCACCATGCCCTGCCTGTAGTTAATTTCTTTAAATGTGATAATGGTTTTATTTATTTAGGTGAAAGTAATTATTCCTAGAGGATGCATGGTCAAGTATTCAAGGATTAAGTGTCTGCAACTTACATTTTTTTTCTTTTTTTGGGACACATCTCGCCCTGTTGCCTAGGCTGCAGTACAGTGGTACAAATATGGCTCACTGCAGTCTTGACCTCCCAGGCTCAAGAGATCCACCCACCTCAGCATCCCAACATGCTGGGATTACAAGTGTGAGCCATCGCACCCGGCCTGCAATTTAATTTCAAATGGTTCGCCACATACATATTCATATGGCAAAATGTTAACTGTTCAAGCTAGGTGGTAGTTCACTGTACTATTCTTTCAACTTTTTTATATGTTTGAACATTTTCATTAAAAATGTAGGAAAATAGTTTGGGAGGCTGAGGTGGACGGATCATTTGAGGTCAGAAGTTCGAGACCAACCTGGCCAATATGGTGAAAGCCCGTCTCCACCAACAACACAAAAAATTAGCCGGGTGTGGTGGCACACACCTGTAAGCCCACGTATTTGGGAGGCTGAGGCAGGAGAATCGCTTGAACTTGAGAGGCGGATGTTGCAGTGAGCCAAGATTGTGCCACTGCACTCAAGCCGGGGCAATGGAGCGAGACTCTGTCTCAAAAAAAAAAAAGTAGCAAAATGGGAACAGATTGTGAGGAAAAGTAGAAAAAAAAATGTTGGAAAAAACAGAATACAAGTTTACAAAAGAATGTGGTATGATATTAAGAAAATGAGCTTTACCAGCCTGGGCAACACGGCAAAGCCCCGTATCAAAAAATAAATAAATAAATAAATAATTATGGCTGTCTGTGTGTGTGTGGCTCACACCTGTAATCCCAGCACTTTGGGAGGCTGAAGCACGAGAATCACTCGAACCTGGGAGGCGGAGGTGGCAGTGAGCCGAGATTGCCCCACTGCACTCCAGCCTGGGTGACAGAGCAAGACTCCATATTAAAAAAAAAAAAAAAAATAGCCTGGCAGCACGGTGCCCACCTGTAGTACCAGCTACTGGGGAGGCTAAGGTGGGAGGAGCACATGAGCATAGAAGGCAGAGGCAGCAGTGAGCCCTGATCATGCCACTACACTCCAGCCTGAGTGACACAGAAAGACCCTGTCTCAAAAAAAAAAAAAAAAGAAAAGAAAATGAGCTTCAGAGTCAGGGAGATGTGGATTCAAACTGGACCTCGTACCTAACATCAATCCCTGAACTCCTGAACTCAGTTTTTCAGTATCTGGTAACAGTAACAAATCCACAAATATTACTTCCTTCCTTCCCAGTAAACCCCAAGTATTTTCCCTCCTTTTATTCAGAAACCTGGAGAGTGGACCAGTCTCCTGGAGTCTTATGCCACTGCTTCTCCCTTTCACCTTCCCTCCTAGACTCCAGACAAAGAACATCATTCAATTCCCTCTAGGGGAAGAATCTTCTCCAAACTCTCCTTGCAGACTTTAATTATACTTTTTCCCTACTGACGCCACACAGAGATCTTGGGAGACAGGAAAGAGGCAGTAATGGAGATAAACATGGGAACAGCAAAACTTGTGCCTTTTTATCAAAGCCTCCTGTAGGCTTTATAATATGTAAATATTTGATAAAATCCTGTAGGGGGGCCAGGCCTGGTGGCTCACACCTGTAATCCTAGCACTTTTGGAGGCTGAAATGGGAGAACTGCTTTTGCCCAGAGTTTGAGATGAGCCTGGGCAACATGAGACCCTCACTCTACCAAAAAAAAAAAAAAAAAAAAATTTTTTTTAAATCTTCTAGTGGAAAAGGAACAGGAATAAGTATATATTGAGCACCTACTGTGTGCCAAAAACTGGTAGGCACATAAGTTATCCCACTTAATCCTCAAAACAGCCCTAATTTACAGTTTATTTATAGTTTAGAAAGGTTAAATAACTTGTCAAGGATAAGGTGTGTAACTCTCAAGCTCATGCAAGCTGTCCATTGCTCCTGCTAAAATAATTTCTTTTTTTTTTTTTTCCCTGAGACAAAGTCTCGCTCTTGTCCCCGCTGCCAGGCTGGACTGCAATGGCACAATCTTGGCTCACTACAACCTCCACCTCCCGGGTTCAAGCGATTCTCCTGCCTCAGCCTTCCAAGGAGCTGGGATTATAGGCACTTGCCACCACGCCCGGCTAATTTTTGTATTTTTAGTACAGACGGGGTTTCACCATGTTGGCCAGGCTGGTCTACGAACTCCTGACCTCAGGTGATCCGCCCGCCTCGGCCTCCCAAAGTGCTGGGATTACAGGTGTGAGCCACCACGCCTGGCCTAAAATAATTTCAAATATCCACCATTGCTAAAGAAATTACAAAGATCACTTTCTATTTATTTATTTTTGAGACAGGGTCTCTGTCACCCAGGCTGGAGTGCAGTGGTATGATCACGCCTCACTGCAGCCTCCACCTCCTGGGCTCAAGCTATCCTTCCACCTCAGCCTCCCTAGTAGCTGGGACTACAAGTGCAAACCACCACTCCCGGCTAATTTTTGTATTTTTAGTAGAGACAGGGTTTTGCCATGTTGCCCAGGCTGGTCTCAATTCCTGAGCTCAAGGAATCTGCCTGCCCTCAGCCTCCCAAAGTGCTGGGATTAGATGCGTGAGCCACCACACCTGGCCCTACAAAAGTTAAATAACACTTTTTTTTACAACTTGGGAGAATTATGTAATGACATATATCAATTAGCAAAAAGCATTTAACAATATTTTATGAAGTCTAACCCAAGGAAGCTTAGGTGCAAATAAAGACTAACTAACTAAAACTGCGGTCACACAGGATTCACTCATCCTGTCTAAGGTGACAGGATTTACTCATCCTGCCTAAGGTGACATAAATTTAAGCAACAGTTGAGCTCACGCTCATTCAGTTGACCAGCTGGTTCAAATATGCCTGCAGCTTTTACTGAATGAAGTCTCAGAACTGGGGTTCAAGCCCCAGAAATGACTTGCACCAGGGTCACATATCTAGCTAGTATTAGTGAGAGCTAAAAAACCACTCTGTTTTACCTTGCCTGCCTGACTTCCTGCTAATGGAAATGTACAACTGAATCAAATCGTTTCAACAGTAAAGGATGAAGGACTGAGCCAATATGCCACATTTCACAAAAAGGTCAATGTTCCACATGCCCAAGATAGCTCACCTCTGTTAGGTTCCTGGTAAACCTGCACTTTGCCCATCTCCACCCCCAGCCGCCTAGAGAAGAGAAAGGGGGAAAAAGCTGAAAAAGTAATAAAAGAAACCCAGTATCTTTACTATTTAAGGAGACTCGTAAATCGGTAAGAGTAAAATAAAATAAAGTTATTCTTCTTATAAAATTTAAAGTCAACGTTAAATTGTTACGTCAATCCATTACCTAGCCCCTCACCCCAACCCCATGTCTCCCCAGGAAGGACTATGCAGTCCCGCTCTGCCTGCCTCACCAGCCATCTTCCTTGGACACTCTACTCCAGCCCACGTTCCTGAGACACAGCAAGAACTCCTCCTGCATGCCGCAGAGGCTTGGAATCTGCTGTCCCCTCTGCTTGGGGGGCTCCGCCTCCAGACGTTCACTTGGTGGCTCATTCAGGTTTCTCAACTCACATACCATCCCCTCAGTTTAAAGGCACTTCAGCACACATGCTACAGCAGAACAACCTGCCCCATCATTACTTTCACACAGTTTTCTTCATAGCATTGATCATCATCTGAAATTACCTTGTTTTGTTGACTTGATTTCTGTTTGGCTCCCATACTAAAATATAAATTTCATAAAAAGGATGGATCTTGACTCACTGATAATCCCCAACATCTAGATCGAGGTCTAGTACACAGTAGTAGGGGTACAATATTTGTTTAAAAAATACCTAAATTATACTAAACTATAAGCTATTTCATATAATATACATGTTAATGTTCTCTTTTTTTTTGTTTGTTTTTTTTTGAGACAGAGTCTTGCTCTGTTGCCCAGGCTGGAGTGCAGTGGTGCAATCTCAGCTCACTGCAACCCTCCTGCGTTCAAGCGATTCTCCTGTCTCAGACTCCCAAGTAGCTGGGACTACAGGCGCCCGCCACCACGCCCAGCTAATTTTTTGTATTTTTAGTAGACGCGGGGTTTCACCGTGTTAACCAGGATGGTCTTGATCTCCTGACCTCGTGATACACCCGCCTTGGCCCCCCAAAGTGCTGGGATTACAGGCGTGAGCTACCGCGCCCGGCCCCAGTGTGCTTTATACTCAAATAATTTTATATATATATAGCACCTAACACAATCCCTGGCACTTATAAGGCACTCAATAAATGTCTGCTGAAAGAGTATGTAGGGAGATGGGATAGTTTACAAAAAGAATAGCCCTTAATATATACAGATGAGACATACCACATGAACATCTTGCATGATGAAAAAAAAGATACACACATAATTATAAAATATCTGCTTTCAAGTTTAACAATAACTGCTAATCTGATTATCAAATTTAAAGCATCACATAATGAATATAGATTTTAATGGTACAATTATAACTTACTCTGCAATTTTCTTTGAGAGCTCCATACATGATGAATTCGAGTTTGCTGAAAACAACACCAGACCACCTTTGGTTATGTTCATCTTGGTTTCTAATTCAGGTGGCGTCACACAAAACATCAAAACCTTCTTGGTTTTCCAATTTTCAGAGCCTAGAAGGATATAATACTTATTAAAAACTGCCATATGATATGAAATATACCTGAATGGATTTTTTAAAAGGAAATGACTTCAGCTGAAGGAAATTAGTTTCCATCCTAAGAGTATCTTTAAAATATTAGATATATATGGACAAACAGAAAGTTCACTTGGATTTCAGGGTCCTAAATTTATGGAAATACATTATCACATGATGTTCACAACCACTAAGAAGAAATGATAAACTTACAAGAAAGGCGGAGCTGAAGAGCTCAATGTTTTACTGATTGCTGCTTAAAGTCAATTATGGACAACCTCCTTTTATTCTCTGACAACAAAATTCCTCCTGGATTAACACACAGAAAAATGGCAGAGCCATTAGTGAGAATAAGGACTGATTAATCCTTAAACAAAGAATAAATGACCCATCTATACCCAGCTTTTCCTATAATCCTTGTTTACCATAAAACCTTTCCCGGCCTTTCAGCTGCCCTGTGTCATGTCTAAAACTGACCTCTCATCTTCATTTTCCTCAAGTGGAACACGGGCTGACTAGATAATCACCTTGAAGGACACTTAAGTGACCACCCAAATGAGAGGCAGTGGGCCCAAAATAAAAAGGTCCCTGGTTTAGAAGTCATCAGTGCTGGCTGGATGTGGTGGCTCACGCCTGTAATCCTAACACTTTGGGAAGCCAAGGTAGGCGGATCACGAGATCAAGAGATCGAGACCATCCTGGCCAACATGGTGAAACCCCCTCTCTACTAAAAATACAAAAAACAGCTGGGCGTGGTGGCACATGCCTGTAGTCCCAGCTAGTCAGGAGGCTGAGGTAGGAGAATGACGTGAACCTGAGAGGCAGAGGTTGCAGTGAGCTGAGATCGTGCCACTGCACTCCAGCCTGGCGCCACAGCAAGACTCCATCTCAAAAAAAAAAAAAAAAGTCGTCATCAGTACTGAGTGTTCTCATCATGTAATGGAGATGCTAGATGGGAGGAACAGCAACAATCCAGCAGGCTGTGGGCAGGGGGGCCCTTTCTCAGCAAGCCCACTGAATTTCCACAGTTGTATGTTCACCTGGGACCTCTGGGAAGGCTGGTGGAGATCATCAAAGAGCTGAAACTAAGCTAATCTTTCTCATTATCCTCAAATTTTAATTATACAAGTAAAACACGAACACATCCTCCCTATAAAAACCTGAAACATGGCTGGGCGCGGCGGCTCACACCTGTAATCCCAGAACTTTGGGAGGCCAAGGCAGGCGGATCACAAGGTCAGGAGTTCAAGACCAGCCTGGCCAAAAGGGTGAAATCCGTCTCTACTAAAAATACAAAAATGAGCTGGGCGTGGTGGCGGGTGCCTATAGTCCCAGCTACTCTAGGGGCTGAGGCTTGAGAATCACTTGAACTCAGGAGGCAGAGGTTGCAGTGAGCTGAGATTGCACCACTGCACTCCAGCCTGGGCAACAGAGCGAGACTCCGTCTCAAAAAAAAAAAACAACCTGAAACATGATAGTTAAGGATAAAGTCACCAGCCTCGATCCCAGGTCCTCCCCAGAAGTGAGGGTTCTTATCAGTTTGGTAGAGACAACATCAGACCTTTTCTATGCATTTATACATGTGACCTCCATAAAAATGATAATCCTAGCACTTTGGGAGGCCAAGGCGGGCAGATCACCTGAGGCCAGGAGTTCGAGACCAGCCTGACCAACATGGTGAAACCCCATCTCTACTAAAAATACAAAAAAATAAAAATAAAAATAAGCCAGGCATGGTGGTACATGCCTGTAATCCCAGCTACTCACGAGGCTGAGGCAGGAGAATCGCTTAAACCCAGGAGGCAGAAGTTGCAGTGAGCTGAGATCACGACATTGCACTCCAACCTGGGCAATGAGAGCAAAACTCCATCTAAAAAATTAAAAAAAAAAAAAAAAGGCCACACAGTGGCTTACGCCTGTAATCCCAGCACTTTGGGAGGCCGAGGTGGGTGGATCACCCTGAGGTCAGTGGTTCGAGACCAGCCTGGCCAACATGGCAAAACCCTGTCTCCACTAAAAATACAAAAAATTAGCCGGGTGTGGTGGCGCGCGCCTATGGTCCCAGCTGCTTGGGAGGCTGAAGCAGGAGAATTGCTTGAAACTGGGAGGCAGAGATTGCAGTGAGCTGACATCACGCCACTGCATTCCAGCGTGGGTGGACAGAGTGAGACTCTGTCTCAAAAAAAAAAAAATTAATTAAAAAAAATACATATCTACGTGTGTGTGTGTGTGTGTGTGTGTGTGTGTGTGTGTGTGTAAAATGTTTCAAACACAAAAAGATGTAATTGTGCAATTGTATCTATAATTTGCTTTTTCACTAACCAGTCTATTTTGGCAATCTGGGTTAGAAGATACAGACTTGGCCAGGCATAGTGGCTCATGTATCCCCAGCACTTTGGGAGGCCAAGGCCAGAGGATCGCTTGAGCCCAAGAGTTTGCGACCAGCCTGGGTAATGTGGTGAGACATTACTGCCTCTACAAAAAATTTTAAAATTAGCCAAGCATGGTAGTGCATGCCTATTATCTCACCTACTTGGGAGGCTGAAGTGGCAGTATGACTTGAGCCCTGGAGGACAAAGCTGCAGACAGCTATGTTCACACCACTGCACTCCAGCCTGGGGCACAGACTGAGACCCAGTATCCAAAACAAACAAACAACAACAACAACAACAAAAAAAAAACACAAGAAGATATTACGATAGAGACCTATTTTGCAAAGTCCCACTAGCACTTCCTGCACAGGCATTCCAGCTGGCACAACCCAGGAATCTGCAATGGGAAATATGGCAGACTACTATGCAATTTACCTTAAATTTACCTATGACTTATAAACAGAAATGTATACACAACTAACCAAAGCCCTAAAGTGACCAAGGGGGACAGTGGCATCTATACCATGGAAGTGGCTTTAGGGCAGAGATCAGCAAATTACAGCCTACAGGCCAAATCAGGTCCCTTGAAAGCCTATTTCTGTAATACAGGCAGTAACACAGCCATACTCATTTGTTTACAAATTGTCTCTAGATAACAACAATAGCACCGAGTATGCCCCACAAAGCCTGAAATATTTATTATCTTGTCCTTTACAGAAAAAGTTTGCTAAGGCCTTTTATAGGACAATGTAGCATCTGCAAAGGCTACTAGCAGAGTGGCTGGTATAAATGAAAGAAATTGGCCGGGAGCGGTGGCTCACGCCTGTAATCCCAGCACTCTGGGAGGCCGAGGCGGGCGGATCATGAGGTCAGGAGATCGAGACCATCGTGGGTAACACGGTGAAACCCCGTCTCTACTAAAAAATACAAAAAATTAGCCGGGCATGGTGGCGGGTGCCTGTAGTCCCAGCTAATCGGGAGGCTGAGGCAGGAGAATGGCATGAACCTGGGAGGCAGAGCTTGCAGTGAGCCAAGATCGCGCCACTGCACTCCAGCCTGGGCGACAGAGTAAGACTCCGTTTCAAATAAAGAAAAGAAAAGAAAGGAAAGAAGGAAAGAAAGAATACGTTTAATCATCAACATTCTGGAAGGGATCTTAAATACTTCTAAAGCCATCTCTCAACCGATAAACATGTGTGTTTAAGAACAAAAGGTATGGCCAGGCACAGCAACTCACACCGCTAATCCCAGCACTTTGTGAGGCCAAGGTGGGCTGACTGCTTGAGCCCAAGAGTTTGAGACCAGCCTCGGCTACATAGTGAGACCTAGTCTCTACAAAAAAATCAAAAAATGAGGTGGGAGGATCACTTGAGCCCAGGTGGTCAGGGCTGCAATGAGCCATGATTGCACCACTTCACTGCACTCCTGCCTGGACGATGGGAGTGTGACCTCGTCTCAAAAAAAAAAAAAAAATAAAAAAATAAAAATAAATAAATAAAAAATTTCCGGGTGCGGTGGCTCATGCCTGTAATCCCAGCACTTTGGGAGGCGAGGCGGGCGGATCACGAGGTCAGGAGATCGAGACCATCCTGGCTAACACAGTGAAGCCCTGTCTCTACTAAAAATACAAAAAATTAGGTGGGCGTGGTGGTGGGCGCCTGTAGTCCCAGCTACTCGGGAGGCTGAGGCAGGAAAATGGCGTGAACCTGGGAGGCGAAGTGGGCAGTGAGCTGAGATCATGCCACTGCACTCCAGCCTGGGAGACAGAGCGAGACTCTGTCTCAAAAAAAAAAAAATAATAAAATAAAATAAATAATAGGGTGTTACAGGTCCAGGAAAAGAAACAAAAACAAACTAATTTTCCTGCAGTTGTAAATACAGGATTTGGAGTCAAACTCATGTTTGCATCTTGAAATACTTCCCCTAAACTCACAGTGAGGACTTGCATAAGTTATCTAATACTCAAAATCTCTTAGCCTCAGTTCTGCCATCCATACAACTGTGAAAACTGACCCCACAGGTGACTGTAAAATTTCTGCAAGGCACTTAACACAGTGCCCTGCATATCGGACATGCTACCTATGAACTGACTTCTAATATCTTGATTATCTACCATATAAGTACAGTAACAGCCATGGGGGGAGGGGCATTTTTTTTTTTACACCCCCTAACCTTCAAATAAGAAGCTCCTTAAAGTACAGCAAGATTCCTGATAGGAGTTGGAACACTTAGAATGAAAGTATTTTAGAGGTAGGAAGAGATCTTAGAGGTAGTTCAGCCCATCCTTCCTAAATCTTTTGTTCAAAGCCCATCTGTAGGAATCCTGCCAAGGAACCACTCAACAGAAGCTTGAACAGCCCCAGGGTCTGATGCCCACATCCGCTGAGGGCCCATCATTCCAAATTCTTCCTTAGAACATGCTGCGGCCAGGCGCAGTGGCTCACGCCTATAATCCCAGCAAATTGGGAGAGCGAGGCAGGCGGATTACCTGAGGTCAGAAGTTCAAGACCAGTCTGGCCAACATGGTGAATCCTCATTTCTACTAAAAATGCAAAAATTAGCTAGGCCTGGTGGCACACGCCTGTAGTCCCAGCTACTCAGGAGGCTGAGGCAGGTGAATCGCTTGAACCCGGGAGGCAGAGGTTGCAGTGAGTAGAGACTGCACCACTGCACACCAGCCTGGGTGACAGAGCAAGACTCCGTCTCAAAACAAACAAACAAAGAACATGCTGAGATTCCTCTTCCTGCAGCTTCTGCCCACTGGTTCTTGTCCTCTCCTTAGAGATTTATGGGAAACATCAAATTCCTTTTCCACAGGACTGCCTCCAAACTATTTCAAGATAGCTCTCCTGCCTTTGTATATTTTTTCCAGGATATTTCCTGAAGTCTTTCCTTATCTCTCATGGTTTAAAATGGCCTGCAACACCGTGCATGTGGTCTCTGATGTTCTAGGCTTCAGATATAGGCTTCTATACAGAATCCTAACCTAAGACCACCCTCAAAATGACATGGTGGAGTGGACTGGGGAGCATCCACTTGGAAATGACTATCAACATAGTCATGTTTTGTGACTATTCACTTCACAAGTTATTCAAACAAAAGGGCTGTTTCTTTTTCTTTTTTCTTCTTTTCTTTTTTTTTTAAGATGGAGTTTCACTCTTGTTGCCCAGGCTGGAGTGCAATGGCGTGATTTCGGCTCACTACGACCTCCGCCTCCCTGGTTCAAGCGATTCTCCTGCCTCAGCCTCCTGAGTAGCTGGGATTACAGGCATGCGCCACCATACCTGTCTAATTTTGTATTTTTAGTAGAGACAGGGTTTCTCCATGTTGGTCAGGCTGGTCTCAAACTCCCAAGCTCAGGTGATCCACCCGCCTCAGCCTCCTAAAGTGCTGGGATTACAGGCATGAGCCACTGCACCCGGCCATCATGCCTGTTTGTAGTTTTAGTTCTCCTTTCTCCTGTTGGTAATTAAGGCTGTGTTCTTTACCAAGCAAGCTTCAAGAAAAGAGTTATAAAGACTACCCTTAAAAACATGATAATCATCAAGATGGGGCTGGCAGGAGGCTTGTTAGCACAAGGTTTTAGTGTGAAATGAGAACACTCCCTTACTTTCCCCATGAGCTATAACTGCTTTATGTTTATTCTAAATTTACTCTGGAATGTGTGAGAATTATTTATAACATATATGAAAACACACTGTTTTCAGAGAATCTTAGCACCTTTTAAAGAGCAAATCATACTCCTCTTTTGAATAAGATTTGAGAATCTGTTAAGTCTCATGAATGAAGAAACCACACTGAGAGATCATTTCCTTTGGACAGACTAGCAGTCATTTCAAAACCACTCACCCACATTTCAGATGGGGAAGACTCACATTGAAGTGTGTTGTCTTCCCTCTAAAGCATCTACTGTGTAAATACCTTCTACTTAAAGATGGCTGAAGTAGGAGTGTGAAGAGTTGGGTTTGCCTTCCAGCTACTAGGCCATGTGGACATCACTTGTCCTTGCTGGGCCTCAGCCTTTACCTTCCAGACAAGAGATATAACCTTGGTAAAAAGCTTTCCCCATCAGTATTTAAGGTCCAGGCAGCAGAGATTATTTTTTACCATGATATTCTCTGCTGTATACCCTGTGCAGCTGCCACACGGTAGAGGCTAAACAAATGACTGCTGAATAATGCCTGACCTCAATGAGTCACAATGATTAACAAATGAAATTGAAAGATGAACTAAAAGGCATCATAAAGTATAAAAACTGGCCAGGCGCAGTGCCTCACGCCTGTAATCCCAGCACTTTGGGAGGCCAAGGTGGACGGATCACCTGAGGTCAGGAGTTCGAGACCAGCCTGGTCAACATGGCGAAACCCCTACTCAAAAATACAAAAATGAGCCGGGTGTGGTGGCATGCACCTGTAACCCCAGCTATCTGGGCAGCTGAGGCAGGAGAATCGCTTGAACGTGGGAGGCAGAGGTTGCAGTGAGCGGAGATCGTGCCACTGCCCTCCAGCCTGGGCAACAGAGCAAGACTCTGTCTCAAAAAATAAAAAAGTATAAAAATTTATGTTTATTGGCTGGGCATGGTGGCTCACGCTTGTAATCCCAGCACTTTGGGAGGCCAAGGCGGGCAGATCACGAGGTCAGGAGTTTGAGACCAACCTGACAAACATGGTGATACCCTGTCTCTACTAAAAATACAAAAAAATAGCCAGGCATGGTGGCGCATGCCTGTAATCCCAGCTACTCAGGAGGCTGAGGCAGAAGAATCGCTTGAACCCGGGAGGCAGAGGTTGCAGTGAGCTGAGATTGCGCCACTGCACTCCAGCCTGGGAGACAGAGCAAGACTCTGCATAAAAAATAAAAACAAAAAAACTTATTATGTATGTTTATTAGTGATGTGCCTCACTCCAAGGAAATCTGTTTTTAATATCAATATTGATGAGAATTTGAAGGGCAAATTCTAAACCCAATTACTCTTCCACTCCTGTATGATCCCAGGCTCTGCTTATCTCTCCAACAGGATGTTAACTCATGCCTAACATCTGAGTGTTCACAATGCTCATGACAACCCAGTGAAGCAAGTACTAGAATGAGACCCATTTTAGACAGGGGAAGCTAGGTTTCCAGATGAAGAAACTTACTTAAGGCTGCAAAGCCTCTAAGCAGCAAAAATAGCTCGGTCTCAGCATGATTTGTAGTAGTTAGTCGTATGCAACAGTGGGCTGCACAGCCTGTCTCTCAACCCACACAGAAAACGACTTGGCACCCCGCTGAATTCTGCATACAGAGAGCAAAATCGGACAAATACCCAGATTTTGAAAAATGTCTATTGTAAATATGCCTTGTTTGGAAAACAATTTATATAATAGTGCCAAAGAAAGAAAGCATAAGTTTGATTCGGTATTTCCACTTCTGGTAATTATCCCAAGGAAGTAAGAAAAAAGCTATACGCTCAGTGATGGTGGTCAACATAAGACTTTTTAAAGAGCAAGTACACCAGACCTGTGTAAAGGTTCCATAATAAAGTAATTAAGTAAAACACAGAATAGAAATTCAATAAATATTCAACACGACACAAAAGTATCTATGAATGACTTTAAGTGGAACGAGCTCAAATCACAACTGAGTAATAATGGTACACACCAGGGCAGCAGGAAAAGAATATGGGCAAAAAGAATATGCTTTAGTGGGGTTCAATAATGTGGGTGAATTATTTCTATTTGTGCAATTAAATTTTTTAAACACTAGAGATCACACCTCCTCAAGCCCCAAAGCCCCATTCCGCATTTTCATACCCCTTTCAAAAGCTAAACACCCAAACGGAGCCAACATTAACATAAGAGAAAAATTATTATCATCAAGCAGAATACTTAAAATTTTCATCACGGTTCCCCCTCAATCTCTGCTGGGGTGAGTTCTGAGTTGGATAAAACCATCCTTTAGGAGGTGAGAGATACATTCGTAACTAGCAAAGCCAGGTAAATTAAAATCAGGGGCTCCGTGTCAGCTTAGGGACGGAGAATGGCTGGGTCTGGGCTTGCTTTCAGAACTGCTCACCACAGGTCCCATCATCAGGGTTCGACTCCCCAGCGGCGCCTCAGGGAGCGGAGAGAGCCCAGGCACCGGACGCCCGGCCCCCGCCCCCGCCGACCCCTGGCGGGACAGGAAGGGAGGGAAAAATGGAAGGGCCGCGGGCGCGAGGTCGCCCCCGTGAGCCCCCAAGCAGCCACCACCCAAGGACCCCGACTCTTCCGCCTGCAGGCGCCGCGGGCTCCCCGCCCCTTGCACCTGCGCCCCGCAATGCCGAAGCCAGCCAGCCCTCGCCGCCGCTCGCCACTGGCTCCCGCCCGCCTACCTGGCCCCGACCCCAGCCCCGGCCCCGCCGCAGCCTCGGCTGCAGAAGGAAGAAAGCGCCGGGTCTCCTGGCGGCCTCTCTAGGAGCAAAATGGCGACTCCATGCACAAGATTGGCGTCCGCGGTGACTGCGAGGCCGGTGGGCGGGGAGGGGCGGGGGCGGGGCGGGGGCGGGACTAGAACCCGGACAGCGGAGGCATCTGGCTGGGATCTGTGGGCGTGGCCCACCAGTGGGGAAGGCGCGGGGCAGTGGGTGTAGCCACAGGGGTGGAGTCGGGCTGGCACGATGGGCGGGGCGGTGGGCGGGGATGCGCCTGTTCTGGTCCCTGGGGAACTGCTAGCCCCACACCAACTGTGACAGCCCAGGCAGGTTACAAGGAATGAATGTGGACAGAGTATGACATTTGGAATTACAAATACCTGGGTTCAAGCCTCCACTGGCCTGTAACCTTGGACAAGTCATTTCACCTCTCTGAGCTTGTTTTCTCATCTGAAAAACAAAGATAGCAGCACCCATTCCATAAGACTGTTGTGAGGATTAAATGAGACAATACGGCCAGGCGCGGTGGTTCACGCCTGTAATTCCAGCACTTTGCGAGGCTGAGGCGTGCGGATCACGACGTCAGGAGTTCGAGACCATCCTGACCAACATGGTGAAACCCCCGTCTCTACTAAAAATACAAAAAAAAAAAAAAAAAAAAATTAGCCGGGCGTGGTGGTGCGCACCTGTAATCCCAGCTACTCAGGAGGCTGAGGCAGGAGAATCGCTTGAACCCGGGAGGCAGAGGTTGCAGTGAGCCGATATCGCGCCACTGCACTCCAGCCTGGGTGACAGAGCAAGACTCCATCTCAAAAAAAAAAAAAAAAAAAAAGACAAGAGTGCTTTTAGCGCAGTTCTGGGTGTATAATAAATGATCAGTTTTTTGTTTGTTAGTTTTTTTGTTTTGAGACGGAGTTTCGCTCTGTTGTCCAGGCTAGAGTGCACTGGCGCGATCTCAGCTCACTGCAAACTTCGTCTTCCGGGTTCAAGCGATTCTCCTGTCTCAGCCTCCCGAGTAGCTGGGATTACAGGTGTGCGCTACCACGCCTGGCTAATTTTTTGTATTTTTAGTAGAGACAGGGTTTCACCATGTTGGCCAGGCTGTTCTTAAACTCCTGACCTCAAGTGATCCGCCCGCCTCGGCCTCCCGAAGTGCTGGGGTTACAGGCATGAGCCATCGCGCCCAGCCATTATCAGTTATTATCGTTATTTGCCTTGTTGCCTTTTTTTCTTTTATTATAAAGGAATTGGTACTTTTGGTATCCATTGCCTAAATTCTTTATAACTTAGGTAATGTTTGTTCTTTATTGTATGGATAACATAATAACAGCAAACACATGGGTCCTCTTTTAAGTGCTTTACATATATTAACGGTAACTTATTTAATCCTCACAAGAGCATAAGGTAGGTGTTGTTATCCTCTCCATTTTAATAGTTGTGGGAACTGAGACGACGACGTTAAATAACTTTTCCAATGACAAAGCAGTGGACAGAATTTCGACCCAGGAGGCTTTGCACCAGTCTTCACTTACCTAATCCCTATACCACATCTTCTCTCCAATTCTGCTTTAGATTTTTCACAATAATGAGGCATGAAATATTCATCAGAGGTGTCAGAGCTAGCTAGAGTCTTTATAGTCCAACGTCTTATTTTAGAAACGAAGAACACAAGCATCTCAACTAATGAATTATAAATTAGGTGAGACTTCGTGAAATGGAGTCGTTTGAAACATTTCCTTTGCCTGACAACTTTACAGGGACACACCTCTTTGTAAAGAGCAAGACCCATGAGCCCAGTGATTATCTGCATACCAAAATTGATTCCTCTTCAGCGGTACCTCGGCTGGGCTCACGTCCCTTCTGCGCTGGCATCTAACTCCGGTCACAACCCCCACCCCTCTGCTGTGGCTAGCGTAGATTCCACGCGTCACATGTTGGCATGTGACTGGATCTGGCCAGTCAGAGAAGTTCATCCCTCTCCGCTCGCTGATTCGCTCCAAAGATAGGCTACTGAGCCAATCAGAGCCCACGAAACACCGTCTCCATCCCTGCGCCGGGACTGGAGAGGCTCACTCTCTCCTGCTGATGCGGCAGCTGTTGGGATGCAAGGAGGGGAACCGCCTGAGTAAAGTGCTGAGAGAAAAGAGAGGGAGGGATACAGACCGGGACCAGATGAGTTTGCGCTGAATCTGAAGTCGGTAGGTCCCTGGACATTTCTATTATGGAAACCAAGAAGAACCTCCCCTCCACCCTCTGAAGCCAGTGTGGACCTGGTTTCTGGCACTTGCAGTGTCTGCACGGTCTCCTCTGCTTCCTTCTCCATTGCCCTTTCTCACCCGCCTGAGCCCCCCACCCTGAACTACTGGGACATATGCTGTTCCTGCCTCCAGGCGTGCACTTCTTCCTGCAGCCGCCTCCCCCACTAACTCCTTCTTGAACTTGATAGCTCCATTGTCACTTTCGAGTCTTCCCTAAACCACCCCCTTCCCAAATAAAACTGTTTCATGTACTTTTCTTTCATTGGGCTTATCACCATATCTAATTGTTTGGGTGGTTATTTGACAAATATCACCACCTCAGCCCCTGTACACTGTAAGCCCCATGAGGGTGGGCTCTTCGTCCCTCCTGCTGATCACTGTTTCCCAGGGCCTGGCACAAGTATGGTACTCAAGAAATGTCTGGAAAATTGAGTGCCTTGTCCTTGCTGGAAAGAAAATGGGCAGTAGCACAGCATTATATAGTGTTTGCACCATACAAGGATAATATTACTGGAAAAAAACACTTTTCTAAGAGACAGAGTCTTGCTCTGTTGCCCAGGCTGGAGTGCAGTGGTGCAATCATAGCTCACTGCCGCCTCGAACTGGGCTCAAGTGATCCTCCCACCTCGACCTCCAAAGCACTGGGATTACAGTCATGAGCCACCATACCTGGCCTTGAATTTTTTTAAAAATCCACTCTCATTAACCAGAATGAGCTAGCTCCAGTGTATCACCGCGTCCAGGGTTCTGCAGTGGGGTGGCTTGCTCCTCAGCAGTTTCCCGCACTGCAGGCACTTAGTTTGTAGTTTTCGTTTGTTCTGTTATAGCAATACCACTCTTCCATCCGCCATCCATTCTCCAAGGACTATTGAAATCCCTTGTAGGCTGATGCCAAAACTCTCATTCTCTTTATCCTCCGGGTTTAGGCCATAGGAGTGTGCCATGGTAGGTGTTCAGCCAAGATGACACACCAGGTGACTGCAGCCCCAGCCACCACCTGACTGCAACTTTATGAAAGACCCCAAGCAAGAGCCACCTAGCTAAGACCAATCAAACCACAAAAAATTGAGAGCTAAGAAATTTTTTATTAAAGCCCAAGTTTGGGCATAGTTTGTTATACAATAGGTAATGAGCAAGAAAGGAGCAAAAGCATAATGTAAAGCCTGTGGTCAATTCCACACGAATGCAGTTTTTGGTTAGTCCACTGCTAAACTTGATAATCTCTTGCCCACTTGGATGTTTGCAGTCAGAGTCTTTGCATGTAATAGAAGTGCTCAGCTTGCTGCAACACATCATTGGTCATATTCAAGGGCTAAACTGCTGCATATCGACTATAAATCAAGATGCTCAAGTCTAAGACATTTCCCTTCAATATTTTTTAAAGGAAGGAAAGGAATCTTTGCTATAGTTTGATAGAAATTTTTCAGCAGTATAGCGTAACAAAAAACAAGGATTCTCCTTCAAATGGTTGTGCAAATGAAGAAACAAGGACTTAGGTGTCCATCACTAGGATGGAGCCTGCTTCCTGCCTCCTCTCCTCATTGTGGAAATGACCTTGGACAGATCCCTCCACCTCTCTAAGTTTCTGTATCCTCAGTGGAAAAATGAGCACTAATATTAGCAGCCATATAATGGTTGGGGGTGAGGAGTTACTTTTAGATGGAGTCCATGAGTATGAGGCACCGAGGAAGCTTTTGCAGCTGCCTCTCTGCCCTCGCCTGTCTGGCCATCAGGGAAGAAAAACAAGGCACCCCTTTTTCCCCAGTGGAAGAGGATGGCAGCTGGCCTGGCTGTAGGAAGCAGCAGAGGCCAAGGCCAGGTCACCAGCCAAGGAGGCCTTGGAAGTTCCTATAGAGTCCTTTCCTGCATCCTCCAGCTTTTCTCCTTTTTCTTTTCTTTTTTTTTTTTTTTGAGATGGAGTCTTGCTCTGTTGTCCAGACTGGAGTACAGTGGCGCAATCTTGACTCACTGCAACCTCCACCTCCCAGGTTCAAGCTATTATCCTGCCTCAGCCTCCCAAGTAGCTGGGACTACAGGTGCGTGCCACCACACCCGGCTAATTTTTGTAATTTTACTAGAGACGGAGTTTTGCCATGTTGGCCAGGCTGGTCTCGAACTCCTGACCTCAAGTGATCCACCCCTCTCGGCCTCCCAGAGTGCTGGGAATACAGGCGTGAGCCACTGTGCCCGTCCTCTTTTCTCCTTTTTCTATTTTCCGCCAAAATGAAAAGAACTTCATTGTCTTTTTTTTTTTTTTTTCCCGAGGCTGAGTCTCACTCTGTCATCTAGGCTTGAGTGCCGTGGCGCAATCTCGGATCACTGCAACCTCTGCCTCGTGGGTTCAAGCGGTTCTTCTGCCTCAGCTCCCCAGCAGCTGGGACTAAGAACTTCATTGTCTTTTGTCAGCATAATAATATTTACACATTGTAAGAAAAATTCAAATGAGAAAGAAGAAAAACTTAAAAAGATATTTGCCATTATCCCATGTGGAGAGGTAACTACTCTTGGAATTTTCCAATATGCCTTTTCCCTGTAAAAATTTATTGCAGGCGTGATTCCATGTTGATGAATTCAGGTCGACATCATCATGATATGAGCTGTGAATGAAAGACTGTAGTCTTGGGAACCAGCGCCTAGATCCAAATTCCTTCTCTCCTCACCAGCTGTGTGACCTCAACAAGTTTCTTAACCTCTCTATACCTGTTTCCTCATCTACAAAATAGGAATAATAACAGCATCTATGTCATAGGGGAATCTTGATGACCACTTGAGTTACCTGGCACACAGTTGACTACCACTTTCTATTAACCACAGCGATTATGAGCCATTGTGATATGGATGAACCATTATTTTCTCTTAACTAATCCCTCATTCTGGGCACTTTTTACTATTAATACATAACCTGTCTTTCTACCTTTGCCCAAGTATTTCCTTATGTTAAATTTCTAGAAGTAAGCTTGTTTGGTCAAAGGATATGCCCTTTTAAAATTTTGTTCCCTGAAATTTTGTACCAATTTACAGTCTCACCAGGAAGGTGGAAGAGCGTCCATGTCTCTTCATCCTCACCAACACCAGGCACCATCCATTATTTTTAGCTTGTCCAAGTGAATAGTCAAATGTTTTCTGGGCTTTTAAAATTACTTGTCCATGGGCCAGGTGTGGTGGCTCACACCTGTAATCTCAGCACTTTGGGAGGCCGGGGCAGGCAGATCACCTGGGGTCAGGAGTTCAAGACCAGCCTGGCTGACATGGGGAAATCCCGTCTCTACTAAAAATACAAAAAAATTAGCCAGGCGTGGTGGCAGGCACCTGTAATCCCAGCTACTGAGGAGGCTGAGGCAGGAGAATCGCTTGAGCCCAAGAGGCAGAGGTTGCAGTGAGCCAAGATCACACCATTGTACTCCAGCCTGGGCGACAAAAGTGAAACTCTTTCAGAGGTTCAAAATAAATAAATAAAATAAAAATAAAATAAAATTACTTGTCCAAATCAGGCTGCCTGTAGCTACCCTGGCTGCCTTGCTAGCTGACTTTCACCTCCATTCATTCACTCAACAAATATCAATAAAGTACTTAACTCATGCCAGCCCCAGTGCTGAGGGTTGGGGCTACAGCTGGGAATGGCAAAGCACCCACCTCATACAGTGACCACAGTAGATGATCCACTGCATGCTAAGAGTTTAACAAAGTCCTGCTTTAGTATCCAATAAGCTATACTAGGTAGGTTAAATATTTATAATATATATGCTCTCTGGATATATAAGAAGGAGTTTTGGGCCGGGCACGGTGGCTCACGCCTGTAATCCCAGCACTTTAGGAGGCCGAGGAGGGTGGATCACCTCAGGTCACGAGTTTGAGACCAGCCTGACTAACATAGAGAAACCTCGTCTCTACTAAAAATACAAAATTAGCTGGTCGTGGTGGCACATGCCTGTAATCCCAGCTACTCAGGAGGCTGAGGCAGGAGAATTGCTTGAACCCGGGAGGCGGAGGTTGCGGTGAGCCGAGATCACGCCATTGCACTCCAGCCTGGGCAACAAGAGTGAAACATGGTCTGAAAAAAAAACAAAAACGGAAGGAGTTTTGTAGACCCGGCACAGTGGCTTATGCCTATAATCCTAGCACTTTGGGAGGCTGAGGCAGGCAGATCACCTGAGGTCAGGAGTTCAAGACCACCCTGGCCAACATGGTGAAACCCTGTTTCTACTAAAAATACAAAAATTAGCTGGGCGTGGTGGTGCATGCCTATAATCTCAGTTACCCAGGAGGGCGAGGCAGGAGAATCACTGGAACCAGGGAGGCAGAGGCTGCAGTGAGCTAAGCCGAGATCCTGCCACTCCAGCCTGGGCAACAGAGCGAGACTCCATCTAAAAAAAAAAAAAAAAAAAAAAAAAGGAGTATTGTCATATGTGATAATATCACATATTAGCATTAGCATTACCATTTTAGCTGTGCAACCTTAGAAGTCATTTCTCTGTCAGTTTCCTCATCTGTAAATGGGCTAATGCCACCTACTTCATGTCACTGTTGAGGTGGATGGAGTAGAATAACATATTTATGGTAATATCAATAAACCAAAGCCACAGCAAGGTTGGCACGGCCCACACACAGGCTCCCGTGGCAGCTTCCTCCTCCTGGTGGCAGCACCTAGCCAAGATCTGGGCTTTGAGCCCTTTGCCCACACCCTACTCTCAACAGCTTTCTCCTGGGCACTACTGGTGACACTGTGCTGGCTCACAGCAGCACCCCACCCACCAGGACTTTTTTTTCATTTTTCATTTTTCATTGTTCATAATTGGAAAGTGCAGAATCAGGGGCTGATGATCCCCCGGTAAAGTACCCCCCAACTCAACTTTATCGGGTCTCTCTCTGCCAAAGACAGGCATCGCCAAGGCCTCTAGCCCGAATCACAACAAACACTCTCCAAACCTTGTATCTCTGGCTCAGCCTCTCTAAATCCCTCCCTTAAGCTGGAGAGAGGGGCACCCTAAGCCAAACTTTGGGCCCACTGATCTCCTCCCCTACCTGCATTGCCCTGCCCCAGCTGGAGAGCCCCTATGCCACCGTCCTGCAAGCAGTTTTTCCTTCCCCCTTCACTGGAAGCCCCTCCTAGGGAGGCCTAAGGATTGGGGCCTGGTGGTGCTGAGGCCTGCCTTGGTGGCTTTGCTTCCTGGGGCCTCCAGGGGGTAAGGCTGGTGTACCTCCTTCTGGAGCATTCAAATCTTGCATTTGCTTGAAATCTTAGTAAATGGAAGGCTTTCCCCATTCACATTCTATCATAAGTGTTTGTATTAGTCTGGACTTTTGCAGTAAAATCCAGCTTGAACCAGCTAAATGTCAAGGGAAAGGGGCTAACTGAGGAGGGGTGAGGCTGACTTCCACAGCTAAAAAGCCCAGGGAACAGCTTCGTATGGCTAGATCCAGTGCTCCACTATTTCCAGGGTTTTGTCTTTCTTTGGTGATTTTATTCTCAGGCAAGCTCTACCCAGTAATGCCAACAGGGCCACCAGCACTTGGAGGCCCCTATGGCACTTCATTCTGTGAACTCAGGAAGAAAGAGGCCCTACCCCACCAGGGTCCTTTGCAATGTCCAGTGAAGGACTCTGATGTCATACCTACACACAGGCATCTCACACATACATGAAGACATCACTCACACTCAAATGTTCCCCATGTGGATGGCACATACATTCACGAATCACACACACTCATACATCACACACACCTCCAGCTGTCTCTCACACAGGCGTGACTCAATATTCACACATGGCTGGGCATGGTGGCTCACGCCTGTAATCCCAGCACTTTGGGAGGCTGAGTCAGGCAGATCTCTTGAGCTCACGAGTTCAAGACTAGCCTGGGCAATGTGGTGAAACCCCATCTCTACAAAAAATACAAAAAATTAGTCAGGCGTGGTGGCACACGCCTGTAGTTCCAGCTACTCATCTGCCCTGATTCTGCACTTTCCAATTGTGGAAATGAAAAACAAGTCCTGGCGGGTGGAGTGCTGCTGTGACTCAGCACAGTGTCACCAGTAGTGCCCAGGAGGATGGCTTGGGGAGGATGGCTTGAGCCTGAGAAGTGGAGCGTGCAGTGAGCTGAGATTGCACCACTGCACTCCAGCCTGGGCGGCAAAGCCAGACCTTGTCTCAAAAAATAAATAAATAAATAAATAAAAATCTCTCCCCCTTAGATGTTACAGACCTGCAAACGGCCACCCTCAGAGGCCTAACTCACCCAGATTTAGTTGATATGCCACTTTTTTAAGGAACACACCTACCTCTTACCTAACACATCGCTTCTTTTTTTGTTTTGTTTTTTGAGACGGAGTCTCGCTCTGTCACCCAGGCTGGAGTGCAGTGGCGCAATCTTAGCTCACCGGAACCTCCGCCTCCCGGGTTCAAGCTGTTTCTCCTACCTCAGTCTCCCGAATAGCGGAGATTACAGGCATGCGCCACCACGCCTGGCTAACTTTATGTTTTTAGTAGAGACAGAGTTTCTCCATGTTGGTCAGGCTGGTCTCGAACTCCCGACCTCAGATGATCTGCCCGCTTCGGCCTCCCAAAATGCTGGGATTACAGGCGTGAGCCACCACGCCCAGCATCACATTGCTTCTTACCTAGATGTAATTCTGTGACATATCACTCTAAGTCTGTGTGTAACAGATTGAAGCCCTCTCATTCTCCCAAAATAGTGTAGAGCCTTTGAAAGGATTAAATACATTCAGTTTTTTTTTTAACTGCCTATATTGAAAGACACAGATTGGGAGAAAATACTCACACTACATATATCTGATGACAAAGGACATATATCCAGAAGATATAAATAACTCATTTTTAATTTTTTTTTTTTTTGAGACGGGGTCTCACTCTGTCGCCCAGGCTGGAGTGCAGTGGTGTGATCATAGCTCACTGCAGCCCCAGCCTCCTGGACTCCAGTGATCCTGCTGCCTCAGCCTCCCAAGTAGTTGGGACTACAGACATGTGCCCCCGTACCTGGCTTAAAGTTTATTTTTTAAAATCTGCCTGCCTGAAGGACAGGTCTTCTGCCCTGCTTGCAGTCCCTGTGGACTGTCTGTCTTGACTTCCCTCCCACTCCCTCTGGGCACCTGCCCTCAGTGCAGCTGCCCTCCAGCCCCTCTGCTGCCTCTGCAGCTCTGCCTGTGCTGTTGTTCCCTTCTTTGCTTGCGGAAATCCTGTCTCCACTGAGGCCCTGCTCTGGGAAGCTTCCACCTCCCACAGGCTTTCCCGGTGTGTGATTTCACTCCTTTGCTGGCATTTAGAGGTAGAAGCTGAGAGGCCTGGGAAAACTAACTCAAACAGTTGGTGACAGCTGAGGAGAGTCTGGAAGGTGAGGGACTCAGAGCTGGGGACATGGATGGACAATGCTGTAACCACCCTCGCAGCCCACCATCCAGGAGGAAGCCGAGGAAACAGGCCTGGGCCCAGACTCCAGGGCTCAGAACAGTTAGATCAGGTTCCTGTTGATTCTGTCTTTGAATCTAAGAGGGCGGCCCAGATCATATATCAGGAGATGGCGCATATAACAGAAAACAAAATAACAATTACTTACAGGCCGGGTGCAGTGGCTCACGCCTGTAATCCCAGCACTTTTGGTGGCCAAGGCAGGTGGATCACTTGAGGTCAGGCGTTTGAGACCAACCCGGACAATATGGCGAAACTCCATCACTACTGAAAATACAAAAATTCAGTCCGGGCGCAGTGGCTCACACCTGTAATCCCAGCACTTTGAGAGGCTGAGGCAGGTGGATCACCTGAGTTCAGGAGTTCGAGACCAGCCTGGCCAGCCTGGCCAACATTGTGAAACCTCGTCTCTACTAAAAATACAAAAAATTAGCCAGGTGTGGTGGCAGGCACCTGTAGTCCCAGCTACTCGGGAGGCTGAGGCAGGAGAATTGCTTGAAGCTGGGAGGCGGAGGTTGCAGTGAGCCGAAATCGTACCACTGCACTCCAGCCTGGGCAAGAAGAGCGAAACTCCGTCTTCAAAAATAAAAAAATAAAAATAAAATACAGGCCGGGCGCGGTGGCTCACGCCTGTAATCCCAGCTCTTTGGGAGGCCGAGGTGGGAGGATCACCTGAGGTCAGGAGTTCAAGACCAGCCTGGCCAACTTGGTGAAACCCTGTCTCTACCAAAAATACAAAAATTAGCCAGGTGTGGTGGCGGGTACCTGTAATCCCAGCTACTTGGGAGGCTGAGGCAGGAGAATCACTTGAACCTGGGAGGCAGAGGTTGTGGTGAGCCGAGATTGCACCACTGCACTCCAGCCTGGGCAACAGAGTGAGACTCCATCTCAAAAATAAATAAATAAATAAATAAATAAATAAATAATTAAAAATACAAAAATTTGTCAGGCATGGTGTGGGTGCCTGTTATCCCAGCTACTCAGGAGGTTGAGGTGGGAGAATCGCTTGAACCTGGGAGATGGAGGGGGCAGTGAGCCAAAATTGTACCACTGCACTCCAGAGTGAGGCTCTGTCTTTAAAAAAAAAAAAAAAAGTTATTGCTTTCTCACTTATGGCAATGCCACGAAGTCTCGGGAACTTGGGCTTTTATTAGTTTTCCAATTCATCAACCCTCAAGATTAGGCTTCATTCTCATGATTCAAAACAGCTGCCTAAGCTCCAGTCATTACATATTTGTACTGTAGGTCAGCAGCTGGAGGACAAGGCCAAAGAAGGGCTTATTTTTATTTTTATTTTATTTTATTTTTTTATTTTTGAGATGGAATCTCGCTCTGTCGCCCAGGCTGGAGTGCAGTGGCGTGATCTCGGCTCACTGCAAGCTCCACCTCCCAGGTTCACGCCATTCTCCTGCCTCAGCCTCCCAAGTAGCTGGGACTACAGGTGCCCGCCACCGTGCCCGGCTAATTTTTTGTATTTTTAGTAAAGATGGGGTTTCACCGTGTTAGCCAGGATGGTCTTGATCTCCTGACCTCGTGATCAGCCCACCTTGGCCTCCCAAAGTGCTGGGATTACAGGCGTGAGCCACCACATCGTGCTGAAGGGCTTCTTCATTTTAAGGCACCTTCCTGGAAGTCCCAATACATCTACTTACATCCCACTTGTCAAAACTTAGTCTAATGGCCACACCTAGCTGCAGGAGAGGCTGGGAAATGAATTATTTTGCTGCCCTCAGAGAGTATAGGTAGTGGTTCTTAAACTTGAGCGAGTATCATAATCAGCTGGAGGGATTGCTAAAACATTGAGTGCTGGGCCGAATGCCAGAGTTTCCGATTCAGCAGAGCTGGAGAGGAACCTGAGAACTTCTATTTCTGTCAGGTTTCCAGGGGCTGCTGCTGCTGTCCAAGCATCACATTTTGAGAACCACTGTCTAGAAGAAGCTCTGTTTGTTTTTGTTTGAGACAGGATCTTGCTCTGTTGCCCAGGCTGGAGTGCAGTGGCACAATCACAGCTCACTGCCGTCTCAAGCCCCTGGGCTCAAGCAATCCTCCTACCTCAGCCTCCAGAGTAGCTGGATTCACAGGTACATGCTACCGCACCTGGCTAAATTTTTCTATTTTTTTGTAGAGATGAGGTCTTGCTCTGTTGCCGAGGCTGGCCTCAAACTCCTGGGCTCAAAGCAATCCTCCTGCCTCAGCCTCCCAAAGTGGTACACGGATTACGGATGTTAGCCACCACGCCCAGCCCCAGGAGCCCTGTTTCTAAGGATGGAAGAGAGAGTGGATGTTAGGGAGCTACTCGCCATCTCCATCACAGACAGGAAGGAGACCCAAACCATGTCCCACAAAGGTCCACAGACAGCGTGAAGACATTCCTTCCAGGCTTGCCACTGGATGCTCACTACGCATCTCCTATCAAATGTATAAAAACACACCCACATAGTGCAGAAAACAAAACTCTGCTGTAAAATAAAATTTGAAAGGATTTTTATGATTTTGGTTCTGAAATCATTTGGCTACAAATGATTCACTCAACTTTTTATGATCAACTGTGGTTTCATGCAATCCTTTTATCTTGCTTCATGGGGAATTCTGGCAATGTGAGAAAATTTAAGCCACATGTTTTCCACTGTCCTGAAAATTTTATAAGCATTAGATTTAACGATGAAGAAATCATGTATAATGTTATAGGCTGGGCATGGTGGCTCACACCTGTAATCCCAGCACTTTGGGAGGCTGAGGCAGGCAGATCATGAGGTCAGGAGATCAAGACCATCCTGGCTAACAGCGTGAAACCACATCTCTACTAAAAATACAAAAAATTAGCCGGGCGTGGTGGCACACACCTGTAGTTCCAGCTACTCCAGCGGCTGAGGCAGGAGAATCACTTGAATCTGGGAGGCAGAGGTTGCAGTAAGCCAAGATCGCGCCACTGCATTCCAGCCTGGGCAACAGAGCGAGACTCTATCTCAAAAAATAAAAATAAAAAGTTATATTTTGTGGGTATTTGGTTAAACATTTATGAGTTTTTATTTTGCAGGGCTTAAAAAATATTTTAGATGTAATAAAATAGTTTTAGGTCTCAAACGTAAATGAAGGCCCTGGTTTTTTGTTGGTGGCTGTTGTTGTTGTTTGAGGCAGAGTTTCACTCTTCTTGCCCAGGCTGGAGTGCAGTGGCGTGATCTCGGCTCACTGCAACTTCTGCCTCCCGGGTTCAAGCAATTCTCCTGCCTCAGCTTTCCGAGTAGCTGAGATTACAAGCACATACCACCACGCCTGGCTAATTTTTTGTATTTTTAGTAGAGACGGTTTCAGCATGTTGGCCAGGCTGGTCTCGAACTCCTGACCTCAGGTGATCCACCTGCCTCAGCCTCCCAAAGTGCTGGGATTTCAGGTGTGAGCTACCACACCCTGCCGCTAAATGAAGGCCCTTGAAACAGTCATAAGCTGTAGGCTTGGTGACAAATAAAGCAGAGCTCTTCCTGGAAGCCAGCAGTGCAGACCCTGCAGAGGCTCCTCCACCCACACATCACTGTGGGGCTGTCCCATGAGAGGGAGCAGCTGGGCCATGCTCGACACCAAGAAGGAGCCAGGGACAATTCAGAGACTGCAGGGAAACAGGCTTCATCTCAGCCTTAGGAAGCTGTCAGAGCCACCCACAGAAGGCCTGTCCTGTCTAGGAAGACATCACTGTGGATACCAATACATATTTCTCTCTCGGTCAGGATGGGCATGGTTCTGCTTCAGGGACAAATGAACCCCAAATCATCACTGGCTCATACCACAAAAAATTACTTCTCAAACAATGGGTCCATTCCGGGTTAGCCCAGGGCTCTGGTCCACCACACCCGCACTCTGTGCCCCTAAGTGTGACACTGCCCTTCTCACAGCAGAAGGAAAAGAGAACTTTTGCCAATTATGCACCAACCCTTAAAGCTTCTGCTGGGAAGTGACCTGTGTCACTTCTGTTCATATCTGCCAATGATTCTCTCCTTGACCAAACTCTACTCAGACTCCTCTGAACTGTTTTTCAACAAGGCCTTGACTTTTGTACTTCTGTGTTTATATCTGCATTGTCCAATTCATAACAAGGATTCTGCTAAGTCAGGTTAGCCAGAATCTCCCATCCTCAATATCTGATCACGCTCAATATCTGATCAGGTTCCTCATCCTCCAGCTAATGTCTGGTCACCCTGGCCTGTCTTCAGTAAGAATCCTGTTATGTCAGCTTAGCCAGAATCTCTCCTACCCAAATGTTTCCTCTTGGTAATTTTCCATCTACTGAGCTCAACCCTGTCCCTTGGCTGTAAATACCCACTTTTCCATGTTGCATTTAGAGTTGAGCCCAATCACTCTCCTCCACTGCAAGACCCCATTGCAGTGGTACCCACACCTACCATGATGGTCTCCCTTGAAGAAAGTCTGCCTTAATGCCCTTTATTTTCTTCCTGATCAAATAGCTCAGATTGTATGCCTTGCTGTGGTTTAACAAGTGTCAGAATGAATCTCTCTCTGTCTCTTTTTTTTTTTTTCTTGAGACGGAGTCTCGTTCTGTCGCCACACTGGAGTGCAGTGGCGTTCTTGGCTCACTGCAACCTCCAACTCCCTCCAACTCCCAAGCTGAAGCGATTCTCCTGCCTCAGCCTCCCGAATAGCTGGGATTACAGGCACGTGCCACCATGCCCGGCTAATGTTTTTTGTATTTTTAGTAGAGATGGGGTTTCACTGTATTCGCCAGGATGGTCTCGATCTCCTGACCTCATGATCTGCCCGCCTCAGCCTCCCAAAGTGCTGGGATTACAGGCGTGAGCCACCATGCCCAGGCTTTTTTTGTTTGTTCGTTTGAGACAGAGTCTCGCTCTGTCACCCAGGCTGGAGTGCAATGGCACGATCTCGGCCCACTGCAACCTCCCTTTCCCAGGTTCAAGTGATTCTCATGCCTCAGCCTCCCGAGTAGGTGGGATTACAGGCACGCACCACCACACCCAGCTAATTTTTTGTATTTTTAGTAGAGACGGGGTTTCACCATGTTGCCTGGGCTGGTCTCAAACTCCTGAGCTCAGGCAATCTGCCTGCCTTGGCATCCCAAAGTGCTAGGATTAAAGGTGTGAACCACCACGCCTGGCTGAATCTCTCTTTTTTAACACAGGCACTGGCCAGAGGAAGTCATATGGTGTGTTAGTCCATTTTGTGCTGCTGTAACAGAATTCCACAGACTGGGCAGCTTATCATGAACAGAAATTTATTGGCTCATGGTTCTGGAGGGTGGCAAGTCCAAGATTAAGGAGCTGGCATCTAGCCGAAGGCTTCTTGCTGCATCACCCCATGACAAAAGGGCAAAGAGAGGATGAGAGACAGCAAGAGGAGACCAAACTCATCTGTTTATAAGAAACCCACTCCTGTGATAATAATGTCAATCCATTCACGAAGGCAGACTCCTCATGCCTTTTCACTTCTTAAAGGTCCGACCTCCTAATACTGTCACATTGGGGATCAAGTTTCCAACATATGAACTTTAGGGGACACATTTAAACCACAGCATGTGGCCAAGCATGATGCTAATGGAGCAGGGAGGACAGTCCTCCTCCAGAAAGTGGCAGTGCATGCTGTAATAATAATGCAACCCTCCACCACTGGCCTCTGAGAGGAAAATCAGAGGTAACAACTGGTAAAGTAAACCTGCCACCTAACACAGACATCTTTTCCATTCTTCTCAGGGTGACCACATATTGGAAAGCAGGGATGAAGTACTTGCCTAAGGTACAGAGTCAGGAAGTGGCAGATCCAGGAAGGAGGGAATCCCTTCTCCCTAACACACCCTTAACTTCTTCATCCATTAGTTCCTGGTGGGAGACAGTTCTGACCTACATCCTCACTCCTCAAGGCAGTGTGGAATATCCAGGGGTGGAGTTGAATCACGGACTCTCTCTTGGGGCAGCCTCTTTGTATAAGATGAACACCATCTGCCTCAGATTCTAAAATCATGGCAAAAAGCAAAATTTCTGCCAGGCACAGTGGCTCATGCCTGTAACCCAGCACTTTGAGAGGTTGAGGCAGGCGGATCGCTTGAGGCCAGGAGTTTGAGACCTAGCTAGAGAAACCCTGCCTCTACTAAAATACAAAAATTAGCTGGGCGTGGCAGTGCATGCCTGTAATCCCAGCTACTCGGGAGGCTGAGGCACAAGAATTGCTTGACCCTGGGAGGTGGAGGTTGCAGTGAGCCGAGATTGCGCCACTGCACTCCAGCCTGGGTGACAGAGTGAGACTGTCTCAAAAAAAAAAAAAAAAAAAAAGCAAAATTTCAACAAATTTAATTTAAAGATTGAATTGGCTTCTATTAGTGATTCATGAATCATGCAGCTGCTCATCTATGCCACAGAAAAGGTGCTCCCTTGGCTGAGCAGAGGAGATGGGCTTTAAAGGCAGAAAAAAGCGGAAGAAGCAGAAACAGGATGGGGGAGCGAACTGGTTGTTTCAAAGTTACTTTCAGGCTAGACAAGGTGGCTTGTGACTGTAATCTCAGCACTTTGGGAGGCTGAGGTGGGTGGATCACCTGAGGTCAGGAGTTCAAGATCAGCCTGGCCAACATGATGAAACCCTGTCTCTACTAAAAATACAAAAATTATCTGGGCATGGTGGTGGGCACCTGTAATCCCAGCTACTCGGGAGGCTGAGGCAGGAGAATCACTTGAACCTAGGAGGCGGAGGTTTCAGTGAGCCAAGATTGCACCACTGCACTCCAGCCTGGGTGACAGGAGTGAAACTTCATTTCAAAAAAAAATAAAATAGGAACTTTCCTTATAGGGTTAAAGCAGGGGGAATTTCCTTATCACAACAGCTCAAGTAAACTGGGCCCCTTCTAATTGGTTGCAGTGAGTTTCTTATTTTTTGAAAAACTGGCCCATTTCAAAGTTCAGTTTGATATGTGGCACTTAGCACAAGTAACTCCATTCTGGTTTGGTCTTGTCTGTTGGGACCTAGAGCAGGAGCTCAGTCCAAATCAATGGCTTCCCATAAATTTCATTTAACAGGCATTTTAGGCATAAACGGTAATTAGGAAGTTTTTTTGTTTCTTGCTTCTTTTTTGAGACAGGTCTCACTCTGTTGCCTAGGTTGGAGTGCAGTGGCTCAACCACGGCACACTGCAGTCTTGCATTCTGAGCTCAAGCAATCCTTCCGCCTCAGACTCCCAAGGACTACAGGCACACACCGTTACACTCAGCTAATTTTTGTATTTTTTTTTTTTTTTTTTTTTTAGCAGAGAGAGGCTCTCACTTTGTTGCCCAGGCTAGTTTTGAACTCCTGGGTGCAAGGAATCCTCTTGCCTCAGCCTCCCAAAGTGCTAAGATTTGCAGGAGGTAGGGCTAGGGCTCCCCCAAAAAAATGAAAGAAAGAAAAGAAAAATCAAAGTGCTGAGATTACAGGCATGAGCCATCACACCTGGTTGATTAGTTTGTTTAATTATTTATTTTTATATATTTTTTGCTAAACATCCTACAATGCACACAATTAGTTTATTTTTAAAAAATCATGTTTGACCAGGCACAGTGGCTCACACCTGTAATCCCAGCACTTTGGGAGGCCGAGGCGAGCAGACCACCTGAGGTCAGTAGTACAAGACCACCCTGGCCAACATGGCGAAACCCCGTGTCTACCAAAAATACAAAAACTAGCCAGGCGTGGTGGCACACACCTGTAATCCCAGCTACTTGGGAGGCCGAGGCAGGAGAATTGCTTGAAGTCAGGGGGCTGAGGTTGCAGTGAGCTGAGATCGTGCCACTGCACTCCAGCCTGCAAGAGTGAGACTCCGTCTCAAAAAAAAAAAAAAATCATCTTTACCATGTCAGAACCTACAGTGGCTTTCAACTTACAGCCTATAAGATCTAATCAGAACACATCACTCCCTGTTCCAGCTGTACTGAAAGTCAGTGTCAGTTCCCTTGGGGTACAAAAATTGGGGTAATATTAGGAATGAAAAATGGATACTAGGGAAGTGACTAGCAATAACCATCATAGTTTACCACCGTAATATGCTCCTCTTACTGTCCCTCTTATGACCTTCTATAGTAAAATACAAGGCCTGGTTCAACAATGCATGTTTCCCTGTGAGCACACAGATAAACCACATTTCCTACTTCCCTTGTAGTGAAGTTGCAGTCATGTGACCGTGTTTTAGCGCAGAATGTGAGAAGTTATTCACATTGCATCGAGGCTTGGCTTATAAAAACCTCCCATTCACAATCTCCCATCGGATCCTTATTTTTAAACACTAGCTATAAAGGATATTTTGGAAATAGTTAAGGAAACTTGAAAATGGACTGACTATTAAATGATATCAATTTTAAAATTTTCTTACATGCAGTAATGTCTTTTTGGTTATGCAGGATATCCTTATTTTTAGGAAATGCATTAAAACCCTCTCCTGTGGTCTTACGGTAACCTTTGACTTCTAGGCAAAAGATTATTGCAAGACCACAGGAGTGGGTTTTAGGTGAGGACTGACAATCAAACTCACAGTAAACAATCCAGCACTAATGTTCTTAGAAGGATACGGAACAGGAAGCATAGCAGCAGCTTCTTAGAAAATTTGGACCCTCGGCCGGGGAGTGGTGGCTCACCATCTGTAATCCCAGCACTCTGGGAGGCTTAGGCAGGTGGATCACTTGAGGCCAGGAGTTTGAGACCAGCCTGGCCAATATAGGGAAACCCCGTCTCTACTAGTAATACAAAAATTAGGCCAGACGTGGTGGCTCGCGCCTGTAATATCAGCACTTTGGGAGGCCAAGGCGGGCTAATCACCTGAGGTCAGGAGTTTGAGACCAGCCTGACCAACATGGAGAAACCCCGTCTCTACTAAAAACATAAAATTAGCTGGGCGTGATGGCGCATACCTGTAATCCCAGCTACTCGGGAGGCTGAGGCAGGAGAATCGCTCAAACCTGGGAGGCGGAGGTTGTGGTGAGCCGAGATCACGTCATTGCACTCTGGCCTGGGCAACAAGAGCAAGTGAAACTCCATCTCAAAAAAAAAAAAAAAAAAATCAGCCAGGCAGGCTGGATGCGGTGCCTTACACCTATAATCCTAGCACTTTGGGAGGCCGAGGCAGGCAGATCACAAGGTCAGGAGTTTAAGACCAGCCTGACCAACATGGTGAAACCCCATCTCTACTCAAAATATAAAATTGGCCAGGCATAGTGGCTGGCACCTGTAATCCCAGCTACTCAGGAGGCTGAGGCAGGAGAATCGCTTGAACCTGGGAGGCGGAGGTTGCAGTGAGCCGAGATTATGCCACTGCACGCCAGCCTGGGCGACAGAACGAGACTCTATCTCAAAAAAAAAAAAAAAAATTAACAGGGCATAGTGGTATATGCCTGTAATCCCAGCTACTTGGGAGGCTGAGGCAGGAGAATTGCTTGAACCCAGGACACGGAGGTTGCAGTGAGCTGAGATCACAACACTGCACTCCAGCCTGGGCGACAGAGCGAGACCCTGTCTCAAAAAACAAAAAACAAAAAACTTGGACCCTCAATACATAGCTTTAGACATCCTTAATCACTGCCTATGGAGCAGTCTAGTTGTAGGTAATATCAGCAAAGGGAAGCCAGTGGATCTGGGGTCACTCAGCTTAAATCCCCTGTTTGCCAAGCAGCTCTGTAAAGGTAAGTGGCTGGCTCCCATTCTTCAGTAGAACTATACTCCACAAGCTATGAGTTATACCACCACTAACACTGAAAGCCAAGAACATCAGGCCAAGGGGCATTCTTGGGCTGGTTTAACACTACACCACAGATCCTGCAGGAGCCCCACCTAAATTCAGAGCCAAAATCAAATCTTGAGGTTGGAGGAGGTATTTACAGTCCAGCCGCGAAAGCTTTCCCTCTAGTCATGATGTCTGCAACTTATTTTGAAGTGGTTTAACCAAAAGGTAAGTAAATAATGCTAATGACTGTTTAATCTAGGAGGTGAGAAAGTGAATGTTTATTGAACTATTCTTCCAACTTTCGTGTTTGAAATTTTTCATTATAGGAAATTGAAGAAAAAAATCTGAAATGGAGAAATCCATCTTTTGCTTTTATTTCCTATACGGTTTACTGGCCAGTTCATTCCGCCTGTTTAAATCTACCTGCCTTCAGGCCAGGCACGGTGGCTCACACCTGTAATCCCAACACTTTGGGAGGCAGAGGTGGATGGATCACCTGAGGTCTGGAGTTCCAGACGAGCCTGGCCAACATGGCAAAACCATGTCTTTACTAAAAAAACCAAAACAAACAAACAAACAAAAAAAACAAAAATGAGCCAGTCGTGGTGACGGGCACCTGTAATCCCAACTATTTGGGAGGCTGAGGCAGGAGAATTGCTTGAACCCAGGAGGCAGAGATTGCAGTGAGCCGAGATCGCGCCACTGCACTCCAGCCTGGGCAACAGAACGAGATTCTGTCTAAAAAAAAAAAAAAAAAAAAAAATCTAACTGCCTTCAAATCAAAATACAAATTCCTACTGTTCCATGCAGCCCTCCCTGCTTGATCCGTCTCTCCTTCCAATCAAGTGCTTGTTCTTTTGGAAGCACATGCCATCTGACACTCTGGTAGCTTCCTTCAATTGCAGGATAAGAATAAGCATCAACACAAACTGCCTTAAGCCAAAAAGGGGAAAGGAAAAGAGAAAGGAGAAAGGTGAAAGGAGGAGGAGGAGGAGGAGGAGGAGGCAGTGGAGGAGGAGGAGGAAGAAGTGGAGAAGAAGGAGACGAAGAAGGATGGAGTGAGGAGAGGAGGAGGGGAACTTTTTTTCACATAACCAAATAGTTCCGGATTCAGTTCAGGCAAGTATTGATCCAGAGATCAAAGGATGAGACCAGGCTCCTTTTTTTTTTTTCTTTTGAGGTGGAGTCTCGCTCTATCGCCCAGGCTGGAGTGCAGTGGCGCGATCTCCGCTCACTGCAAGCTCCGCCTCCCGGGTTCACGCCATTCTCCTGCCTCAGCCTCCCGAGTAGCTGGGACTACAGGCGCCTGCCATCACGCCCGGCTAATTTTTTTGTATTTTTAGTAGAGACGGGGTTTCACCGTGTTAGCCAGGATGGTCTCGATCTCCCGACCTCGTGATCCGCCCGCCTCGGCCTTCCAAAGTGCCGGGATTACAGGCGTGAGCCACCGCGCCCGGCTTTTTTTTTTTTTTTTTTTTTCCTTTGAGACGGAGTTTGTCTTTGTTGTCCAGGCTGGAGTGCAGTGGTGTGATCTTGGCTTACCACAACTTCTGCCTCCTGGGTTCAAGTGATTCTCCTGCCTCAGCCTCTCAAGTAGCTGGGACTACAGGTGCGCACCACCATGCCTGGCTAATTTTTGTATTTTTAGTAGAGACGGGTTTCACTATGTTGGCCAGGCTGGTCTCGAACTCCTGACCTCGTGATCCACCTGCCCCAGTCTCCCAAAGTGCTGGGATTACAGGCGTGAGCCACCGCGCCCGGCCCAGGCTCCCATTTTCTCTCTCCATCCTTGGCTATTTTTCCTCTGTGTTGCTTCCATTTACAGACAACTCATTAGATGGTGGCCGCCAGCTTCTGGAGCTGTCTCCTTCCAGGACATTTGACAGCCTTTTTCCTAGCATTCTCAGGAAAAATCCCAGGGCTCACTGTGATTGGACAGGCTCAGTCACATGCCCACCCTTGAACCAATCACTTAGCCAGGGAATGTCAGCACTGATTGGCCTGTTCGGAGTCACAGGCTCTATACCACATCCAGGGTGGAGTCAGCATGGGTGGAGACCCTGGGCAGGGAAGAGGGATCTGGGTGTGGCTGGACTTTGAAGGGTGGGATTTGGGACGATTGTGAGAGATGATAACCAGAGGGAGGTGACTTGGTTGGTGACCTCTTCCCAATCCACTTTGAGGAACATCCGGGTCTAACTTGATTCTGAGGACTGTTCGTATTCCGTATTCTGAAGTCCCCAAAAGTGATTGGTACTGAAAGGGCTAGGCTGGTTGGCTTCATTTATCTTCTTGCCAAACGCGTTAATTAACCTGGGTCCCTCATCTCACGCTTAGCACAGCAGGTGTGTGGAGCCAGCCCTAGGTAGGTGGTGTAGTTCACGGAGTGACCACCGGGAGGAGCCGGAGAAGCCAGAAACTCGTCTTCATTGTACATTTTAAAAACTGTTGAACTGTAACACAAACAGTATATGGAAAAGTGAATCTTAAATGTTCATTCTATAAATTTTCTTTTTTTCCTTCTTTTTATTTTTTTTGAAACAAGGTCTTC
This sequence comes from Pongo abelii, assembly GCF_028885655.2. Taxonomy (NCBI): domain Eukaryota; kingdom Metazoa; phylum Chordata; class Mammalia; order Primates; family Hominidae; genus Pongo; species Pongo abelii. Next base: position 20,135,791 of record NC_072004.2, on the reverse strand, counting down.
TTCTGTTGTCCAGCTTGGAGTGTGCAGTGGTGTGATTATGGCTTACTGCAGCCTGGACCTCCTGGGCTCAAGTGATCCTCCTGCCTCAGCCTCCCAAAGTGCTGGAATTACAGATGTGAGCTACCATGCCCTGCCTTGTGTTGTTTCTTTTTATTGTTTTTTTCTCCGAAATATTTTCCATCCTCAGTTGGTTGAATCCACAGATGTGGAACCCTCAGATACAGCCATGTTCTGAGATATGTGCTGTTAGGCAATTTCTTCATTGTGCAAACATCACAAACCTAAATGGTATAACCTACTACAGACGTATGCTGTACTGTATAGCCTATTGCTCCTAGGCTACAAAGTAATACAGCTTGTTGCCATCCTGAATACTGTAGGCAAGTGTAATGTAATGCTAAATATTTGTGTATCTAAACATAACTAAAAATGGAAAGGGTACAGTAAAAATATGAGTATCACAGCCAGACGTGGTGGCTCATGCCCGTAATCCCAGCACTTTGAGAGGCTGAGGTTAGAGGACTACTTGAACCAAGGGGTTCAACACCAGCCTGGGCAACACAGCAAGACCCCATCTCTACAAAAAATTTTAAAAGTAGGTGAATGTGGTAGCACTTACCTGTGGTCCCAGCTACTCAGGAGGCTGAGGTGAAAGGACTGTTTCAGCCCAGGGAGGTTCCGCCTGCCTCGGCCTCCCAAACTGCTGAGATTACAGGCATGAGCCACCATGCCCGGCCCAGGCTTGAATTTTTTTAACAGCTTTATTAAGGTGTAATTTACATAGAATAAAATTCACCTGTTTTTATATATAGACTTCAATAATGTTTAGTAAATTTAAAGAGTTGTGCAACCACCACCACTATCCAATTTTAGAACATTACTGTGACCTCAAAAAGATTTCTTGTGCTCATTTTAGATTTGCTTTAATCTCATTTTCTTCAATAGCCTTTGGACACTTTGTGCCAGGCACTTTGGTAAGCAATATGAGTGATTTTAAAAATCCATAAGACCTGGCTGGGTGCGGTGGCTGACGTCTTTGGGAGGCTGAGGTGGGCAGATTACTTGAAGTCAAGAGTTCAAGACCAGCCTGGCCAAGATGGTGAAACCCCATCTCTGCTAAAAATGCAAAAAATTAGCCAGGCATGGTGGTGTGCGCCTGTAATCCCAGCTACTCAGAAGGCTGAGGCACAAGAATTACTTGAGCCTGGGAGGCAGAGGTTGCAGTGACCTGAGATCACACCACTGCACTCCAGCCAGGGTAACAGCAAGATTCTGTCTCAAAAAAATAAAATAAAAATCCATAAGACCTATCCTTGCAATCTAGAGGGGAGACAGACAAGTGACTGGATCATTGTGAGTCAGGGGAGGCACAGAAAAATGTTGCCTGTTTGGTAAACCAGAAAGAGCTCATCGTTTCTGAAGCTTTAACGGCAAACAGTGGTTGGAGGAATGTGAAAGTGGAGAGGCTGGAAGGGTGGTCAGGATAGGCCTTAAATGCCAAGCTAAGCTCTGACCAGGTAGTGTCTGGGAAAAGTAGAATTCCTTTCTTAGCAAGGACAGCGAAAGACAAGTCTGCCTCTCTCACTGGACTGAGCACTGTTAAGGACTAGAGTCTTAGCCATCTTCTTTACTACTAAAGTCTCCAGTGTTTGGTGCAGTGTCTAGCACATAGGAGGCGCTTGCATTAACTTTCTAGAGCTGCTGTAACTAAGTCCCACAAACTAGGTGGCTTAAAAGAAAAGAAATTAGGCCGGGTATGGTGGCTCACGCCTGTAATCCCAACACTTTGGGAGCCCAAGGCAGGCGGATCACCTGAGGTCAGGAGTTTGAGACCAGCCTGACCAACATGGAGAAACACTGTCTCTACTAAAAATACAAAACTAGCCGGGCATGATGGTGCATGCCTGTAATCCCAGCTACTCGGGAAGTTGAGGCAGGAGAATCGCCTGAACCCGGGAGGCAGAGGTTGCGGTGAGCCAAGATGGCACCATTGCACTCCAGCCTGGGCAACAAAAGCGAAACTCCATCTCAAAAGAAAAAAATAAATAAGTAAAATAAAAGGTATTTGTTGAAAACCCACAGTTATTATCATACTCCCCCTAAGATCAGGAACAAGACACAGAGGTTCACTTTTACCACTGCTAGTCAACATCTTACTAGAAGTTGTAGCCAAAGCCTTTAGGTAAGAAAAAGCAATGAGAGGCACCAAATTGGGAAAGAAGAAATAAAACTATCTCTATAAATATAGAAAATCCCAAAGAATACACACACAAAAATTACTAGAGCTAATAAGCAAATTCAGCAAAGTTTCAGGACACAAGATCAACTCACCAAAACCAGTTGTGGGTCTTCTTATTTTTTATTTATTGATTTTTTTTTTTTTTTTGAAGAGTTTTGCTCTTGTTGCCCAGGCTGGAGTACAGATTCTCCTGCCTCAGCCTCCTGGGTAGCTGGGATTACAGGCACCCACCACCACGCACGGCTAATTTTTGTATTTTTAGTAGAGACGGGATTTCACCATGTTGACCAGGCTGGTCTCGAACTCTTGACCTCAGATGATCCACCCACCTCAGCCTCCTAAAGTGCTGGGATTACAGATGTGAGCCACTGCACCCGGTCCAATTATGTTTTTATACACTAGCAAGGAACAATTCAAAAATGCAATTAAGAAAACAGCTGGAGCCAGGCACGATGGCTCATGCCTGTAATCCCAGCACTTTGGGAGGCTGAGGTGGGCGGATCACCTAGGTCAGGAGTTCGAGACCAGCTTGGCCAACACAGTGAAAACCCATCTCTACTAAAAATACAAAAATTAGCTGGGCGTGGTGGCACGCACCTGTAGTCCCAGCACTTTGGTAGGCTGAGGCGGGCTGATCACGAGGTCAAGAGATCAAGGCCATCCTGACTTAACATGGTGAAACCCCGTCTCTACTAAAAATACAAAAAAAAAATTAGCTGGGCATGGTGGCGGGCACCTGTAGTCCCAGCTACTCGGGAGGCTGAGACAGGAGAATGGCATGAACCCGAGAGGCGGAGCTGGCAGTGAGCCGAGATCGCGCCACTGCACTCCAGCCTGGGTGACAGAGCGAGACTCCGTCTCAAAAAAGAAAAAAAAAAGTTTATATCCAAAGACATGCACATAAATTTCCATAGCAGCTTTATTGGTAATAGTCAAAACCCAGAAACAACATAAATCCAATAGGTAAAGTTGGATAAACAAATTAGGATGTAGCTAAAACAATTGAATATAATAATAATTATTACTATAGTTATGTATTTATTTAGCTTTTGGGGTACAAGTGGTTTTAGGTTATGTGGATGAGTTGAATAGCGGTGGAGTCTGAGATTTTAGTGCAACTGTCACCCAAGGATTGTGCATTGTACCCAATATGTAGTTTTTTATCTTTCACGCTCCTCCCACCCTCCCCGTCTGAGCCTCCAATGTCCATTATACCACTCTGTATGACTTTGCACTCCCCCAGCCTACCTTCCACTTATAAGAGAGAATATATGGTATTTGGTTTTCCACTCCTGAGCTACTTCACTTAAGACAGTGGCCTCCAGTTCCAGCCAAGTTGTTGCAAAAAACATTTCGGCCCGGGCGTGGTGGCTCACATCTGTAATCCCAGCACTTTGGGAGGCTGAGGTGGGTGGATCACCTGAGGTCAGGAGTTTGAGACCAGCCTGACCAATATGGTGAAACCCTGTCTCTACTAAAAATACAAAAGTTAGCTGGGTGTAGTGGTGTGCGCCTGTAGTCCCAGCTACTCTGGAGGCTGAGATAGGAGAATTGCTTCAACCCAGGCGGCGGAAGTTGCAGTGACCCGAGATCGCGCCACTGCACTCCAGCCTGGGTGACGGCAAGACTTTGTCTCAAAACAAAAACAAAAATTAAAAAAACTCCACATTATTTCATTCTTTTTTATGGCTGAGTAGTATTCCATGGTGTATATATATACCACACTTTCTTTATTGAAGATGACAATGGACATTTATTTATTGAAAATCAATTGATGGGCACTTAGACTGGTTCCTTATCTTTGCGATTGTGAATTGTGCTATGATAAACATATGCATGTAGGTTTCTTTTTGATATTACGACTTATTTTCCTTTGAGTAGATAACCAGTAGTGGGATTGCTGGATTGAATGGTAGATCTACCTTTAGTTCTTTGAGAAATCTCCATACTGTTTTCCATAGAGGAATACTATTTAGCAATGAAAGCAATGAACTACTGATACATGCTACAACATAGCTGAATCTCAAAATATGCTAAATGAAAGCAGACAAAAGGGCAGGTGCGGTGGCTCATGCATATAATCCAGGACCTTACGACGCCAAGGCAGGCAGATCGCTGGAGGTTAGGAGGTCAAGACCAGCCTGGCCAACATGGTGAAACCCCGTCTCCACTAAAAATACAAAAAATTAGCCAGGTGTGGTGGCGAACGCCTGTAATCCCAGCTACTCAGGAGGGTGAGGCAGGAGAATCGCTTGAATGCAGGAGGCAGAGGTTCTAGTGATCCAAGATTGCACCACCGCACTCCAGCCTGGGTGACAGCAAGACTCCATCTCAAACAAAACAAAACAAAAAAAGGTGGGGGTGCCGAGCACGATGGCTCACGCCTGTAATTCCAGGACTTTGGGAGGCCGAGGTGGGTGGATCACATGCGGTCAGGAGTTCGAGACCAGCCTGGCCAACATGGGGAAACCGTCTTCACTAAACATACAAAAATTAGCTGGGTGTGGTGTGCGTGCCTGTAGTCCCAGTTACTTGTGGGGCTCAGGCAGGAGAATCACTTGAACCCAGGAGGTGGAGGTTGCAGTGGGCTGAGATCATGCCACTGCACTCCAGCCTGGGTGACAGAGTGAGACTCTGTCTCAAAAAAAAAAAAAAAAGACAAAAAAGAGGACATATGGTATGATTCCCTTGATACAAAATTACAGAAAATATAACTAATATACAGTGACAGAGTGCAGATCAGTAGCTGCCTGGGAATGGGGTGTAGGGGAAAGAGCAGAGGGAGGAATTATAAAAGAGCATGAGGAAACTTGGGGATGATGTATATGCTCATTATCTTACTGGTGCTGTTTCATGGGTGATACAAATGTCAAAACTTATCAAACTGTACACTGTAAATATGTACAGTTTATTATATATCAACTATACCCCAGTAAAGCTTTTTTTAATTAAAAAAAAAAATGGGCAGAAGGTCTGACAGACACTCACCAAAGAAATACAGATGGCAAGGCCAGGTGCGGTGGCTCATACCTGTAATCCCAGTACTTTGGGAGGCCGAGGTGGGCAGATCACGAGGTCAGGAGTTCAAGACCAGCCTGGCCAACATGGTGAAACCCCGTCTCTACTAAAAATACAAAAATTAGCCAGGCGTGGTGTTGGGTGCCTGTAATCCCAGCTCCTCGGGAGGCTGAGGCTCTTGAATTGCTTGAACCTGGGAGGAGGAGGTTACAGTGAGCCAAGATCGTGCCATTGTACTCCAGCCTGCACGACAGAGCGAGACTCCATCTCAAAAAAAAAAAAAAAAAAAGGTAAAGATACATTTTATGTCTATTTTATACCTTCCCCCCTAAAAAAATGTTTTTAAGAGTCAAGATCTCATTCTGTCTCCCAGGCTAGGGTGCAGTGGGGCGATCAAAGCTCACTGCAGCTTTGGACTCAGCCAGCTTCCCTGGCTCAAGCGATCATCCTGTTCACGCTCCCGCGTAGTTGGGACTACAGACGGTGCCACCATGGCCAGCTCATTTTTTATTTTTATTTTTTTTCCCCTTGGTAGAGATAGGATTCCGCTATATTGCCTAGGCTGGTCTCGAACTCACAGAGCGAGACTCCGTTTCAAAAAAAAAGGAAAAAGCTAATTAAAGATTTTATTTTACAGCTGGGCATGGTGGCTCATGCCTATAATCCCAGCACTTTGGGAGGCTGAGGCAGGCGATCGCCTGAGGTCAGGAGTTCAAGAGAAACCTGGCCAATACGGCAAAACCCTGTCTCTACTAAAAATATAAAAATCAGCCGGGTGTGGTGGCCGGCTCCTCTAATCCCAGCTACTCGGGAGGCTGAGGCAGGAGAATAACTTGAACCCAGGTGGTGGAGGTTGAAGTGAGCCAAGATCGAACTACTGCACTCCAGCCTGGGAGCAAGACTCTCGTCTCAAACAAACAAAAAAAAAAGATTTTATTTTACGAAAGAAACATAAAAGAAATAAGCATGGCACCCAAGAGTAATTAGAATACTAAATTGCTTTCCTTTGTAACTCTCTTCCCTCCCCACCGCCCCCGCCCCCGCCCCCGCCCCCGCCCCCGAGTCCGGCTCTTGTTGCCCAGGGTCCAGTGCAGTGGCGCGATCTCGGCTTACTGCAACAACCTCCACCTCCCGGGTTCAAGCGATTCTCCTTCCTCAGCCTCTCAGGTAGCTGGGACTACAGGTGCATACCACCACGCCCGGCTAATTTTTTGTATTTTAAGTAGAGATGGGGTTTCACCATGTTAGCCTGGATGGTCTGGATCTCCTGACCTCGTGATCCCTCCGCCTCGGCCTCGGCCTCGGCCTCTCAAAGTGCTGGATTACAGGCGTGAGCCACCGTCCCCGGCCTGTAACTCTCTTTAAAGAAAGCCACCTATACTGTTGGCCGTATCCTATTGCTCAAAACCTAGGAACAGCAAAACATTTCGAATTGGAGAAACTCAGAGAGCGACCGCAATCAAATGCTGTCGTATCCAAAAACAGTAAGTTAAAAAAAAAGTGGGGGCAGGAAAAGTAGCGAGAAAGGGAAAACAAAAAAGTATGGAAAAAGAAAGTAGGACATGTGACAGAATCCAATCTGTTAACATGACAAAACAGCGGATCCAACATCCCCAAAACGAAAGCAAACAACCTTCATATAAAGCAAAAAAGACTCATAAACAACACAAAATAAACTATATATCTGACCTCGTGATCCCTCTGCCTCGGAGGAGCAAATGCCAAACCGCATTCGTCTACTAAAATCTTAAAGAAAACCACTCAGACAGCGTTCGCTGCTTTTCACTCTGCGAGAAAAACACACGAACGATCACCAATGGCAAACCGTAGGTACACTAAAACAACGTCACTCAACCGCCTTAACATTGAAAAACAATCACCACATTACTTCCAGGCGGATTTCAGCATTCCACGCTTTTCCCTTAACAAATTATACCAACAACTTCTTGACATATAATTCTAACTACCTACCCACCGCCTCTGCTGGGTCTAAATATGCCGCACACTTTGAACTGATGGCGAGATAATTTCGCTCTTTCTGATTCCATTGGGAAATAAACAGGAAAATAGACTGGCAATAACATCTTTTCGAATACTATCACTTAACAACAACTTTTAACGTTTTAAGTGGAAACGTAATTTTAAAAAATTGTTTTAATTTAAAAAGTTTAAAAAACAGGCATGCTTAATTAGCATAATACGGAATGACAGCCAATCACAACCTGAATTTTTAAAGCGGGAAGTGTTTGCTCCTGGTGTGCTGCGCCAGCCTGTAATCCGGTAATCCCAGCGTTTTGAGAGCCCACGCCCAGGCCCAGTCGGGAGGATCCTTTGTTCTATGAGTTCGAGATCAGCCTAGGCAATCTAGCCTGGGGATCTCCTCTCTACCAAGGGTAAAAAGGAAAAAATAAATAAAAAATGAGCTGGGTGTGGTGGCACCGCCTATAGTCCCAGCTACTCCGGAGGCTGAAGCGAGATGATTGCTTGAGCCAGGGAAGCTGGCTGAGTCCGAAGCTGCAGTGCGCTTTGATCGACAGAGTGAGATCTTGACTCTTAAAATAATTTTTTTAGGGAGGATGGTATAAAATAGACACAAAATGTACCTTTTTTTTTTGAGATGCAGTCCCACTCTGTCGCCCAGGCTGGAGTTTGCAGTGGCGCGATCTCGGCTCACTGCAACTTCCACCTCCCGGGTTCAAGCAATTCTCCTGCCTCAGCCGCCGGAGCAGGTGGGACTACAGGTGTGCACCACCACGCCTAGCCAATTTTTGTATTTTTAATAGACACGGGGCTTCACCATGTTGGCCAGGATGGTCTCTATCTGTTGACCTCGTGATCTGCCCGCCTTGGCCTCCCAAAGTGCTCGAATTACAGGCTTGAGCCACCATGCCCGGCAAAGTGTATCATTTTAACCATTTTTCACATATACAATTCAGTGGCATTAAGTACATTCATGTAACCAATGGTAAATAACCATCACCATTATTTATCTCCAGAACTTTTTCAACATCCCAAACTGAAACTCTGTACCCATAAAACAAACTTCCCTTTCCTCCGTCTGCCCAGACCCTTTAACCACTATTCTACTTTCTCTATGAATTTGATTCTTGCAGGTATCTCTATAAGTGGAAACATGCAATATTGTCCTTTTGTATCTGGCTTATTTCACTTAGAATTATGTTTTCAGGACGGGTGCGGTGGCTCAGGCTTATAATCCCACTTTGGGAGGCCGAGGTGGGCAGATCACCTGAGGTTGGGAGTTCAAGACTAGCCTGACCAACATGGAGAAACTCTGTCTCTACTAAAAACACAAAATTAGCCGGGCGTGGTGGCGCATGCCTGTAATCCCAGCTACTTGGGAGGCTGAGGCAGGAGAATCACTTGAACCCGGGAGGTAGAGGTTGCAGTGAGCCCAGATCACGCCACTGCACTCCAGCCTGGCAAAAGAGCGAGACTCCGTCTCAAAAAAAAAAAAAAAAAAAAAAAAGAAAACAGCTGGGTGTGGTGGCTCACGCCTGTAGTCCTACCACTTTGAGAGGCCTAGGCCCTTGAGCCCAGGAGTTCAAGACCAGCCTGGGAAATGTAGTGAAACCCTCTCCCTACAAAAAAACAAAACAAAACAAAAAACCCAAAAATTAGCCGGGTGTGATGGCATGTGCCTGTAGTCCCAGCTACTCAGGAGGCTGATGTGGGAGGATCACCTGAGCCCTGGAGTTCAAGGCTGCAGTGAGCCGTCATGAATCATTGCACTCCAGCCTGAAAAAGGAGTGAAATTCTGCAACATGTTACAACATGAACTTTGAAAACATAATTCCTTTTTTTTTTTTTTTTTGAGATGGAGTTTTGCTCCTGTTGCACAGGTTGGAGTGCAATGGCACAATCTCGGCTCCGCAGCTGCTGGCCCGGGTGCTAAGCTAAGCCCCTCCCTGCCCGGGGCCGGCTTGCCGCTCCGAGTGCGGGGCCCGCCGAGCCCGCTCCCACCCGGAACTCGCCCTGGCCCGCGAGTGCCGCGCGCAGCCCCGGTTCCCGCCGGCGCCTTTCCCTCCTCACTTCCCCCAAGCAGAGGGAGAGGGCTTCGGTCCTGGAGAGGGCTTCGGTCCTAGAGAGGGGCCCCCACGGCGCAGCGGCAGGCTGAAGGGCTCCCCAAGTGCGGCCAGAGCGGACGCCGAGGCGGAGAAGGCGCCCAGAGCCAGCGAGGGCTGTTGGCACATTGTCACCTCTCACCTTCACACTAGTTGTATGAGAGTTCCGATTCCTCCTTATTTTTGCTAACTCTTGGTGTGATCATTTTAATTTTATTCATTCTAGTCAATGTAGTGCTGTAGTGTCTCATTTTGGTTTTAATTTGCATTTTCCTATTGAGTAATAAGATTGAGCATCTCTTCATGTGCCTGTTTTCCACCTGCACATCTTGTTTGCTCAAGTGTCTATTGAAACCTTTTGTCTATTGTGTTAGTTTTCTACTGCTGTTGTAACAAATGTCTACAAATTTAGTGGCTTAAAGCAGCACAAATTTTATAACAATCAAGCAGTTTAGTTAGTTACCTTAATGAAAAGCTAGAAAATGGCTGGGCACAGTAGCTCACACCTGTAGCCCTAGCTACTCTGGAGGCTGAGGTGGGAGGATCATCTGAGCCTGGGAGGTCGAGGCTACAGTGAGCTGTGATCATGTCTCTGCAGTCCAGCCTGGGCGACAGAGCAAGACCCTGTCTCAAAAAAAAATTGGAAAGAGAGAAACTGGTGGGGAAAGAAAAGGAAGGAAAGAGGAAGGGAGGAAAGAGTAGAACGAACAGGGGTCTGAGGTAAGTTTATACTTAGGGGGCCTCCCAAAGTATAAACTATGAGAGCCTCTCAAAATTTATACTTTTGGAGGTCAAGAGATCGAGACCATCCTGGCCAACATGGTGAAACCCCCGTCTCTACTAAAAATACAAAAATTAGCTGGGAGTGGTGGTGCATGCCTCTAATCCCAGCTACTCGGGAAACTGAGGCAGGAGAATCGCTTGAACCCTGGGGGTGGAGGTTGCAGTGAGCGGAGATCACACCTCTGCACTCCAGCTTGGGCTGCTATGCGAGACTCCGTCTTAAAAAAGAAAAGAAAAAGAAAAACCTAGCCTCAGCCAAGACCTAGCCCATATAGTAAATTAGCAGGGCTGGGAGTTTCTGTCATATCAGCAGTCAGATGTCTTAAAACCAGAAACTACCCAGAGTATATACATCTTGTATCTTTGCCATAACCTTTTTTTCACTTTATGTTAAAAAACAGAATCCCAGCACTTTGGGAGGCTGAGGTGGGAGGATTGCTTGAGCCCAGGAGTTTGAGGCTGCAGTGAGCTGTGATAGCACCATTGCACCCTGGTCTGGGTGACAGAGCGAGACCCTATCTCCAAAAAACTGAAGAAAAACCTGTCACGCTACTGACCAATAATAGAGGCTCCCAAAGTGTAAACTGGCCTCAGATCCCTGTTTGTTATTCCCGCTACTCTGCCCACTCTGCCCCCACCCCGTTCTGAGACTGGACCATGCTATGAAGGAAGGCTCCTCAGTTACAGCCTCCCCCAGCCCGTCAGCCACGCTGCCGAGGACACGGGAAAGAATAAGAAGCCAGAGGGAGGCGGTTGCTTGCGGGAGGTTTAGCGTAAAGGAAACAGGAATGGTAATGGGAAATTGAAGAAAGCAGTTAAGAAGCCATCATTCAAGAATGACACCCCTGATGCCGCCGTGGACCGAGGCAGCTGCCAGAGTGGATATGAAAAGGCAATTAACATTTTCAGGAGTGGCCTTCTGTGGTGTAATCTTGTTGTAGTGAGATTGCAAGGAAGAGACACAAAGTTTCCAGTCATGATCACAAGAATAATATTTCCTGCTGGAGTGATTTTTTGGTTTGTTTTTATGAACATCCTGGATTAGTTTGCAAAACATTTTGTATTTGAGGAAACCCACTCATTTTGCCTGAAGAGTTATATTCATTCATAGTTAAATCTATAAAATTACAAATATAAATATGTGTCTGATTTATACTCTTCACAAAATATTGTGTGTCTAGACCTGATTGTCATAGACTTGTTCTCTCAGAATTAGGAAGCCAAAAAAAATAAGAAAACAAACAAACAAACAAAAAAAAACTGGTGAAAGTCAGATGGTTCATAGTCTTTTTGAAAAACCAGTAGCCATGTGCATTTTACTTAAAATAACTTTCATTTTACCTCACCAAAGTACAGCATGGTAGGTTATGTCTTTCCCTCTCTCTCTGCCTCTCTCCTCCCCATACACACCACATACACACACACACACACACACACCTTTTAGATTCAAGGGGTACATGTGCAGGTTTGTTACAGTGGTATATTGCGTGATGCTGAGGTTTGGGGTACAGTTGATTCCATCACCCAGGTAGTGAGCATAGTACCCAATAGTTAGCTTTTCAGGCCCTGCCGCCTGCCCTTCCTCACCCCTTTTGGAGTCCCCAGTGTCTATTGTTCCTATCTTTGTGTCTCTGTGTACTCAATATTAAGCTCCCATTTATAAATGAGAAAGCGTGTTAAGGTTTTCTGTTCCTGCATTGGTCACTTAGAATAACGGCCTCCACCAGGCACGGTGGCTCACGCCTGTAATCCCAGCACTTTGGGAGGCCCAGGTGAGTGGATCACGAGGTCAGGAGATCGAGACCATCCTGGCCAACATAGCGAAACCCCTTCGCTATTAAAAATACAAAAAAATTAGCCAGGCGTGGTGGTGGGTGCCTGTAGTCCCAGCTACTCGGGAGGCTGAGGCAGGAGAATGGTGTGAACCTGGGAGGCGGAGCTTGCAGTGAGCCAAAATCACACCACTGCACTCCAGCCTGGGTGACAGAGTGAGACTCCATCTCAAAAAAAAAAAAAAAGAATAATGGCCTCTAGCAGTGTCCATCCTGCCATCCTGCTGCAGAGGACATGGTTTCCTTCTTTTTATGGCTGTGTAGTATTACATGGTGTATATGTACCATATTTTCTTTATCCATTCCACCATCGATGGGCATCTAGGTTGATTCCATAATTTTGCTCTTGTGAATAATGTGATGAATATAGAAATGCATGTCTCTTTTTGGTAGAATTTTCCTTTGAGTACATACCCAGTAATAAGATTGCTGGGTTGAATGGTAACTCTGTTTGAGGTTCTTTGAGAAATCTCGAAACTGCTTCCCACAGTGGCTGAACTAATTTACACTCCCAATAGTGTATAAGTGTTCCCTTTTCTCCACAGCCTCACCAGCAGCTGTTATTTTTTGACTTTTTAATAGTAGCCATTCTGACTGGTGTGAGATGATATGGTATCTCAATGAAGTTTTGATTTGCATTTCTCTAATGATTAGTGATGATCAGAATTGTTCGTATGTTTGTTGGCCACTTGTATGTCCTCTTTTGAGAAGTGTCTGTTCATGTTCTTTGCCCATTTGTTAATGGGGTTGTTTTTTGCTTGTTGATTTAAGTTTTGTTTATCAATTCTGGATATTAGATACACAGTTTGCAAATATTTTCTCTCCTTCTGAATTGTCTGTTTACTCCATTGATAGTTTCTTTTGCTGTGCAGAAGCTCTTTAGTTTAAGTAGATCCCACTTGTCAATTTTTGGTTTTGTTGCAGTTGCTTTTGGAGACTTAGCCAAAAATTCTTTGGCAAGGCCAATGTCAAGAATGGTATTTCCTAGGTTTTATTCTAGGATTTTTATATTTTGAGGTCTTCCATTTAAATCTTCAGTTAATTTTTAGGCTGGGTGTGGTGGCTCACACCTGTAATCCTAGCACTTTGGGAGGCCGAGGCGGGCAGATCATGAGGTCAGGAGATCGAAACCATCCTGGCTAACATGGTGAAACCCCATCTCTACTAAAAATACAAAAAAAAAATTAGCCGGGCCTGGTGGCGCACACCTGTAGTCTCAGCTACTTGGGAGGCTGAGGCAGGAGAATGGCGTGAACCTGGGAGGCAGAGCTTGCAGTGAGCTGAGATCACACCAATGCACTCCAGCCTGGGGGACAGAGCAAGACTCCGTCTCAAAAAACAAAAAAAAAAAAAAAAAAAAGAAAGAAAGAAAATATTTTTGTATAGCTATATAATTTCTGTGGTTTTTGGTTTGAGACAGGGTCTCACTGTCACCCAGACTAGGGGGCAGTGGCACAATCACGGCTTACTGTACCCTTGACCTCTTCAGCTTTAGAGATCCTCTCACCTCACTCGGGAGGATGTCAGTCCTCCAGACAGACATCAGGCCCCAGGTGGACCCTGAACTCAAGGTGTATACCAGGCCCCAAGTTGACAACCAGGCCCCAGATGAACATCAAGGCCCTAGGTGGACAGCAGGCCCATGTTGAACACCAGACTCATGTGGTCATTTGGCCACAGGTAGACACCATGCCTTAGTTAGATACGTAGGCTCCAGGTGGACATTAGACCCAAGGTACATGGCCAGTCCCCAGGTGATCACCAGACCCCAGGTGGACACGAGGCCTTAGGTGAACAGCAAGACCCAGTAGGCCATCAGGCCCCAGCTGGATACAGTCCCCAGGTGAACACAAGGCCCCAAGAGGGACATAGGCCCAAGGCAGACATCAGGCCCTAGGTGGACATCAGGCCTGAGAACATCTGGCCCCTGGTGAACATCAGGCACAGGTGTCCAAGCAGGCCCTGGGTGGACATAATGGTGTATAGGTAAGGAGTTGACCTGGGGGGAGGGTGAGCAGTCAGCAGCCCAGTGGAGTCCTGAGTAGGTCTTACGGAAAGAAGGGGCCGAGGGGACAGAACCTTAAAGAAGCAACCTCACTTCCTTGACCTCACTTCCTTGGTGACACACAAGAACCGAACTTAGAACTCTGGTAACCAGGCGCCCATATCCTAGGGTCAGCCCATAACCAGCTCACTTGGTGGGAGACGCTCAAGAGAGCAAGATGTTCTCGTGTTGCTTCCCCACTTCGAGAGGTTGCTGCTTCAGGAATGGCGGGAGTGAGAGCCTTTTCCGACGATGCCGAAGAAGGCTCATTCCTCACCCCAGACGCCTGTGGCCCTTTGTAAGAAGGCGCACCCAGGTACCACAGGGCGGCCCGGGTCAGGCCCTAGCAGGCCAGGCCACACCAGAGATCCCATCGGGGCTGCATCTGCTCATTGTCTCTGTCCAGGAGGAGATTCGGGAGCCCATGGAGGCACAGACACATGGTGAGGTGGCTGCAGCCTGGAAGACTTTGCAGGGGTGGTGCTTTTGGGCTGGAATTCTTTTGAATTCAGTGAGATTGTCTCTGTGTTTGGAAATTCCAGTGGAAAGTGACTGACACTGGTGACCCTTTCTCCTTTTTCAGCTCCTGATGCATATGCAGAAATAGGAGCACTTGCAGCACCAGCTGTTGAGCCAGAGCCAGCATGGGAAGAGCCCCCTCCAGAGAGAGCGCTGGAGCTGGAGGGAGCTCCAGCCAAGAACCAGCCCAGCCAGGAGCTGCCTGAAATCATGGCACCTCCTGTGGCCACTGGCCTTAACCCTGGAGCTGAAAACGTGGCTGGAGAGACAAGTGGGAGGGAGGGGTGACAAGCACAGCCCCAGCCAGCAGCTCCCATGCTGCCCCTAGTCCTGGGCATGGTGGCAAAGATGGAGGCAGAGACCAGGGCATTCAGACTGGACTCCTCTCCCTTGCTGGAGAGAGGCTTCTCTCATTCACTAGAACCACAGCCCTGCTGCTGCAGGTCCTGTTTATTGTGCTAATGCTGGTGGGGTCTATCTGTGTGCAGGAGGTGTGCAAGAGCATTAAAAGAAGGCTAGGAAGAAGAGTTCCAGCAGCTCCTCCTGCTCCCAGAGGCAACCTCCTCCTCCAGGCATGGATGTGTGTCTGCAACTGGGCATCTGGGCTGTTTGCCCCTAATGTGCTGCCTGGGATGGGCTCTTAACAGGCGGGCAGGTGGGGAGGGGACCAGGAGGCGGCTCCAAAGGGTACAGCAAGCAAAGCTTTAAAAGACAGCCCTTGTGCCCCGGGCTGTCCATGCCGCCACCTGCCCTACCATTTATTAATAGTGTTAGAATTACAAGTTGATGAAATGACATTTCAATAAAGTTTGATTTCTGAAACTTCATGCTTTTTTGAACTCCCTAATGTTACATGGTGTTTTTGATGCTATCCTGAAAATCTCTGATAGTTGTGTCTTTTGTTGTGGTTGTTTGTGTGGTTGAATTACCACCGAGTCAACTGTTATTGGAAACCTTTCAGGTATGGCTTTTAGAAGACCTTGACCTACTCTTGCCTGTTTTGACTCTCTGGTTTATTGTGGAAAGAGGGATGATGTAGGCTCATGTCTCTGGCAGATCAATCACTTTTTGCCATCAAGGATTTGGCCTCAGAGTTTCCAAGAATTATGTGTGCAAGTTGACATGCTGGTACTTTAGCTAATCTGGGTGTCAAAACAGGACGCCATAGACTAGGTAGCATAGAAAATTGATTTCTCATAGTTCTGGAGATGGTAAAATCCAAGGTCAAATGGTCAGCAGATTCCGTGTCTACAGAGGGCTGGCTTCCTGGTTCATGCCATCTTTTTACTGTGTCTTTACATGACAGAAGGGATGAGGGAGCTCTCTGCAGTCCCTTTGATAGGGGCACCAATTCCATTCATGAGGTCCCTGCCTTCTTGAACTTAATCACCTGCCAAGGCACCACTTCCAAATACCATCACATAGAATTAGATTTCAACACATGAATTTGAGGAGGACAATAACATTTGCTTTACAGAATCAGGTCACCCGGAGCCATAGGCACTCACAGAAAATCTATAATCTTCTATTAAGCATTTTCTGGTCCCCTCTGGGGATTGTCTAAACAAAATTGTCTAAACAAAAATTTAGACAATTTTTGTTTTCTTTAAGAAAAATGATCTTTCATGTGATCCATGGTTTATTCATAGAAAAGCACTGTGAGTTCACACACTTGCTAAAAAGAAGGGCAATTGTGATACAAAAATGAGAGTGACCTCCCTCTCTCTCTCACTCTCTCTCTCTCTTTTTAACCAACCCATTGGGCTGAGACATTGTAGGGCCCCTTGGCTGGGCAGTGGGACTTGAGTAGCCACAAATGGCAAATACCACTTCTTGGTAAGTTTGGAGAAAAGGTGACAGTTTGTCAATGAAAGAAAAAGTAAAGCAGATGAAGTTATTAGTTTGCATTCTAGCTATACCACCCCTTCCTTATCAAACCCCACCCCCAACTCAGGATCTAACACATAAAAGAGTAAACACGAAGGCACTGGTAACCAACTGACTCTTCTGAATGTCCTTGCTGTCTCCTCCAACAATTCCAGGCTGAGCATAGGGGTCGGGAAGGTAGCAGGAACATGATACACTGTGGAGGGCAGCCAGGGCTAAGACAGGGCTGCTCACTGGGGCTAGAAATTAGGAAGGGAGAGGCTAAGTGCAGACCAGCCCTAGCCTCCAAGTCAGCAAGCAATGAGACTGTGACAAAAGCAGGCAGAGGAAGCTTGACATAGAAAGGCAGGGGAAGAAAGCAAGTACAGGGCAAGAAGGGAACTGTGCAGTGAAAGCAGCCAATCTGATGGCAGAGGGAGACTGGTGCGTAGAAGCTTGTTTGGTAAGAGAGAATGAATAGAGGAGGCACAGAGATGGGGAACAAACATTTAGCTGGTGAGAGAGATTTAAGACGAATGGGAAGAGAAATCTCGCAAAAAGGATACATTCATGCAGATCCTCAAAGATGAACATGCAGTCATCCCTACATGTAGAGATACTCTCAGTTACACATAGAAAAACACAGATGCATGGAGAGCAAGCATAAACACAGACACATACACATGCGCTCATGTGTGCGCAGGTACACACACACTAAACATGCAAAACATGACAGCATTTACACATAGATATGCATCCTCACATGTACACAAATGTTACATCCTCACACAGAGACCCACAGTCCAGTGTGCACATATCCACACAGGTACACAGCCATAGAACTGACATATATACACATCAACATATAATGTGCACACACAGACAGGCATGCGCAGATATATCTATGCACATAGACACATGTACTCAGTCATACAGATACACACACTCTCTAACACAAAGGTGACCAGTGTTGATGAATATTGTGAGCTCCGTGGCTTCCCAGACCTTCATCTTTTCCCTGCACTTGTTTCAAAGGTGCTCAGCAGACTCCTGGGAAGGCTGTGTGAGGCAGGGGCAGGAGCTTCAGAGTCCTCACAGCTTTGTGAGGCAAAAGTCTGAGTCCAGTCCTGGCCTCTGCCACTCACCCACCACTGGGCTATTAATGCCCTGTCTGTAGGCGAGAGATTCTGCATAGACTAGTCTTGGGATTTTTTCAAACTGGCCATTTTTCTCCTTGGCACCCCCACTATCCCACTGGTAATGGCATACACTCTGCAAGGGAAACCTGAGAAATGGTTGTGAGTCTCCTCAGACAATAAGCATATCCTCCCACCCACAGCTACCTCAAGCACCCATCAAATCAGAACCAGAATTATAAATAGTTACCACTTAACACTAATTGGCAACACATACAGTATTTACAGTACTATAAATGCATCTGTTTCTCTGGTTAAGCGATCTCTGAGATGGAACAGTGTTCTGTGTTTGCCAAGGGAGACAGGGCCAATGCCCACGACATGCAGGACATAGGGGCAGAAGGTGGCATATCGTGGGGGTTTCTGGTTGATTTTCAGGGCCCACTTCCTCCATCAACAGTGGGCTGTAGTGAGAAGCTTGCCAAGGTGTACATATCGACTGGAGTTGGACTCTCCCCATCGTTAGCCCTGTGGTCCTTTGGCCTCAGCCACAGGTGCTCAGAGTCCTCTCAGGGTGGACAAATGTTTCAGTGTTTTTGGCCTGACCTGATACTACCTGGGGACCCAGGCTGCCGGGCTGGTGAGCTATCTGCTTTCTCAGCCAAAGGGCTCTCGAACCAGCAGCATCAGCTTTTTCTTGCCTTTGTAGATCTGTTTGAGATTGTTGATGAACTGAGCAAATTGCAGGTAGCCATCCTGGGGCAGCAGGAAGGTATCCCCAGCCTTGCTTCAAAACTCAACAAACTCTCCATACTGGCAAGGGCTGATGTGTGTTAGATGTAGTGTGTGGTGTTGATGTAAGCATTGATGGTGGCATCAGCAACTGGCACAATGGAGCTCTGTCAGTGGAGATGAGCTTTCCAGAGCTGTGGCGGCCTGGGGTGCCAGCCAGGCCAGGTGCAGTCACCGTGCAGCCTCGCACACAGGATGTCTGAAAGCACCATGGCAATGTGCACACTCTTCACCACCAGGGGGATGAGAACTGCCAGCTCATTCTTGCCCAGAGAGTGGCTGAGGGCACAAACCCAGAGCACATCACTGATGGCTGGGTGGGTATCCTGGTTTTGAGCCAGGTTAAGATGGCTCATAGCCAATGAGGCCAGCTTGAAGGCATGGAGCGCGTAGCCACGGAACTCCACGTAGCAGGCGATGGTGAACAGCTGTGAATGGGTCACGCCACCGGCAGCAGCCTCAGTGGCAATCTGGCAGACTGACTCAAAGGCAGTGTGGTCTTTCTCACAGAGTGTAAGGGCTGACAAGGCACAGCTCTGTGGATGCTTCATAGCACACTGCAGGGCCAGTGTGAAAGCACAGCTAGCCAGTTCCTCCCACTGTGGATAGTCAAGACTGAGGCACAGGATAGTGGTGTGGGATACGGCTGTGGCAGCTACAATACTAGCAGTCTCAGTAGGGGTGAAGAATGTGTACCAGCTCTGCAAGATGCTCTCTGGGGCCCGCACACCTGTCACGCCAGTGCCTGAGCTCAGCCATGGCCATCTGGGTCCTGATTCAGGTCGGCCCAGATTACCGTGTGGAGTTTGAACTTGGCCTGCAGAGATGAGTTCTCCCTCCTCCTCGGCAACCTTGAGATGATCTGAGGCAAACCAGGGCAAGGGAAGCATCCCAGATGGCCAGACCCTGTTTGGGGTCTCGTCCTATCCCTTCCTTCCTCAGGTCAGAGGGTTGAAGGTTTCTGCAGGTGCTCTTAGCCCCTCACAAGGATGGAGCAGTGGAGCCTGGGGTTTGCTTGGCTCGAGGCCAGGGTTGCAGATCTGCCAGGGGTTCTAGCTGAAGTGGAGCCTTTCAGGGTATAGTCTTGTGCTGGGTCTTTGGGCTTTAGAAAGGGTCTTGAGCCTCCAAGGTGTCTGGGGTTTCTCACAAGCATGGACAGGGACGGGGACAAAACCACCAGGCCCACTACCTCCCAAGGGCGCACTTGAGCATTGGCAGCTGAAAATTCATTCTCTTAGACATGTCTCTGATGAGAGGATCAAAATGCTGCTGACATCAGCATATGGTTGGTTAAAGCAGTGAGGACAGAAGTTAGGCTGCCTGAACAGAGGCCATCTTCTCCCACCAGCAGCCCCATCCTTTCTTAGACCATCAGGAATAGGAATACGAGAGCTCCAAGGATTTGTTGTCCTGTCTCAAGAGTAGGGTTTAGAAACTCCTTTCCCCTGGGGGTAGAGGGAGGTGGGTGATACCCACTTCTGTAGCACAGGTCACCAACCATCGTACCATCTCTCCGCGTCTGCAGTTAAGGGTTGATAAGGTCATCTCATCACCTGTAACCCAGGTTCCAGGGCCACGTTGAGCAGGGTGCTGTCAGTACTACTGTTAGTGGGAGTAGCAATCTTGAATGAATCTTGGGCCAGTTTGAAGATGAGGGGGGAAGAACGAATGTGCTTCTGCATTGCTTCCAGAATTGTTCAGAGCCTCACAGTGTCTCCTTTGGCAGCAGTCAGCATGGTGGAGGCCAGTTCCCACCGCTGTGATTCCAAGTGTCCAAGCGTGAACCAGGGAGGATAATGGCTGGGCGCCAGAGACACCATATGGTGAGGGAGGGACATGTCACCTGCACAACCTGAGTTTTCTAAAACAAGTAACCTTATGACATGTAAGGCTAATTTACAGGCGGGGTCTGGATCGTGAGACAGCAGAGTTGAGAACAAATACTCGGCAGAGGTATGCATGGAAATGCTCTCTCGGTGGATGACTTCTCCCAGATCCCTGAAAGAGCCCCCTTCCAGCAGCAAGATGCACTATTTTTGGAGTGTTTGCACTAGGTCTTCATCCAGCTGCAGCTCTTGGAGTTGGCTGAGGAGCTGCTGCTCATTACGGCACACCTTGTCCTGTGCATAGGAGCCTTCAGGCATTACCCTCTGTGACCCAGGCCCATGGATGCAGCTTCCAGGGCCAATGACAAGTAGGACTCACTGCTGTTTGGGGAGCTTACAGCCACAGGTACATGTTGGTACACAGGGGGTCTGCTTTCATTCATATCTAGATAGCCGTCATGATTCAGGAGGCAGGCCTCAGTCAAAGTGAGAAACAGGCAGCCAATGGGATCCAGGGGTGGCCACCCAGCCCTCCAGGTTTGTGATGGTTGTGGTTCCTCTCTGCAACACCTCTTTCTTCTGACGCAACCTCAGAATATTAATAATGGCCACTGTGAGTCTGAGGGCCTCTTTCGGAAAACTGTGGGAATGTGGGGCATCAACCCGAGCACAGGCTGTGGCACATGCTCAAACCACAGAGGCTGGCCTTGGGAATTAAAAGAGTAGTCTTGGTCGGGCTTGGCGGCTCATGCCTGTAATCCCAGCACTTTGGGAGGCCCAGGTGAGCGGATCACGAGGTCAGGAGGTTGGGACCACCCTGGCCAACATAGTGAAATCCCTTCTCTACTAAAAATACAAAAAACTTAGCCGGGCGTGGTGGCGGGCGCCTGTAGTCCCAGGTACTCGGGAGGCTGAGGCAAGAGAATGGCATGAACCCGGGAGGCGGAGCTTGCAGTGAGCCGAGATCGTGCCACTGCACGCTAGCCTGGGCGGCAGAGCGAGACTCCATCTCCAAAAAAAAAAAAAAAAAAAAAACAAAAAACAGCTGGGTATGGCGGCGCGTGCCTGTAATCCCAGCTACTCGGGAGACTGAGGCAGGAGAATATCTTGAACCCAGGAGGAGGAGGTTGCAGTGAGTCCAGATCGCACCACTGCACTCCAGCCTGGCAACAGAGCTACTAGACTCTTGTCTCAAAAACAAAAAACAAAAAACAAAAAACATTGCACAGATCCCTGAAAATACGATTATATACATTTTCTTTTTTTGTTTTGTTTTGGCTTGGTTTTTTGAGACGAAGTTTCGCTCTTGCGCGCAGCCTGGAGCAATTGTGCGTTCTCGGCTCACTGCAACATCCGCCTCCCGGGTTCAAGCGATTCTCCCGCCTCATCCTCCCGAGTAACTGGGATTACAGGTGCCCACCACCACGCCCGGCTAACTTTCTTGTATTTTTAGTAGAGACGGGATTTCATTATGTTAGCCAGGCTGGTCTCCAACTCCTGAACTCAAGTGATCCGCCCAGCTCGGTCTCCCAAAGTGCTGGGATTACAAGCATGAGCCACCGTGCCCAGCCTGATTATATACATTTTCAATAAACATATATGAAAATGGTCTCAGGCCTTTTAATAATTAGAAGACCAAAATAAATAAAAATGTAATAACATTACCCACTAACCAGCATATATAAAAGAATGACAAAATCAGGTGTTGGAAAGGACATCTAATTAGAATGCTCTTAAACTTGTGTTTGAGTTGTATATTAGTCAAAAAAATCTTTGGAATTAAAAAAATTAATTGATAAATTGTGTGTATTTATGGTGTGCCACTATGTATATATATACATATATATACATATATATACACATATACAGACACACATTGTAGAATAGCTAAATCTGTGTATATTTATATATAGCCACAGACATACATTGTAGAATGGCCAAATCAAGCTACCTAGCATATCAGTTACCTTAGATACTTTTTTTTTTTTTTTGAGATGGAGTCTCCCTCTGTCACTCAGGCTAGAGTGCAGTGGTGTGATCTCAGCTGACTGCAAACTCCACCTCTGGGGTTCAAGCAATTCTCCTGCCTCAGCCTCCCGAGTAGCTGGGATTACAGGCGCCCGCCTCCACGCCCAGCTAATTTTTGTATTTTTAGTAGAGACAGTGTTTCACCATCTTGGCCAGGCTGGTCTCAAACTCCCGATCTTGTGATCCACCCGCCTCAGCCTCCCAAAGTGCTAGGATTACATGCGTGAGCCACCGTGCCTGGCCGATACTTATTTTTTTTGTGTGTGTGTGTGGTGAGAACATTTAAAATCTGCTGTCTTAACAATTTCAAATATTACCACATTGTTATTAACTATTGTCAACATATTGTACAATAGAGCTCTTGAGCTTTTTCCTCCTAGCTGACATTTTTAGTGAGATGCACTGCAGTTGAACATATGCAGTTACTATGACCAAGCTATTTTATTTGTAGGGCTGTACTTAACTAAAATATACATGTGTACCAAAAGAAATTAATGAGAATGTTCATGGTGGCTTTTTTGCTAATAGCCCCAAACTGGAAACAAACCAATGTCCATCAACAGTAGAATTGATAGATGTGCCATATTCACGCAGAGCACCACCGAGCAGGGAAAAGAAATGAACTGCTTCATGAAACAGCATGAAGGAATGTCACAAATGGAATGCTGGGCCAAAGAAGCCACACACAAAACCATTCCTACTGAATGGCCCTCCATGCATCCATTTATGAAACAGGCAACTCTAATTGGGGCTGCTAGAAACCAGGTGACTCTTTGCTTTGGCAAGACAGATGGGCAGTGGTTAGGGAGCAGACCTTCAGGAGAGGGATTTCCAGACTGTTATTTTTATTTCATTTTCTTGGACTGTGTGATAGCTCCAAGCATGTGTTCTCTTTGTGATAAATCAGAATAGTAGAATAACAGGATTCCTGTGTATATTATACTTTAATAAATGTATTCGAATTCATTTTTGCCATTAGGACAAATAATATAAATCATAATAAATCTTTGCAATTTTAATATTATTTCTACTTGATGAAAAATAAGTCACCCGAAGGATTCCAAACTTGGGTATTTCAATATAGAACTTATGCTTGCAAATATATATTTCTAGAGATCCGCAACTGTCTGATTAATGTCATTTGAGTGTAAAAAAGCAAAGTTATGTTTACAATTTGCTGTCTCTCTTTTACTTGAAGTTAAGCTAATTATCCACATCCATCAATGAAACTGCATTCACAGAAGAGTCCAATCCATGGCATAAATGATAGGAACTTTAGAAAAGTCATTTCTTCTTCATTATTTATGTAAAAACATTAAATTTCTTAGAAACACAGGCCAGCAAACTCTCAGTTTAGTGTTGCTTTCATTGCTTTCTGTAGTCTTGTTACCAGAGAAGATTTTTATGTTCCAGAATTGCACAGAGGGAAGAACTATTATGTTTACCACTGTGGCCATCAAGACAAGGCACATGATTCCTAGGATCCCAGCAATGACCCTCCCTGGAGGTGATGGGAATTAAGGGACCTGCTATGGAAATTGTGGGGCCTGAGTAAACAGTCTTTACAAAGCTTTCTCTGTGTCTGGTACTCGAAGTCCACAGGCAGTAAACAAGGGAAGATTACAGAACAGGCAGGGAGGGATTCCATGAGCAAGAGCTGGAACCCCATAAAAATAAAGTGAAACCCATGTTCATGAAGCTAAACAGGCCAGTAACCCAGCAGTTAGAGTAACCTAAGGAAAAATCCAGGGAAAGGCAAAGCAATTGCAGGCTCAGCAGCTGTTTCATGCCAATGAGGTAAGTCAGCAGATCAGCAGCAAGTGTGTGTGTGTGTGTGTGTGCTCACGTGCTTACACACTGGCTACAAAATTCAATTCATTTTATTCCAGTGTTTGAGTGTGCACGTGTGCGTGTGTGCACTCTTGTTGACCCAGTTTCTGCACTATGTCCGGGTCCATGACCCTGGACGACCCCGGGTGTGCCCTCGATGACGTCTGCAGGGATGGACCACTGCCCCTGCCATTGGGTACTGCTCTGTGTGACGCCATCCTCGGAGCCCTCAGGGTGATGGAACCCAATAGGCTTCCTCAGGCTTTCCTCTCAGATGGACAGGAATTAGATGATGCTCTATTGTCATTTTGTTTCATTTCTTTCCATGGATTCTGTCACTGTCTTCCTCTCCGCATCAACTCTGCAAGAAGAGGATTCCTGATGGGGGAAGGGTAGCTGGTGAGAAATGAGGTACCAGGAAATTAGCAAAGGGTCTTCTGGCCATCTGGGGATAGTCCTCATGTGGTCCCCCGGCCAGTTGAGGGTTCTGGGCCAGTCACCCTGCAGCCTCAGTGCTGTGTCTGTGGATCCAGCCTCCACAGGAAGAACCCTGGGAGACCCAGCAAAACAGGGTGCCTGGTCTGACAAACGTCCCTCTGTGCCTCTGGCTTTGTGGCTCAGGAATAGGCCCAGACATCATGTCCAGGCAGTACCAGGCCACCTCACTGCGCCCTTTGAGGTAAGCCCAGAGGGCTTTTGGGGGCAAGCATGAAGCTGGACACCCGGAGCCTGAGGCCGATTTTCCATCCCTGTGTCCTGGAGTGGGGGTCTTGACCCGAGAAGACCCCCAGGGGATGGCTTGTAGGTGCTGATGCAAGAAGGGGAGGGTCTGTGGACTGAGGGGGGTCATTGGCAGGAAACACTGAGCACCGTGGCTCAGGGTTCTGCTCAGTAGGGGCCTGGTCAGTGGGAATCTGGTCAGTGAAGGCCTGGTCAGTAGGAGCCTGGTCAGTGGGGGTCTGGCTAGCAGAGTCCTGGCCAGGTGGCCACTGGGTGACCTCAGGCACGGTTTGTCATTGGAGCCTCCTTGCTGCCATCTGTAGTGGGAATGAGTCATGGCACTCTGGAGGACTAATGGGAGGAGGAGGTGAGCAGGTGTGTGAAATCCAGCCCTGCCGCACAGACCTAGCACTTTACAGCCTAGCTGAGACCCCTGCTAGGGAGGGGACCTGCCCTTTGCCCTTTGCCCCCAACCCTCAACCCTCTGCCCCCCATCCCCCATCTGCAATGCCAGGACTGCCCTGGATGGGGAGGTGTGAGGTTAGGGAGCACCCATGGATGCTCCAATGATGGCCATGGGTCCCGAGGGGGAGACAGTGACAACAGTGAGCCAGTGTCCTGGGTGCACATGTGAGTAGGGCAGTCAGGCCCAGCCAGAGCAGTGACACACGTATGTACACATGTTCACCCACATACACGTGGATGCTCATATGCACAAACACTGCACACACGCACGTTGACACTTCAGAGAGTGGATGTTGCTGACTCTGGGCCCTGCTGACCCAGGCAGAGGCCCATTGTGATGGGTGTCATGACCCCACAGTGTCACTGGTGCTGAGCAGTCGCCCACCTGCCCGCCTGCCCTTTCTATGTCTAGAGCTCTTGGAGACAAGACATAGAGGTGTCTGGTTCTGAGAAGAGGAAGTTTGCTAAGTGAGAGACACAGCTGACTCAGCCACCTCAGTTGAGTGTGACCTCTTTGTTCCCTCCCTGCTGACCTGGGGACAGTCACTACCTGGTGGGCAGTGCTGGGGCCTCTGGGCAGGTGCCAAGGAGGGTCATCCCTGAGCACTCACCGGGTGCCTGTTCTGCACTGACCTGGTGGACTCTGTGGGGTGGGTGCTGTCCCCGAATGCACGCATTCCACAGGTGAGATGTCTAGGGTCAGAGAGGCGGTGACTGGCCAAGGGACCCAGACGTGACCCTGGGTTGTGCTCTCAGCCCTGCCCTGTGTAAGCCCTGACTTCTGTGGCCTCCCTGCCCTGGATTCCAAATCTGCCCGGAGTTTTCCGGCCCCAGATGGTGCAGAGTCTGGCCCTGGAAGAGCTGCTGGGATGGAACTCCTATGGGTGGGGTGGAGGGAGGTGGTGCTCGGTCCAAGTCTGTACCTTAAGCTGGGTCCCCGCAGGAGGAGGTCTCACCAACTCAGACTTCACGTGCAGACACTGATGGTCTCCGTGGGACCCACTGGCCACATGGGGTCCCTTGTCTGGGAGTAGGGAGCCCTCTGCCTGTGGGCAGTTGTGGTAGGGGACCTTGAACACTGCTGCTCTGGGGCCTGGGCAGTGGGGACCTGGGCAGTGGGGACCTGGGCAGGAAGGCCTGGTCACTGGGGGACTGGTCAGCAAGGACATGGTCAGTGGGGAATTGGTCATCAGGGGCCTGGTCAGCAGAGGTTTGGCCACTGGGGCTTAGTCAGTGAAAACCTGCTCAGTGGGGACATGGTCAGTTGGAGCCTGGTCATCAGGGGCCTGATCAGCGAGGACCTAGTCAGAAGGCCTGGTCACTGGGAAAACGGTCAGTGAAAGCCTGGCCAGCAGGGGTCTGGTTAGTGGGGGCCTGGCCAGATGGTTGCTAGGTGACCTCAGGCACGGGGTTTGTCCTTAAAGCCTTGCCTCCATCCGTAGCAGAAATGAGTCATGGCACCCCAGAAGGCTACTGGGAGGAGGAGGTGAGAAAGTGTGTAGAATCCGACCCTGCCACTCGCACCTAGCATTTTACAGTCTAGCTGAGTTCCCCCTAATGAGGGGCCCTGCCCTGTGCCCTCTACCCCCTAACCCCCATCTGCATCTTCAGGACTGCCCCAGGTGGGTAAGTCTGAGGTTGGTGAGGACCCATGGATGCTCTGATGTTGGCCACAGGCCTCAAGGGAAGATGACACTGATGAGGACTTGATGAGTACTTGGGTTCACACGTAAGTGGGACAGCCGGCCCTGCCCAGAGAAGCTACTTGTGCACACACATGTTCACCCACATAAACGTGCATACTCACCTGCACAAACACATTTTGACACCTTGGGGACTGGAGGACACTGACTCTGGGCCCTCTTGACCTGGGAAATGGGTCCATTGTGATGGGTGGCATGACCCCACAATGTCACTGGTGCTGAGTGACCGCCCACCCGCCCACCCGCCCACCCACCCACCTCTGTGTTGTGCAGCACTTGGACACAAGACACACACAGGTGTCTGGTTCTGTGCATAAATGACTTTTCTAAGTGAGAGGCACAGCAGCCTCAGCAGACTCAGGTGAGTGACCTCTGGGCAGATGCCGAAGAGGGTCATCCCTGAGCACTCACTGGTTGCATGTTCTGCACTGACTGGGTGGGCCATCCTCTCCTTTGTCCTCACAGTGACTCTGTGGGGGTGGGTGCTGTCCCCAAATGTACCCATTCCACAGGTGAGATGTGTAGATTCAGAGAGGCAGTGACTGGCCCAGAGACCCAGATGTGACCTGGGCCATGCTCTCAGCCCTAACCTTTGCCATGCTGGACTTGAGCTCTGACCTCTGTGGCCTCCCTACTTAAGATTCCAAACCTTCCTGGAGTTCTGGACTTCAGGGAGGCAGGGTCTGGTGCTGGAAGAGCCAATGGGACAGAGCCCCTGTGGGTGGGGTGGAGGGTGAGATTCTTGGTCCAAGTCTGTGCCCTAAGCTGGGTCCCCACAGGAGGAGGTCTCACCAACTCAGACTTCAGGTGCGGTCACTGATGGTTGCTGTGGGACCCACTGGACACACGGGGTCCTTCATCTAGGAGTGGGGTGGGGAGCCCTCTGCCCTTGGGCAGTTGTGGAAATTGGAGGAGCCCTGGAGGGCTGCCTGGAGGGTGACGATCATCCTTCCTGGTCAAAGGGGCTTGGGGACTGGAACCCTCTCACAGCATCCTATTCTCTCTGTCTGATCCTCTAGAGGCCTTACCCTCTCTTTGCCCCGAGTATTCCTGGGGGGACAGTCTCCCCGGGCGTTCTCTAGGACTAAGGCCCCAGAGTTCTCTTGTTCTTTCTTAGTGACCCAGGAAAACAAAGCCCCCTCCTGTATTGACAGCTGGGAATTGTGGTGTCCGCCATCCTTGACCTGAGACGGGGTCTCCACAAGCACAGAGGCTGCTCTGGAGTCAATAGATCATCTTTTCCCCAAACCAAACTGCTTGGCTGGCTTTGTTCCTGAAGCAGCTTCACTGGCCAGAGTGAGTGAGAATTGGGGTACAATGGAGCAGTCACCAGATGTCTTGCTTCCTACAGAAAACTGAGTATCTTCCTGGTATCTGAACAATCCTATAGAGACGTCCAGTCCCTGACCCCACCTGCCTCCAGGTGTCCATAACAGCCCATCATCTTCAGCAAGTGGACACCGTTTGTCCTGCAGGGGCAGGTGTGTGTCCGCCTTGAGGTGTTCAGGGACAATGGGCCTCTCTGTCCAGGTCCCCGTGTGCTCAAGTCCTCAGGAAGGAGCCCACCACTGGTTGGAGGCAAGGACTCCAGAGATCCAGCCAGGGGTGGGGCCACTGAGTCTGGCCCCTTGTCATCTGGGAGGGGTAGTGGAATGGGGCTCACCAGACTGGAGTGTGTCTGGGAGTGCAGTGGTTGTGGTTCGGCTGTTCTCTGGAGCTCTCGGGTGCAGCAGAGCCTTTGGATGACCTTGTCTTGCAGGGTGAAGATGGATCAGGACCCAGATACCCTGCCTGCCCAGGGGCAAGGCAACATCATCATTACTAAGTATGAGCAGGTACAGGTTGGGCTGCTCCCTCGAGGGAGGCAGGGCCTCGCCTCTCCCGCTGCGCCCTGGTCAGAGGGTCCTGGGCTCTGTAAGATCACAGGGTGCGGAGGGGCTGCCAACATCCCTGGGGACCCCACACCTCTCACACTGCACCCCCTACCCCCTATCCTGGCCTTCTCTGAGTTTCAGGGACACCAAGCTGGGGCAGCAGTGGACATCAGGCATGAACAGGTTGACATCGAGAAATACACCAATCACCTCGGGATTGTGCAATGAGTCCTCTGTCCCCCTGACCCCAGCCACCAATCTCACCTCAGGGATGGGTTTTGTTTCTAGAAAGGCCTCTCTGAAGCAGGACATGTCTCCCTGTTGGGGGCCAACCTCCTCTCCAGGGTCAGAACTCCTCCCAGGCTGTCCTGCAGGTGCAGCCTGTGGTCAGGGTTAGGGCACAGCCTCATGACACATTTAGGGAGCTTGGGAGAGTGGGTAGGGACAGAGAGGGGACTAGGACAGGCCCTTGGGCTCTCAGGACTGTGGTCTCCAAGTAAGCAGGAGAGAAGGGGGCAGCCTGAGGGTCTGGCCCTGTCCCCTTGGGGCCTGCCTTGGTGAGATCTGAGGGTTGTGGCCACAGGGCAAGGGTGCACCTGACCTGGCCTCTGGGCAGTTGTATAGCAGATCTCTGAGGGCTCAGGGGGCTCAGCCAAGAGGAAGGGGCATGGGGACAGTGAGGGCCTTGGCCCTGGCCCTGGTAGGTTGTGGAAGAAGAAGGGCAGGGCCCTGGTCTGTCTCCCTGAGGCCAGGGGGACAACAGAGCATGTAGCTGAAGGTCCCAGGAGTGGTGCAGGGAAGGGACTTGGGCCTGGTAAGGGGAGCCCAGCTTGGAGCTGGCCCCTTGGGACACACATGATGGAGAGAGGAAGGAGCCTGGGGGAGGAGGGCGGGGTGAGCCACTTCTGGGATGCACCTGAACCAAGCCAGCCCAGGGAGGAGTTGACAGCCTGAAGAGGACAACACACGGGGTGGGGCAAGGAACAATGGTTCACCTGGGACCCCTCAGTGGGGGGACTCGGTCAGTCCCCAAGGCTCTGCATGGCCCTCCAGAGACTCTGCCTCCCACTGGCTAAGTCAACACCTCACAGGGTGGATGCAGGGGCAGAGTCGGGGCAGGCAGGACAGTAGGGGGAGGACAGCCAGGCATCCCATGTCCTGGTTTTTGCAGTGGCTGGGAGGAGGCTGAGGGCTGAAGGCCAATGACTCTGAGAGCCAGCTGAGGCTGGAGGCAGGGTGGTGGGGCCAGCCTCACTGCCTGCAGGGCCTTTGGTCACCCTTGTTGTCCTGGATGTCTCCGCAGCAGTGCTGGGCAGCCCAGTGAGATAGTGACCAAGGCATGGGTGTGGATGGATCTGGGAGGTCTCACTCAGAGGTTCAGATAGGACAAGGGTCACAGAAGGGCCAGGGTGGCTGGACAGAGGGTCACATCTCTGGGTTGGGCAGGATGGGGGAAGATAGGGAACAGGCAGGGTCAGCGGCCGGGATGCAGGGAGAGGCAGGTTCATGCTGGGAGGTCAGACCCTGCAAGGCCTATGGGGAGTGTCTGATGGGATGCGCTCCAGGTGCAACCTCAGGGCACTGGGCAGCACTCAGGCCAGGCTCCCTGGTCTCTGGTGGGTGATGTGATCACTCCTGAGGCACTGCTGTAAGTCAGGGCTTGGCCACCCACTCTGGGCGGCACCCATCCCGTCTCAGAACTGGACTTTCTCAGCATCCACAGAGGGTGTTGCCTCCGGCCCAGGAGGAGCAGCCCCATTGTGTAGTCTGAGGTGCCCCACAGGCCCCATGTGGCCCCCCGTCAGGCAAGCCTCGAGCTCCCTCTTCTCCAGGGTCCTGGTGCCTCACAGGTGTCAGCACCTCAGGGAGGCCCTTGCCTTGCTTCTCTGTGCCTTGTCCCGGGCTGAGACTTAGGGTGGATGGGTTAGGCTGGTCCTTCCCTGGGGCCCTCTCAGGAAGGGGGATGGCTCCTGGCCCAGGCAAGTCCTCAGCTCTGCCTGGGTTGGCTCTCAGTGAGACGGAACTGCCCCCCATCAGTGCCCTGGAGGTGGAGGTAAGAGCCTGTGCCTACTGCGTGGGAGGCCCCTCCAGGGACCGGGAATCAGGGGTGGTCGGTGAAGCAGAGGGGGTGGCCCGTGGGCCCGAGCGGTGGTGAGTTGGCCATGGCCGTCACTGGGAGGGGCGGCCTTTCCTGCTAGACTGTTCCCATGAGGGCTTGACCAAAACCCAAACCAAGAATTGCAGTTCCCACTCAGAATCCACTACCTGATTGCACCAAGTCCCCAGCTGAAGGCTGGGACCTGACCAAAACTCGGTGCGTCTGTGCCCTGAGGATGGTGTGTCCTGGCATCACCAGTCCAGACCACCAGCTCCAGTTCTTTCAGAGGGTCTCAGCATCCAGGGTCTGCCCTTTTCTTGCTCCTTCAGATTGGGTCCCTTCAGGGCCCCAAAGCCCAGGACCCAACATCCACGGGCCACTGTCAGAGGCCTGGCAGCTCTGCTAACTCCATTATGGCTCATTTGACAGCAAAGACATAAGGAAAGTAAACGTACCAACAAGTGGCTACAGATGCTTGCAGACTAGACAAAATATAAGAGCAGCAAGAAGGTAACATGGGGAGGGAGTGGCCCCTGTGACTGCTCTCTGCAGAGCCAGGAGACAGGTGCCCATGGCTGTGACCTGGCACTGTCTGCCTCTCAGTGGGTGGTGGCGCCCTGTCCTCACCATAGGACAGCAGGCCTGTTTGCCAGCTTTCCTCCTCAGGTGCCCCGTGTCCTGTCTCAGTGGAGTGTTCTTCTGCCTGTAGCTGTTTCAAAGAGTGTACAAAGGCATTCCCCTGGTGGCGCGGGGCCAGGCGTGGTCACTCCTGCTAGACATGGACAAAGTCAAGTCCCAGAACCCAGGGAAATATAAGGTAAGGCCCTCCCACACTCAGCCAGGGCAGGACAAACAAGCCAGCTAGTATCAGGAGCCCAGGACTCCAGCTGGAGGGAACGTTGAGCCCAGGTTGGGGGTGGAGGCTGTGGTCAAACACACATCCTGGGCACAGATGGTGACTCAGGCACCGCAGGTGCGCTGGGCTCTGCTGAACCTCCCTGGCTTCAGAAACAAGGCAAAAAGGAGCTTTCTGCAGAAGGAAACCTTCCTCCCTTCCTTCCAGAAGTGCTGACTGTGGGATGACTGCCGTTTGGGGCAAGGAGCCTTTTTTCTGTTCTGAGGCTGCTTCCTCCTCTTGGCCCTGCCCTACAGGTCATGAAGGAGAAGGGCAAGAGGTCCTCCAGGATCACCTACTGCATCCAGCTAGATGTCAGCCACACCCTGCTGAACCACGTGATGTTCAAAGATTCAGAGTCAAGTAAGGCCTATGGGGGCTGTAGGGGTCCCAGGGAAGATGGGAGCAATCCAGAGGAATGAGGGTGTCCCCAGGGCAGAGACCAGGGTCACCCAGGAAGGGTGACAGAGCCACCAAGGGCTCTCCTGGCCCAGGGAGCAGCCGGCACCATGAACTGTGCGCCTCCCCGGCTCTAAGCCATGGGCCAGGCTGGGACGTGTAGGGCCAGAACCCAGGTGACTCCCAAGGAGACAGAAGGCAGGAAAAAAAAATCATGCAGATAGTGAAAAGTGCTCTCCTAGGGACCCATGGGAAGGTGGCAGGATGGTGGGGCTCAGGAGCCTTCTCTGGTAACACTGACAGCCCAAAATACCAGGGAGGATGCGGGGCCCCGGAAACTGTCATCCATGGCTGGTGGGAATGCGACAAGGCACAGCCACTTTGTAAGTCAAATGGGCCGTGGCTCACAAAGCTCGGTGGCCTCATACCACACGTCCCCAAAGTGTCATAGATATTGACCACACTGATTAGAAAACTGACGTACAAGTAAAACCCGCATGCCACGTTCACTGTTTGGTTGATTGTCACTCACACCTGGAGGCTACCGAGATGATCTTCAACAGGGTTATTGGGGAGGAAGGGGGGCCCACTCTTCAGACAGAGACGACTCAGTGAGGAAAAGGAACGAACCCCCAATGCCCGCAGGAACATGGGTGGATCTTAGATGCGTATTGCTGAGGGAACAAAGCCAGACTCAACAGGCTACCACCGTGGGATTGCAATTCATCGGCCATTCTGGAAAAGGGCAAACCACAGAGACACAGAACAGTCAGGACGGCCAGGCACTGACGGAGCCAGGAGATGTTGGCTGCAAAGGGGACACACTGCGGACTTGGAGGATGAAGGAGCTTCTCTGGGAGGGGCTGCAGTGGTGGATGGGAAGCTCTGCACATTGGTTCAGAACTGTGGAACTGTATGTCCCAAAGACTGGACTTCTGTGTGTCCAAACTGAGAAAAAAGGGAAGAAGAAATCAACCAGAGTGAAAATGATCACTGATCCAAATGTACACTTGTGATATTTGCATTGCAAGGAATGTGGATTTTACTGAAAAAACACCTAAAAACTCAGGTGTCCTGAAGAGCTCACTGCTTATTTGGGGGATCATCTGAATCCAGAATTGTGTTTGTTGTCCAGGTCTGTAGACAAAATGAAACTGACAGCATCTGCACAAAACAAACAAAACCCTCTTTTCCCTCTTTTCTAGGCAGCAGGAATTATGTGACATCCTCATGACCTATTCTGCATATAACCCTGTGAGTATTCCCGGGCAGCGATATTCCTGGGCCATGTGCCCATATTCACAGGCATGGGTGTCTCTCGGGGGTGTTGGAACTTCTTGAAAATTCAGTGTTTGTGACCCACCAGGACGTAGTAGGCAGGACTCAAGCTCACTGCTGGCATGGACACCCAAACAAGGGGGCGGCTCAAGAGGTCAAACTGAGACAGAAAAGCGTTGAAGCCCAGACTCCTGGTGTCACCTAGACCCAAACACCACATCTCAGATGAAGAAATGACCTTCCCCTCCTGGTGTTGCCCCAAAGCCTAGGAGCTTGGCAGGGTCCCATGCAGGATGGTCCTCATAGGAGACAGGTTTGACAAGTTGCTGAGGTGCCTGATGGGCCAGGCTCTTGTCATGAAATGAGTTTGCATCCTGGGGGAGTCTCTTCTTCACTGGAAACTTGGCAGTGATCCAATTTCCCCTTTGCCCAAACCCCATAGGAGCATAGCAGATAGGGAGGGGGTCACCCAGGTGGCTGCTCCTGCTTGGCCCCCGCTTTTCAGACCATTCCAGGCGGGGAAAGCCAATGAGCTGACTGCATGAGCTGTCCACATGGAGGATCCAGCCACCCCCTGTGTCCAACAGGCAGCCCTTGGGCTGTTGCAGGACCCCTTGTGTGGTGGTCAGCGCCTGGCTGCCTGCCCTCGTAGCAGGTGCAGTTCACAGGCTGCCCAGGCTTCATGTCATTTTCTGAAACTGTTTCCTTCCCACCTTAAAAATGGAGCAAACAACCCCTCATGGGAACCAGTGTCCTCTACTCCTGTGCTTTCTGGGGCGTCTTGCCCAAGCTCCCTGGGAGCCTGACCCTCAGAACCCGGGTTTGCTGCAGGGCCCACACCCAGCACCAAGCCCAGGCCTGGCACAGTGGCCTCCTCAGCCTGGCCCAGGGGAGGGAGCATGAACAATCCCTGACTGTGCCCTTTCGGGCCATGTGAGCTTGGACACTCGCTGCAGGAGTCCCTCCATGCTCCTTGTCAACTGAGTTGTGCGTGACAGTCCTCATGCCCAGTGACGGGGGAGGAGTGCAGAGGCTGCATCTCAAATCCCCTGGGGCCTGAAGCAGGTGTCCCCAAGGACCTCTGCCATCTCTGGTGACATAAGTCCTCCCAGGTGGCCTCAGCCCTCCCAGGTGACATCCTTCCACGGTGACGCTGGCTCTTGCAGGAGGTGGGCTACCACAGGGACCTGAGCCGCGTCACCGCCATCCTCCTCCTGTATCTGCCAGAGGAAGATGCTTTCTGGCCGCTGACCCAGCTGCTGGCTGGTGAGAGGCACTCCCTGCAGGGTAGGTGGACAGCTGCCCCTGGGGCCTTACACAGCCATGCCAAGGGATGGCCACCCTGACCGGTGATCCCAACTTCCAGGCAAGGTGCCTTCCTTCTATCCCAGCTTGTTTGGAGGCTCTAGGATGTCCCTGCTGAGGGTCCCACAGCAGCCTGCATCTGGGCAGGGACCCCCTCACCTCAAGTCAGACGCCTTTCATCCCTAACATCAGAGGGCATGGATACTTCCCCCTGGCCGCCCTCTGTTGCCCAAAGCCAGCCCTGACTTTGTGCAGGTGCCACTCACCTCCCTGAGTGTCCTCCTGCTTCCCAGCTGGCTGTGCTCCCAGCCACCCTTCCTCCCTACAGATGGGCCAACAAAGCCTAGATGGCAGTGACTGCCCATCCCACGTCCCCCAGCCTGACCCCACATCTAAGAGACAGCCACATGGCCCCCAGCTCCCACCCTGTTCTCCCCACTGGCACCTGCCTCGTGGTGTCAAAGGCAGGCTGCCCTCCTGGCACCTGGACCCAGGATGCCCCTGGGCAGTGCCTCCAGTCAGGGCCCTCCTCCCCAGGGCTGAGGCTGCATGCTGGGGTCACCAGATGAGAGGGAAGGAGGTCTCGAGGTCCAGGGTTCCCCGCCCTGCCCAGCTCTTCCAGCTGATGCCTCCACATCTTGGGAGTGGGGTCTGATGGGGTGATGGGTCGGGGGTTTCTCAGTATTCTACAGTCCAAATACTGCCCGGCTCGAGAGGCTCCTATCACACCAGAAGCAGGTGTTGCACAAGTCCTTCCCGAAGATCATAAGACACCTGGTGAGTGGGTGACACCCTCACTCCTCTCCAGAGGCCCTGGGCCCCATAGGCCAGGGGGGCTCTAGTCCCTCATGGTGCTGGCAAGAGGCTGAGTCCCAGCCACGGCCTGACCTGGGATGGGGATTCCCCATGGGTTAGGTGTTGGGTTTCCTTTTCCTGCCCTGGCAGAGGCAGAGGTGCTGGGACCAGGGCTGAGCTGCAGCTGAGCAAGGCTAAAGGATATGTGTCCACTGGGGGTCCGTGCATGGGGCAGGTGTTGGAGCCCTGGCCACCGCCCTGGGTTCTGCTCCTTGAGGAAGGGTCTACAGAGGGGCCTGGAAGTGGGAAGTTTTCATGGCAGCCCAGGGGACCCTAAGCACCTCTGCTCCTCCCTTCAGGTCAAGGTAGCGCTGTGCATTGAGGGTTACATGCTGATGAGTCTCCTCCGGTGTTTCCTTGATGGGGTAAGGAGGCACAGGGAGACCCCAGCCCAGGGACCCTCCAGCCCCGCAGTGCCCAGCTCCCTCAGATCAGGGGTCCAGCTCCTCCAGGAGGATCTGGCTCACCCCCAGCCCACAGGAGGCACAGGCAGGTCCCTGCAGGGCTCACAAGCCAGGCTCTGCCCAAGAGGGGCATCCCACAGCAGAGGCCAGGGCTCAGGCCCAGCCTCGTGGGCAGACTGGGGCAAAGGACCCGACTTCAGAGGGCCCAGGGAAACCCAAAGTCCTCAGGAAGTCCCTCCTTCCAGAAGCCACAGCGCTGCTGAGATGAGCCCCCCATGAGGAGCTACAGGACCTTGTCTGACTCAGTCTTACGGGGGGTCTCATCCCATGGAGAGGGGTCCCCAGCACTCCAGGTGACTGAAACCCCAGTGGGCCCTGCTCAGGCCACTGGCCCCAGCTTGGAAAGGCCAAGTTCTCTCACACTTGCTGTCCCCACAGAAATCCTTTGGGCTCACCCTGCGTCTGTGGGATGTGCTCATCTTGGAGGGCGCGTGGGTACTGATGGCCACGGCGCATGCATCATTCAAAATACACAGGAGTAAGTCCCGTGTGCCCGAGGGTGCCTGGGGGAACACGTGGGACAGACCCTGGCTGGCCTGAGGGAAGTGTCCTTACACTGCCTGCTCCATCCGGTTAGGGGTGTCTGGCCTGGTGGGCTGGGCAAGGCATGATGACACTGAGTCCACCCCCCAACATGACCAGATGAAAGTCAGGAGTGGCCGGGCCCGGTGGCTCATGCCTGTAATCCCAGCACTTTGGGAGGCTGAGGCGGGTGAATTAAGAGGTCAGGAGATCCCGACCATCCTGGCTAACACGGTGAAACCCCATCTCTACTAAAAATACAAAAAATTAGCCAGACGTGGTGGCAGGCGCCTGTAGTCCCAGCTACTCGGGAGGCTGAGGCAGGAGAATTGCTTGAATCCGGGAGGCAGAGCTTGCAGTGAGCCGAGATCGTGCCACTGCACTCCAGCCTGGGTGACAGAGTAAGACTCTGTCTCAAAAAAAAAAAAAGTTAGGAGTGTGGTGAGCACTTCCCTGCCTGGCCTTCCCGAGCTGTGGCCTCCTGTTCACAGCTGGACCCCGGGGTGGCCTAAAAGGACCAGGCACCACCCAGTGGAAGGTGGGCCTGGTGGAAATAGGGTGCAGGCATGACCCCTCCCAGGGAACCCTCCTGGCCTGATGCCTGCCCTCTCCCTAGAGCACTTCATGAAGCTTTCCTGGAGCACCATCTGGGAGTTTCAGGAGTGGCTCTCTTAGAGCTGGGCCCCGGAGGACAACGCAGTCCTAAGGAACCTTCAAGCCTCTATGAAGGAACTCACAAGGAAACACTGGGACCTGCCACCCCTAGGTGGGCTCCAGCATCAAGTCCCCTCCTGAGTCACCCTCTGGGGCCGTCAATGGTGGGGAGTGCCCTGTCCCCACCAGTCCTCCTACCTGGCCTTCCTCCTGCACCTCTTCTTCCTCCTCTTCCTCCTCTACTCTAAGAAAGTCAAATGGGTCTGCCGCTCCTCAGGGCAGGCGCTGAACATGTGTGTGTTTGTGTGCTGGACATGCTGTGTGGACAGGCAGGGGCCATGGGCAGGAGCCCCCAACACCCCTCCCCCACTTTCCACATTGTCGTTCTCTCCTCCTCGAAGGGCCCTGAGGGACACTGGAGCAGTCAGACCCAGCTGTGGAAGCCCCCACCCCCACCTCCAAGCAGCAGGGACTCCTCATTCTTGAGTGCCCCTCCAAGGGTGTCAAAACAACAAGCCAGAGGGACAAGAGAATCAGTGTCCCTGACCCAGAGTGGATTTGAGCAGAGGGCATTGGGGGCAGCCCTGACCCAGAGCCAGAATCAAGAGTTCAGCAGGGTGTGGGATAGCTGCAGCCCTGGCATGGGGTGGATGGCCTGGAGGGCAGAGGGGAACGTGTGCCCATTCATTTCTCACC
Organism: Pongo abelii; assembly: GCF_028885655.2. Taxonomy (NCBI): domain Eukaryota; kingdom Metazoa; phylum Chordata; class Mammalia; order Primates; family Hominidae; genus Pongo; species Pongo abelii. The sequence goes on along the minus strand of NC_072004.2, from coordinate 20,097,868 downwards.
CCTTGTGGAGACAGGCCCCCATGTGAGATGGCAAGGGGGCTGGGTGACAGTGCAGGTTCCTCCCACCTGAGTCCTGAATCTGGGCTGCCAAGCAGCCCTGAGGTGAGGGTGTGAGGCAGGAAGCCCTGAGCCACCCTGAACCCTGGGGGCATTTCAGGAGTGACCTGAGGTTCCCTGAAAGCTCCCTGACCCCAGACTGCACACAGACCTCACCCTGGGATCAGCAGCCTGTAGGGGCATCCTCAGTGTCAGGCCAGGGGGCCGCACAGGGACTCAGAGGACTCCAGAGACCCAGGTTTGTGGGGCATAGCCCTCAAGAGACCAGATGGGCTTGGAGAAGATGCTGACCATGTCTGCTTCTTTTTTTCAGCCGAGCTGGAGCAATGGTCCTCGAGGGAGTCCCCTGGCATTGGGACCCTCTGTGAGGGGGACAGACTGGCCATCCCCACCCCACCAGCTCAACTCCAGGAGCTCATGCCATCAGCCCCCCTGGGACAAAAGTCGTGTCCTCCCCAAGCCTGGCCTGACGGGGCTGTCCCCAAGGCCCAGGCTGAGGCCCATTAGCACGAAGGGGCCTCCCCAGAACCCAGGGTAGAAGATTGCTCTCTGAGGGGCCCAGAGGCTCTAGATGAGGGCAGCCAGTCCCCCAGTGAGGTCAGGCTTTGTATTACACAGAAACACTTGTCCAGGACCTCTACGCCACAGCTCCACACAGATCCGCATGTTGGGGTCCATGTTTCATGTGCTGTCATTTGGAACACGGCTCTTGGGACCCTGTGGGGGCTTCTCAAGAACCCAGGGCAGAAGACTGCTGTCTGAGGGGCCCAGAGTCTAGAGATGATGGCAGCCTGTCCCCCGGTGAGGTCAGGCTTTGTATTATAAGGAAACACTTGTCTGGGAACTCTATGCCACAGCTCCACACAGATCTGCATATCGGGGGTCCAGGGGCTTCTCAAGAACCTAGCAAAGCAGGATGCTCTCTAGGGGGCCCAGAGGTTCAAGATGAGGGCAGCCTGTCCCCCAGTGAGGTTAGGCTTTGTATTACATGGAAACACTTGTCTGGGAACTCTATGCCACAGCTCCACACAGACCTGCATGTCGGGTGTCCATGTTTCTTTTGCTGCCATTTTTAACACGGCTCCTGGAACTCTGTCACTTCTTCATCTTCTGTGGACACCAGCCCTGGAACAACAAGACGCACCTTGTCCAGTGAGCCCATTGGGACCCCGACACCAGGCCCTGCCTGGGTTTATGACAGGGAGGAGGCACTTCGAGAGACACCCCAGCAACAAGGTGTCCCCTGCCTGCAACTCCCCTTGGTAGAAGAACATGGCATGGAAGGAGCCTAGGTGGCACCTGCCCAGCTGCCTCACAGCCCCAGATGGCTGCTGGCTGTTTTTGACTGACATTTTATTTTTATTTTATATTTTTGGCTTCTGGGCCTTGGGAAATACTCAATGGGGGACTTGGTCCCAGCAAGGCCTCTGGAGGGAAGGCTGAGCATGGGGTTCCTGCAGCCCCAGCCAGCCAACAGCAGGCCCTGGGGCCCCTGACCCCACCTGTGGGTCAGAGCCCCTCCCCCAGGGCCCGAGTCCCAAGCCCAGAGGGACCTGGCTTCATCCCAAGTACTAGGAGGAGAGGGGCACCACAGGACCCCAGGTGACCACACAGGAGACCAGGGCACAGTGAGCCTCAGGTCCTGTGAGAATTCACATCAGACAACCTGGGCAAGCTGGGCCAGAGATGCTGAGCCCGTACAGTGATGATATGGGCAGCTGGCACAAGGAGTCAATAGCTGTGAACACTGCTGCCTCTTCCCAACTCCATCACTGCAGTGCAGGCAGTCTGCACCCTGGAGCCTGGCCCAAAGGCCCCCCGAATGCCCCTGTCTGCTATGCCAACACACCACCTGGAGGCTTTGAGGCCCTGCCTGCCACACCACCCCCCTCCTGAAAGCCTCGTCCTGCAGCTTAGCCGCTGCTGCAGACACAGCAGGCGCCACTGCCAAGTGCCTTCCAGCCGGGATTCCCAGAAGGCGGAGGTGCCTCAGCAGCTCAGACTGTGAAGGTGGTTTCATCAACATTTCCATTGTTCCCGCCAAAGAGAATCCCTGCAGAGGATGCTCTTGATCAAGGGTGGGCAGAATGGCACGCCAGGTTGATGGAGTCAGCTCCTTTCCCTGGCCACCATGTTAGGTTGGGGACAAAGTGGCCATCAGACAGGCATGGGACAGAAGTGGCTCAGCATGCTGCATGTGCCCTGACCAAGGCTGACCGGGCTGACACCACTGCCGGGCATCCCACCTGCTGATGAGAGACTTGGTGTCGATCCCTGGGCTGGCATTATTTCCCAGGAGAACCAGCTGACCGCCTGTGGGCAGGCTGCCCACACTGTGGAGGGGGCTGAGATGGGCCTTCACTGCAGGGAGCCCCTACCTGGATATAGACTTGCCCGTCCTTCCTGTTACCATCAAGGCAGCCCACATGGCATTGCTTTTGACCAGGTCACTTCATTCACAGCAAGGGACATGCAGCTGTGGCCCCTGATCAGGGAACTAACTGTTCTCACTATGTCAGCCACCACCTGGAAGCAACTGGGCTTACTTACCATCGCTTAGTTGCGATTGTAACTGATGTTGCTGAAGTGATGGTTTGTCTTACAAGATAAATGTTATACTTTCTACTGGAAACCAGTATATGGTGCTGCCTCCCTGACAGCCAGAAGGTGTAGTTCTGAGTGAAGGTGTGAAAATGGACAATGCTCAGTATTGCACCGAATGTCTCAGTCACAAAGTTTTCCTCTGCCTGTCCTGGAGAAATGGAGCTTTGCTGGTTGGAAGGTCTTAGGACCCAGCAAGAATGAAGCTTCCCCCAGGGAAACACAACAATGTTTCTATTTAATAAGAGACAGGACTAAGTCTGAAACCCCAGGGCATTCTCTGGTGTTCTTGGTGTTTCCATGTAAAGAAAGTCAAATAGGCTGGGCCTGGTAGCTCATGCCTGTAATCCCAGCACTTTGGGAGGCCAAGGTGGGTGGATCACAAGGTCAGGAGACCCAGACCATCCTGGCTAACACGGTGAAACCCCATCTCTTCTAAAAATACAAAAAATTAGCCGAGTGTGGTGGTGGGTTCCTGTAGTCCCAGCTACTCGGGAGGCTGAGGCAGGAGAATGTCGTGAACCCAGGAGGTGGGGCTTGCAGTGAGCTGAGATCACACCACTGCACTCCAGCCTGGGTGACAGAGGGAGGCTCTGTCAAATAAAAGTAAAGTCAAACAACAAAGGTTTGCCACAGAGGCATCTGAAAAAGGAAGGGGCAGAACTTCAGAACTCAGAGGCTTCAAAATCGAAGATGAGGCCAAGCAGGAGACTCCTGGCCCACTGAGGGCAGGGGAAGCATGTGGGGGCTGCTAGGAGAAGACGTCAAAGAGGTCCACCCCCACCTTGTGGTATGTCACAGAACCGTGCACTTGAATAGCTGTGCACATCTTCTCTCCACTGATTATGGTATCTCTTTCCATTTGTGACTCCAATCTCGCAGGGAGCTTGCTACAAAATGCACATTGCTGTACCATAGCCTGGGGCTTGCAATCCAAGGCTGGCAAGGATTCCTGCATGTCAAGGGCCTCAGGTGACTTTCATGCACACCCATCGGAAGGCTGACCTGAATCCTGGATGTCACCTTCCTGCCCAAAAAAGGAGGAACGAGGGTCAACCAGCAGCAGACCAGTCACAAAAAGGGATGAAATTTGAGTGCGTGGCCTTCCTGACACCCAGACAAGACTTTAGGCACAAAGCCGGGCTGCAGCTCTGGCCACTGACTCAGACCAGGGATGCCCCCAAGCAGGCCGGTGTGCCCTGGCTGCTCTTCTCCCTCCTGCCACCCTCTCTTTGGCTGCTTGTGTGAGGAAGGGAGAACCTGCCAGTTTTCAGAAGAAAATGTAGCTTTATTATGACATAGGAAAGACTCAAGTTATTAGGGGAGGAGGAGGAGTCCTGAAACAGCCCCTGAAAATGAGAGGGAAAAGGAAGGTGTAAATATGTTGTAATAAAATCTCCAGCCACAGCACAGTCATGGGAATGTTTTTGTTACAATTTTTGTTTTCAAAGTTATAGTAAAAAAAAACAGTCTCCTGAATTGTCAAAAGAACAGCAGTTTGACACAAGGAAAAGCATACACACCAAGCCAAAATAAATCACACTTGGGTCTATATGTTGCAGTGGTGCTGGCAGGAGGGAACATCTAGGGAGGTTCTAGTGCCTGCCAGGGAGCCCAGGTCCACGGAGGGCCCCGGGGCTGGAGGGAGGTTATGTACCACTCAGCTCAAAGCGCTCCCTTCAGGCATCTGAAGAGGGAAAGCCCATGTGTCTTCCTGTGAAGCACTGAATGGGCAGCCAGCATCTCAGAAATGCAGGTGATTTTTCATACACTGGTGTGAATGAGTCTGGGGTCACCCAGGGGGTGGTCACCTCAGTGGTCAGACACACTTTGAAACAATCAACACCTACAAAGCAGGGTACTAGGAAATAGGAAAAATGGTTTCCTGAATTTCATAGCAGATTGGGAGCTAAAGGAAGAGATTCCCAAGCCCATCATGGAAATATTTTGTTCTAACAAAGTAAATTCACAAGAGCACATCAAACACAAAACCTAATGCAAGGGGCAGTGCCCAGGGCCACTGCCTGCCTCCGGTGAGAAGTTCTTTAGCAGCAGTCACAGGGCAATGCTTAGGTGATGCCACAGTGAATAAGGAGGATTAACTTGGGTCCAAAAGTGTAGAATAATGCTCACCAAGAACGCACGTGGCTCCATCTCTCTTCTCAGTTCTAATGTTCTCAGAGCAGCAGCCACCCCTGAACACAAGGAGAGACAGGAAAGTGCCCAGGGGCGTGGGGATTTATTTCTGGGTTCTCTATTCTTTTCCATTGGTCTATGTGTCTGTTTTTATGCCAGTCCATTGCTGTTTTGATTACTATAGTTCTGTAGTATAACTTGAAGTCAGGTAATGTGATGCCTCCAATTTTGTTCTTTTTGGTTACGGTAGCTTTGGCTATTCTGGGTCTTTTGTGGTTCAATTTGGATTATTTTTTCTACTTCTGTGAAGAATGTCATTGGTATTTTGATAGGGATTGCATTGAATCTGTAGATTGCTTTGGATAGTATAGACATTTTAACAATATTGATTCTTCCGATCTGTGAACATGGAATATATGTCAATTGTGTGTGTTCTCTTCAATTTCCTGCATCAGTGCTTTATAGTTTTCTTTGTAGAGATCTTTCACTTCTTTGGTTAAGTTTACTCCTAAGTGTTTTGTTTTATTTATATCTATCGTTAATGGGATTTCTTTCTTAATTTCTTTTTTAGATTGTTCACTGTTGACATAGAGAAATACTACTGATTTTTGTATGTTAATTCTGTATCCTGTAACTTAACTAAATTTGTTTAACTATTCTAATAGTTTTCTGGTGGAGTCTTTAGGTTTCTCCAAATAGAAGATTGTATCATCTGTAAACAAAGAGAATTTGAGGTTTTCCTTTCCAAGTTGGATGCAGGGCTGTTATTTTATTTCAGGTCATTTTCCAAGCTCAATGCTTTTTGTCAGAATTCAGTTCCTGTAGTTACAGGACTGAAGATTCTGGTTTCTTTTTGCCTGTCAGTGGAGAGTTGTTCTCAACTCCTAGAGGCTGCCCACCATTCTATGGCATGCAGCCTTCCCTACAGCATGGTAATTGTTTACCATGGAAGAAAAATCTTAAAAGAGATCTTCATATCACCTACCATACAGTTCCCTCTAAATTTCAAATGTTCATATTCTCCCTAAAGGCAAAATACATTTACTGCCTCCCAAAGATTTCATCTCATCATCAGCTCCAATCCACTGAGCAGCTGAGTGACCTCAGGCAATTGCTCGGCCTCTCTGTGTCTTCTCATCCTCCTTTGGTAGGAGGCTACCTAGGTCCAGTGAAGGTAGAGGGCCTAGAACTGCACCTCACACAGCGCGACACATGCCAGGATCTCAGGAGCCCAAGAGGGAGTCCCGTCACACCCCGTTTCACAGAGGAGGATGCAGACATCACAGTGACTAAGACAACTGCTTGATGCCACAGGGCACGAGGGGGCAGATGGGGCCTGGGGGACCCCGATCCCACATGCACAGGACCCCTGTCCAGAGCACTCCTGTGGGTAGATCAAGGCAGCACTGCCTCCAGGACCACCTCCCTCTTGCCCTGCACCAGCCAGGCATCCCCTGGGCAGGGACCACAGCACCAAGGCCCCGACCCTGGGCCAGGCCTTCCGGGTCCTCTCCAGAAGGTGTCTTGGCACCACCCTGTGGCATCAGTGCTCAGCACCTCAAGGCCCATGGGGGTGAACCAGGGCCCTGCTGGCTGTGGGCAGTGCTGGTCCAGGCCCAGCAGTATCCCACAGGCAGGAAGTGACCAGAGCACAAAGAGACCTACTGGGAGCACCCACTGGGAGCCTGATGAGCACCCACAGCCAACCTGGGAGACCTGGCCACAGATACCCCCATCTTCCCACCCTTTGCCCCTGGCCCTGCTGTGCCAGCATGAGGCCAGGGGTGGGGGCAGTCAGGCCGCACTTTCCCCAGGCTGCTGTCTGCAGCTGAATGCTTCCCAGAATACTGGGAAGCAAACACCAGGGAATAGCTTGTCCCTTGGCACCGAGGCGGCTGCAGCCTCCTGTGGAACAGAGCACTCACTGGCACTCACACGTCCATTCCTTCTCTGCTCGGCTATCGTTCCTCAGCCACTGCTAAGTGCTGGGCTGAGGGCTTGGTGCTGGGTGTGGGCCCTGCAGCAAACCCGGGTTCTGAGGGTCAGGCTCCCAGGGAGCTTGGGCAAGACGCCCCAGAAAGCACAGGAGTAGAGGACACTGGTTCCTATGAGGGGTTGTTTGCTCCATTTTTAAGGCGGGAAGGAAACAGGTTCAGAAAATGACATGAAGCCTGGGCAACATGGCGAGACTCCATCTCTACCAAAAATTAAAAAATTAGTCAGGCAAGGTGGCATGGGCCTGTGGTCCCAGCTACCGAGGAGGCTGGTGGTTGAAGGGGATCACTTGAACCCAGAAGGTCCAGGCCACAGTGAGTTATAATTGCACCACTTCATTCTAGCCTGGGCAACAGAGCAAGATCCTGTCTCATTTAGGGGGGAGAAAATGAAGTGCTCCAAAGTCACACCACAGTGCCCACTGTGCCTTGCCAGTGCCCCACCCACCTGCAGCATGGCACAGTGGGCTTCACAAGTCCCCAGGGCTACTGGGCTGGGGGCAACAGGATTTCCAGGCCCTGAGAGGGCCAGACACCGGGCCCAAGATGCCACCTTGGAGGGGACCCTCAGCTGTGTGGCCCTGATCCCTGGGAAAGGCAGCAAAGAGTGCAGGCATCTTGGTGAGAGTGCCTGGCCTGCACCAGGAACCACTCTGCAACCAGAGAGCTGGTGGGGCCTCCCTGGGCCTCAGTTCCCTCATCTGGAAGGTGGGATCATGATGTACCCACCTCACACACGCATGGTGTGCGGAGGAAGTGGGAAGATCCGTGGAAAGTGCTTCTTCAGCACAGGGTCCAGAACATCGAAGGCACTCAGGAAACACTACCTAACAGTATTGATTATGATTTTATTACCCATGTTAATTTATATATTTATATTGATAAACATTATCTAGTTAATATAAAGTTATTGTATTTAGCATTTGTCTTTATGAATGTGTAGGGAGGCCCAAGCCATCTGCCACAAAGACACACTGGTGTCAGAGGCAGGAGAGCCAAGCTCTGGGGGAACAGAACCCCAGGTGGGGACGTCATGACTGAGGTGAGGCGATGGCTGTGCACTTGCCCAAGGCCAGGAAGGAAGGGCCCTCAGCTCCAGACAGTGTGGCCCACCACTGGAACCAGCCTCGACATCAGAAGAAAGTGCTTCCTGCATGCCAGATCTGCTTTGATGGATCACTGAACCCTCACCACCTGTGGAGTCTCATCCCATTTTACAGGTGAGGACACGGAGGCCCAGAGAGGTTCATTGACTTCCCAAGGTCACACAACCAGTGAGTGGTATCATCCCAGTACAGCAGGGATTTGGGGGCTCTGAGCTCAGTGCCCCTTGAGCCCCACCTGTGCTGTGATGGGACCCAAAGGCTCTCCCAGGGCACTTTCTCAAATTCAGCTGGTGACTCACCTCTCTCACTCTGAGGAGAAACTTGTCCCAGCTGGACAATGCCAGGGTCAAACCACAGGTGTCCCAGCCTGTCTTCTCTCAGGCCTCCCTGGTCTTCCTGTGAGCTGCCTCAGGAGTCCCATGTTGATGCAGCCACTCACTTTGATTACATCTTCGATGGCTTGTCTCCTGGTGACAGCCAGGAAGACAAAACCATTGTCTCTGTCTGCACTCACCCTGTGAGATGGTGTATCGGGGGAAATTCAGCCAGATATTGGGTGAAATTCACCCCCAATATTTCATGTAGTTTCTTTTCTATTTTCCTTAAGTGTCAGCTGGTCTGAGAAATAAAGGGACAGAGTACAAAAGAGAAATTTTAAAGCTGGGTGTCCGGGGGAGACATCACACGTCGGCAGGTTCCATGATGCCCCCCGAGCCGCAAAACCAGCAAGTTTTTATTAGTGATTTTCAAAAAGGGAGGGAGTGTACGAATAGGGTGTGGGTCACAGAGGTCACGTGCTTCACAAGGTAATAGAATATCACAAGGCAAATGGAAACAGGGCCAGATCACAGGACCACAGGACCGGGGCAAAATTAAAATTGCTAATGAAGTTTCGGGCACGCATTGTCATTGATAACATCTTATCGGGAGACAGGGTTTGAGAGCAGACAACCGGTCTGACCAAAATTTATTAGGCGGGAATTTCCTCATCCTAATAAGCCTGGGAGTGCTATGGGAGACTGGGGCTTATTTCATCCCTACAGCTTGACCATAAAAGACGGCTGCCCACCGAAGCAGCCATTTCAGAGGCCTACCCTCAGGGACGCATTCTCTTTCTCAGGGATGTTCCTTGCTGAGAAAAAGAATTCAGTGATATTTCTCCCATTTGCTTTTGAAAGAAGAGGAATATGGCTCTGTTCCACCCGGCTCACCAGCGGTCGGAGTTTAAGGTTATCTCTCTTGTTCCCTGAACATTGCTGTTATCCTGTTCTTTTTTCAAGTGCCCAGATTTCATATTGTTCAAACACACATGCTCTACAATTTGTGCAGTTAATGCAATCATCACAGGGTCCTAAGGCGACATACATCCTCCTCAGCTTACGAGATGACAGGATTAAGAGATTAAAGTAAAGACAGGCATAAGAAATCACAAGGGTATTGATTGGGGAAGTGATAAGTGTCTATGAAATCTTCACAATTTATGTTCAGAGACTGCAGTAAAGACAGGCATAAGAAATTATAAAGGTATTAATTTGGGGAACTAATAAATGTCCATGAAATCTTCACAATTTATGTTCTGCCATGGCTTCAGCTGGTCCCTCCATTTGGGGTTCCTGACTTCCCACAACAATGGTGACACCCAGGAGCTCCTTGGGCAGACAGTTTCCCAGCTGGAGGGCTCAGAAACTCAGGGCTTTGTATACAATAGGCATTCAGCAAATGCTTGTTGGTTTACTGAATATACAAGGAAGGAATGTAAGCTTTAGCCATAACTCCTGAGTCTGTGGTGCCATCTGGTTTGCATTAGAATCCCAGCTCTGACACTTGAACAAATTACTTTCCTTCCTCTAGCCTCAGTTTTCCCATCTGACCTCTCAGGGAGTTGTGGGTATAAAAGAGGCACAGGATGCAGTGGAAGCTGTTATTGTTCAGCCCATACCCCCTAAGTTCCTCTTATCAGATCTGTGCCCCCATCTCCCAGCATCTGGGCTGCACAGCGTCCTCTCCTTGTGGCACACACTTGTGAGGAGCTGCTTCTCCCATACAGGCAGAGAGCAGGAGCACCTGGGAGTCTATCCCTCCTCCCCTGCCCCAGGCATTTTCAGCTAATGCCTGACCAGGGCAGAAGTCTGAGGGCCCGGCTCCCTTGCCTGGAGCTCCCTACAGAGTCGGGCTGAAGCTGGGCTTCTCCTGAAATCACATCTGGCTCAAATGATTTCCCTTCCCTGTCCTGCTCCCCTTCTCCTCTCCCTTGCCATGACCTCGGGAGGATTCCTTAATCAACCACCTGCACACAAATACTTGTCTCAGGGCCTGCTTCTGGAACCTGCCCAAGACTCATGAACAAACTCCCCCCACAGAGCTGGAGACCATCTGACACTGCCAGGTAATGGAACCTTTCCTTATGTCAGAGAGCACAGGAGGGGGACAGGCTGTCATGTGTGCCTGTTGCTCCTAAGGAAAGGCCTGTGCACCCTTCCCAAGCATTCACAGCTTATCTAGAATGAAGGAGAAGCACCAATCACATTAGCAAATACGCCATGGAAAACACTTGGTTCCAGAAATCATGCTTACTTGCTTTGAGCTACTGCTAAGTTAGAGAGTTCCTTGTTCCTCAATATCCCAAACAAGGGAAAGGAAAACTGGGATTGAATTCCGAGCAAGAGCCTGCTGAGTGCCTGCCCAGTGTCCATGCTCTGCTTCTGTCTTAGTAACAGACTCTGAGTTGATTCAAGGTGGCTGGGTGAGCAGCCAGGAGACCCCCTTTTCCAGCTTCTCTAGCAAATATGGATGGCCGGTGAGGTGCAGGTAGAAGCTACTGGCCAAGACTTTCAGGAGGGCTCCAAAAAGGCCAATCCATGTGAAAAAAAAAATCCCAGTATGTGCCTTTCTAACCTGTGTTCTTTTCCCTGCCTAGAACATATACATGATAGCTGGCACTCCAGGCACCATTTGGGGACCTTGAGGGTAGAAGCCAAACCCTAAATATGGCAGAGCAGAAAGACAGAGTAATTATGGGGTCCTGATGACTGTCTAGAACTGCCATACATGTTCTAGAAGGCACTGACTTCTTTGACCTGGGACAATAAGCCTGTTTTATTGAAGCCACTATTTTCTAGGGCTCTACTACTTGCAGCTGGATAGAACTCCTAAGTGGTAGAGATGTCACCAAAGGTCTACCATTTTGTTCCTCAGTGAAATGAGAAGACTCTTCCCAGCCCATATCCTAACAGGGCCACTTGATCCCACTCACAAAGACTTGATTACAAGGGAAGAGGAAGGACCCCTCTGCATGACTGAGAAAGCCACCCTGCCCTGGGGTCCAGGCCTGCTTAAGGCAATTGGAGAATTCCACCTGCCAGCACAGGGCCTCTCCCTCCATGCCATGCTCTCAGGCCCTTCGTGGTGAAACCACGTGGCCGTCCTCCTACCCCTGCCCCTGCCCCGAAGGAGAAGGCTCCAAGACCTGCTGTGTTCATGGCCCCATCCTGGAGCCCCACCTCCATGTGCCCACCTACCTCCTCGACATGCCTGAGCCCCTATTGCTTTCCTTTCACAGCAGCCTCAGGTGCAGAGCCCGGGGACTCTGGTCTGACACTGATGTCCTCCTTTTTTTTTCGATGGAGTTTCGCTCTTATTGCCCAAGCTGTAGTGCAAAGGTGCAATCAGCTCACTGCAACTTCTGCCTCCAGGGTTCAAGCAATTCTCCTGCCTCGGCCTCACAAAGTACTGTGATTACAGATGTGAGCCACTGTGCCCAGCCATGAAGCCATGATGCCCTTTTTTTTTTTTTTTTTTTTTTTGAGATGGAATCTTGCTCTGTCACCCAGGCTGGAGTGCAATGGTGCAGTCTCAGCTCACTGCAACTTCTGCCTCCCGGGTTCAAGAGATTCTTCTGCCTCAGCCTCCTGAGTAGCTGGGACAATAGGCACATGCCAGTACACTGGGCTAATTTTTGTATTTTTAGTAGAGACAGAGTTTCACTATGTTGGCCAGGCTGGTCTGGAACTTCTGATCTTGTGATCCTCCCACCTTGGCCTCCTAAAGTGCTGGGATTACAGGTGTCAGCCACCGCGCCTGGCCCCTGATGCCCTTCCTAAGTGCAATCAGCACGTCTGCTGCTAACCATCCCTGGCTAGGCCAGGTCACAGCCAGGTCCAGCCCTGGATTCGTGGTTGTTATTTCTGCAGAACAGATCATCTGGGCATCTCTGGCTTGTGTCTGGCTCCCCCCAACTCCAGGGCTGCTGCTGTTGATGTCTCCTTCCTGCCTATATCAGACCCAGCTGCCCCATGTTCATCCCTGGAGCCCGAGCCACCTGCTGCTCCCGCTTGTCAGATAGTCAGATAATGGGCCCATCCACTGCCTGTTACCAAGCTGCACACAGCTCATTGACCTACAGCCACACTTGTCACACGTCCTTGCAAACCATGAGTCCAGAGAAGCACGTGATGCAACCTCCCACACCTGACTCTTTTACAAAGCAGCAGGCCACTGGGAGGCTGCTCTCCTTGCCTCTGGGGCGGCAGCAGGGGAAGCAGGAGAATGAACAGCCTCCAAAACATTCCTCAGATGGAGCCGCCATGGGGGAACAAAGGGCCACCATCAACAAAGCCCATTTAGCCCAATCAGCCTTCTGCCCAGCAAACCAGGAAGGCATGCTCTGCCCTCAGCCAGTGTCCCAGGGCCCTGGCTCAGCTTGCAGGGAGCTGCTGTCCAGGTGAGGCTCAGGTTTGGGGGCTCTCTTTGTGCCCCATCTGCTCCCGCCCGCTCTCCTCAGATGGGCCTCCTCTGTTCTTTGCTCTGCACTCCCTGCAAGGAGTCCAGTCCTCGAAGGTGGGAGGGTCCGGAGAAGAAAAGAGCCAAATAGAGGAAGAGGACCCTGGGAACTCTTGGGTGCTGCAGAGCTGGGGAGGTGACGCATCCAGCCTAGCTCTGCTCCTCTCTGCCAGTTCCCGAAGCCAGAAGGAGGCAGCCCACTTTTCTCATCTTTTCAGAGGAAGTGTTGAGTCCAACAGGCTGGGGTTCAAATCCCAGCCTCATTACTTTCCTGTAACCCTGGACAACTTTATTCTCCTTTCTTAGCCTCTGTTTTCTCATCTGGAAAGTGGGGCTGTCTGAGAACTAAACCTGAGAAGGCACAGGAAGGGCATCCCATGGCTTCTGCAAGGAGCTCCACGAACACTTGCTCTCCTTCATCCGAGCAGCAATCCTCGCTGGGCCTCAGGTGCAGGGGGTAGCGGGAACAAAACACTGTCCTTGCATTTTTGCAGCTTACAATCTAGTGATTCTCATCATCAGTACATGTGGCCAAAGGCCCCTGGCTGACTTGTAGGCTGTGGTGTCGAATATGAGCCTCTGGGTGGTGTGGAAAATTTGGGAAACAGGTGGAAAGGGCAGCTATTCAGGCCCTGCAAGGGTGCCGAGGCCATCAGGTTACAAGTGGCAGCGCAGGTGAACTCAGGTCTTCTGACCTGGGGCTTGTCAGATAGTCGGGACAGGAGGCACCCAGATTCCTCCGAGGAGCCACAGGGCTGGCCAGGCCTCAAGGAGAACAGAGTATCAAAGTTCAGGGGACACCGTCTCTTGCCCCTTTGGGAGCTAATGTCCCTGCAGGGCCCCCACAAAGCACAGCTGTGTTTCTCCCACTTTCTCTGCATCTCTTTCTGCCTTCAGCTTCCTCTGTGGTGGCCTTTGTTTTTCCTGCCCGTCTTTGGTGGCTCTCAAATGTCTTCCTGCCCCACAGAGAAAAGGGTGCCAAGTGGCCGGCCATCCAGCATGAGGGTCCCCTGCAGCAGCTCTCTCAGGCCAGGGCCCTCCCAGGATGCTGGTCCCATGAATGGACAGAGGCTCTTGCCTGCCTGGTCACCATGGCCCTGGTGGGGAGGGATGGTCAAGGAGCACAGGCAGGATTTGTGCAAAAGATCTGGCCCATGTCTTCTTCCTCAGTGGGGGCTGTGGGCTTCCAACTTTCCCAAGGTTCCCCATGTAGAACCAGGGCCTAAGCCTTGGACCCCTTGGTCATCCAGGCCCCTCCAAGGCCCTGGGCCCGCCAAGACCTCTAGCCTTGAAGCACATGGTCCCCAGCTTATGTAAAACTTGGCACGAGTGAGAAACTCAACCACAGCGGGTGAAGACTGCCGCCTCTTTCTGGCCTGTCTTTCCTCCAGCACACTTCGGGGAGGTGAGGGGGCTCAGGCTTGATCATCAGGGTGTGCTCGGGTACCTCCTTGCATAGGAAAGTTGTTTCTCGCCACCCCAGCATGGACTTGGCTTCTGGGAGCCCTTCCTCCTCTTGGGCTGACTCACCTGCTTGGTGCCAGGACACGGGAGATTCAGGGCCAGGGGCAGGATCCTATGGTTGGGAGCTGCATGTAGATGGTGAAGGTGAATCAGAGTTGAAATGCATAGAGGCTCTCTAGGACACAGTGCAAATGTACCAGCAATCCACCCACCGATTCCAACACCTGACCAAGATCCCCGGATGCAGAGCAGGCAGGCTTTGCCCGTAGCCATGGAGAAACCAAAACCAGTGGGAGGGTCCCTTCCCATCTCTGCAAACGTGCTGTTCCCAGGAGCTCTGCTTATCTTAAATGCCCCATTTCTAGCTCTAGGATTTGCATCTGACAGTGGGATGTGTGTTTATGAAGGGAAGACCACAGAATACAATCTTTAGGGAAAATAAATGATCTTCCCTGCTTGGCCTGCTTTGACAATGCAGATTTTCCTTGCACTTGGAGCTTTCCTTCTGTAGGCTATTTGCTTTTTTTTTTTTTTTTTGAGATGGAGTCTCACTCTATCACCCAGGCTGGAGTGCAGTGGCATGATCTCAGCTCACTGCAAACTCTGCCTCCCAGGTTCACACCATTCTCCTGCCTCAGCCTCCCAAGTAGCTGAGACTACAGGCACCTGCCACCGCGCCTGGCTAATTTTTTGTGTTTTTGGTAGACACGGGGTTTCACTGTGTTAGCCAGATGGTCTTGATCTCCTGACCTCATGTTCTGCCCACCTCAACCTCCCAAAGTGCTGGGATTACAGGCGTGAGCCACCGTGCCCAGCTGGCTATTTTCAATATAACAGTGGATGTGAGTTTGGCCTTGGAGCCAGACTACCTGGCTTCAAAGTCACTTGCCACTTCCTACCTGGGACCTAAGGTGAGCTGTGGAGCTCTACGTCCCTCACCTGTGAAATGGGAAGAACCACAGTGCCCATGTTGCATCATACACTTGCATACGCAGGCACACCCCACCTGCAAAAAGCAAGGAGCAGGGTAAGGGAGCAGCTATCTTGGTCACGTTCCCCAGAAGTAGATCCTGATTTGTATGGCAGTGACTGATGAAGGACAGGCACCCAATGAGAGCAGTAAGGGAATGGGGGTAGCACACTGAGAGGGGAGAAGCCATGCAAGGCTGTGGCCCCAGGCAAAATCCTACAGAAACAGGTCCCTCTGGGGACTGTGGAGTAGAGTCACATCTCCGTTTCCCAGCCTGAGCTAAGGGTACACGTCAGTCATCAGCGAAGGGCCATCCTGCAGCGGGGGGACACTTCCAGCTCTCTGCAGAAAGGTCCAAGGGGCTCCAATAGCCTGATGACAGTCTTGCTGCAAAGAGTCATAGGTGAGGACAGTTGGAAACCAAGGCCATTGAGGCCAGGAAAGGGGCACATGGGAAGGTGCGAGGGGTCACGCTTCTGTGACCGCTGGTGGAGAGTGGACAGTAGCCACACAAGACAAAGGTGAGCGTTCTGAATTCAGAGACCAGAAATGGAGGCTTTCACAAATATGCATGCACCATGCTTTTTCATGGGATAGTCTATCTGGAAGATCATTTCAGGCTGCAGTATGTAAAGCTACCTCATTCTTCTTTTTCACAGTTGCAGTGTTCACTGAGTGGCTACATTATTATGGAGCTCACCAACCTCTGCTGATGAATATTTAGATTGTTTCCAATCTTGCCATTACAAGAAAAACATACCCCAATAAATATCCTTGTACTAGGGCCATCAGCACATTTGCAAGTGTCCCTGTAAATTTGTAGGATTAAGTTTTCAGGCACGTGCATTAAAAAAAATGTTGATAGTGGCCATAGCAGTTTATACTCTCACCAGTAATGTAGGAGAGAGCTTGTCTCCCACACCCACGGTGACACAGTGTTATCACAGTTTTGGATGATTGCCAATGTGATAAGTGAAAAATGGTCTTGAACTATGGTTTCCATTTGCACTTCTCTGGTTATAAATAAGACTTAACATTGTTTATAAGCTCAAGGGCCATTTCTACTTCCTGTTCTGTGAACTATCTGTTCATGTCTATACTCGTGGACATTTTTTCCATTTCATTTTTTCTATTGCAGTTTCATTTGTTTTATTGACTGATAGCAACTCTTTATATATTAAGGAAATATGGATCTTGAGTAGAGTGATGAGGATGGAAGCAGAGGGAATTCATTCATCCAAGGGCTTCCCATTAGTTCGGCTACCTAAATTTCATATCCAAACCAGTCCTTTCCAGTATGTGTTTTTTTTTACTTCTTCTTTTGCTTCTGTGAACTAACCTATAACCTCCCGGCACATTCCTTGCTTGCTTTGCCTTGGCTGGACTTAGCCAGAGTTGATTTTGGTGGTGTAAGAAATCTTGATATATCCACTCTCCCTCACCAGGTTGAGTTTCCAAAGAGGAGGGTCTGAGTTGATGTCATCCCCATCTTCCAGCTGAGATTCCCTGCTTTTCTCTGTGGGTTCCTCAACTTCCAGGTGCAGGCAACTAGTGACTCTTCCTAACCAGCTCACTCAGGGGCATTTGCAGCCTCCTCTGCCCTGTCCTTGTGTCTAGGCCAGAGGTCATGCTTTCTTCACTTGGAAGGTAATGCTGCTGATTGATTTAAGAGCTTGTTGGCCGGGCGTGGTGGCTCATGCCTGTAATCCCAGCACTTTGGGAGACTGAGGTGGGCGGATCATGAGGTGAGGAGATCGAGACCATCCTGGCTAACGTGGTGAAACCCTGTCTCTACTAAAAATACAAAAGAATTAGCCGGGTGTGGTGGTGGGAGCCTGTAGTCCCAGCTACTTGGGAGGCTGAGGCAGGAGAATGGCCTGAACCTGGGAGGCGGAGCTTGCAGTGAGCTGAGATCACACCACTGCACTCCAGCCAGGGCGACAGAGCGAGACTCCTTCTCAAAAAATAAAAAGACCTTGTTTGGGCTCTCAGCTCTGGGAGTGTAGGCAGTGGGTCTCCCTTGATAATTGTGTCCCAGAGCTTCAAAGGTGAGGGCCAACAGGGCCCTTGGGAATCTTGGGGACCAACCACCACAGTGGACAGAGAAGATGCGGTGCAGAGGGGGAGCTGGCCCAGGTCATACACTGTGTTGGGGGACACAGGTGGGCCCAGGACCCTTTCTGAATCACAGTGCTTGTTCATTTTTTTGGCAAGCACTCCTCAATGGCTGGATTCCCCAGCTTACAGGCAGGGCCGTGCCATAGTGAGCACCAACTCCATATGCAAAGCAACCATAACTGCCCTGCAGGCCAAGGATGGAGGAGCCTGTTTGGGGAAGTGGGGAGCTGGCTCGGAGAGGGTGGCCTGGAAAGACTAGCTTGGGTTGGGGCATGGCAAGTGCAAAGGCCTTGAGGCAGGTGAGAATGAGCATTCTGAGCATGGAGGCCACAGGGAGAGGGTCTCACTGGCAGGGGTGTCGGTCAGAGAGACTGTCCTCCAACCAAGACCACGTAACCAAGACCTGGCAGAAATGGAAACAATGGGCAAAGAACCTTCTAGGCAGGGGAAGTGGCCCAGGGAAGTCCGTGCAGTTGGAAGGAGGCACAGAGATGCAAGGAAGTGTGGCTCCAGACTGGCTGCAACAGACAGAGTGAGCCAAAGCAGTGAGGCAGGATGGGGTGGACACAGGTGGAGTCCATCACAGGATGGAGGGGTCAGCCTTCCTCAGGCCCCTCACTCAGCTGCCCTTGTCGGTCTGGACAGATCCCCCCTGGGTGTGGCCATTGGGAAGAAATCCTGCCCCATCGCTGACAATGAGCTGCGTTCTTTGGAGAGGCGGCTCCAGTCCCCACAGCTGGTGCAAGCCCAGGGTGTAGCAGGTGCACTCAGGAGGCAGGGCTGCCGGCCCAGTGATGGGTGGAGCCACATGCCTGCCCAAGTCTGGGTCTACCCAGTGTGGCCTGGCTGAGGCCACCATATGCACGGTTTTCAGCTATGCCTCATTCACTTGCTGTGTGAATCTGGGCTGCAGGGCCTGCTGCTGTGTGCCGTAGGCCAGTGCCCTGCAGTGCAATTGTACCTGAGGACCTAGGGTGGCCAGGGAAGCCCCAGATGGGACTTGGCAGGGGAAGCAGGGCCTGTGGATGGATGGAGAGCTGTCATGTGGAAAGGCAGTGTGTCCACAGGCCCTGGCCCAGCCTCCAACCTTCCCAAGTCCCCTCCAGGCCTCTCCAGACCAGGGCCACCACATACTGGCTGTGCTATTTGGGTGAGTGACCTCACCTCTCCAAGCCTCAAAGTCCTGATCCCCACTGGGAGGGTGCAGTGAGAGGGTGAATCTGAGCCCACTGGGGCCTGGCATGCTCTGTATGCATGGCATCCACCTGCCCACACTCACCCCAGACATCTGCTCATTCCAGAAACCTCCTGGGAACATCCATCATGTGCCAGACACAGTGTCAGACAGGAGGGGACAGAGAGAAACAAGATCAACAACCGCCCTGCCCTTGTGGAGGTGGCATTCTAGTACAGGAGACAGACAAGGTGCTTCCGAGGAGGGAACCATGCTCATCAGGCAATCCGCATCACCGCTCAGGAGGAGACTTTGGAGTGAGATGGAGGAGCCACCTGGGGTCTTGGCAGAGGGAACTGCAGCTTCAAAGGTTCTGAGGGGGAATGAGTGCCCAGCGTTTGAGGAGCAGAGCTGGCCTCTCAGTGTCCACCCTAGGGAGCAGGTTTTCCACCTTATTCTTAGGGCCCTAGGAAATCCCCTCCACTGTGAATGCATGAGGATGGCATTGGCCCTTTTATAGAGGGGAAGTTCTTCCTAAGAGAAAACCAAAGTCCCTCCGGTTGCAACTGAAGCTGAGCCTTCTCTTTTAGTCACCCCCAACCCCCGGACCCAGAGCCAGCTGGTTCCTCCTGCCTCCTGCTCACAGCTCCAGGAAAGCATCCTGGTGGGGAAAGTCAGTGAAACACCAGGTGGCCTAAGGTATCTTCCCAGGACTCCAAGGTGACTAGACAGGGCTATCTTATCAGCCCTGGGATGCGGTCAGAGGGGCAAAGTTCTGCAAAAGAAACTGGACCTAGGGCACTGAGGGAAGCCTAGGTCCCATCTGAGTGCTCTGCACAGGGACAGGAGGAGAGACAGTCAGGTGTTTTGTGAGGGAGGGGATAGGTGGATGGTAGTAATGAGGAGTGTTCAAGTCGGTGCCCAGTAACCAAGAGGAGAAAGGAGGGAGAGGGGGGATCAACTTCAGGCACAGCTGGATCCAGAACCCTGAGGCTTGGGCTATGGTTGTTCCCCATCCCCCGTATCACCCAGGTCTCAGTCACCTTCCTCTCTGTGACACAATAGCCACCTCCCTAGGGCTCCTTCCTTCCACTCTTGCCACAAATCCATTCTCCATATATTGTTAAAACCGTGCCACTCCCCTGCTTAACCTGTTTCCCCATGGCTTCCTGACACCCTCCATATAAAGCAGAAACTCCTTATCCACGCCCAGAGACCCCCCGCTGACCTCCCCAACCCCACCTCGCTCTCTTCTCCCCTTGCTCCCTCTGTCCTTTGAACACACCAAGCACATCCCCGTCTGGCCAATATTGCAACTGCTGTCCCCTCCTCCTGGTGTGTCACCATGTGGCCACCCCTTCTCAGTAGGACAGCCCAGATGTTGCTGTCCTCGGCCATCGAGCCCCCAGCCGTCTGTCCACTCCCCACACCAGCCCTGTCTGGTAGTTCCTTCTGTGATGGAAATGCTCCCCGTTCGCTGTGAAACACAGCAGCCACCCCGGGCGGCTAACGAGTCCCTGAAATGTGGCTATTGTGATGGAAGAACTGAACTCTTAATTTTCTTCTTTTTTTTTTTTTGAAAAACAATTTTTTTTTCTGTAAACTGTTCGAGTGCAGAGATGTTCTTCGCAATCCCAATACAGTACAGATTTCTTCTCCAAAATGAAATGAGCAAGGAAAAAAAGAAAAAGAGCTATTATAAAATGTTCTCATGAAGAACCAGGACAATCTCATCTTTCTTTAAAAACAAAACAGGCCGGGCGCGGTGGCTCACGCCTATAATCCCAGCACTTTGGGAGGCTGAGGTGGGCGGATCACAAGGTCAGGAGTTTGAGACTAGCCTGACCAACATGGAGAAACCTTGTCGCTACTAAAAATACAAAAATTAGCTGGGCATGGTGGCGCATGCCTGTAATCCCAGCTACTCGGGAGGCTGAGGCAGAAGAATGGCTTGAACCTGGGAGGCGGAGGTTGCAGTGAGCTGAGATAGCACCATTGCACTCCAGCCTGGGCAACAAGAGCAAAACTCTGTCTCAAAAAACAAAAACAAACAACAAAAACCAAAACGATCCTTTTGAATGTGTGGTGCAGGTGTAGGATTGAAGCCATGGGCTTTAGTGGTGCTGTGATCCCAGGGATTTGCTCACAGCTAGCACCACAGGCAGAGTAGCCCTCTGGCTCAAGCCATCCTTGCTGCTTGCACAGAAGCTTCCTGAACCTAAGTGATCAGTTCCCAGCTCTCCTTAAATTCCCAGTCCCCACCCTGGGCCTCTCTCCCTAACACCCTCATTGCTTTGGGAGCCCCTGAAGTGAACCCTGAAATACTCCCTCTGTCAACTCTGGGCTCAGACCTTTGCCCTTCTCTGTGTCACACTAGGAATTCAGTCAAGAGGGTGGGAATGGGTGGTTTCAGACCCTGCAGCAAAGCCACTGCCAGGCAAGATTTTTTTTTTTTTCAGACGGAGTCTCTCCCTGTCCCCCAGGCTGGAGTGCAATGGCACAATCTCAGCTCACTGCAACATCTGCCTCCTGGGTTCTAGCGATTCTCCTGCCTCAGCCACCCGAGTAGCTGGGATTACAGGCACCCACCACCACGTCCAGCTAATTTTTGTATTTTTAGTAGAGACAGGGTTTCACCATGTTGGTCAGGCTGGTCTTGAACTCCTGACCTCAGATGATCTACCCGGCCAGGCAAGTTTTAAGGCAAATTTTATGTCTTATTCCATCAGAGCCAGACCTAACCTTCTCACCACTGAGCAATCCTGCGTTTGCTGGAGATGCAACTTAGGCAACTCTGGATGAAGGTGGGAAGAGGGAGCCCGGGGCAGATTCCAGGAGGTCTCCACTTGACTACAGGAATGGACTTGTGTGCTTATGAAGGCTGCAGTCACCAGGCGCCGCTCCTGCCCCAGCTGCCCCTCAGTGGTAAACAGGAAGGGGGGCCCAAGAAAACTGAGATGGCAAAACAAACCCAGGCTTCGGAAGCAACATGAGGCCATGCAGATCCCACTAGGCAGCCTCATCACATGTAAGAGAAATGCTAGGAAAAAGGGTTACCGCAGGAGGCACCTCGGATCTGATGACAGGCAGGACCTTGCATCAAAATGATTTTTCTTTAGAACAAAAGAGATGGGGAGAAAAGAAAAAGATCAAAGAAAGAAGTTCCATGAGCTTCATGAGATAGGACACAGCAGTGTTCTAAGGGAAGCAGGAAGGTGGGGGCTGTGGACACAGGGTGGCGGATGCTGCCTCTCATGGCTTCTTTTCTCCCTGGTGGGCTGGTGGGTTGGTAGCTAAGGCCAGAGGTCCCCTCCACCAGGGAGCAGACAGATGACTTTGACAAGGGGCGGTGGGGAAGCTGAGGTTACTCCGCCTGGGCATCGCAATTGGCTCCTCCAGTCTTCTTCAGTTTGCTCTCCATTAAATCTCCCTTCAGCTCCTTCTGATCACTGATCACAAACTCCTTAGCAAAATCCTGTACGACCTCCTTCACCAGGGTCTTGACATTCTCACCGACCCACCTGATGAGGGCGAACTTGGACCTCCTGCTCATGGCATCCCCCGTGGTGACGCACACAAAGGCAAGCCACCGGACCTCGTCTGTGCACTGCGGGATGAAGTGCTGGTATTCCACTCCTTGCCCGACAGGGACGATGATGGAGCCATCATATTTAAAAGCCACCCAGATGACGGCCAAGCCGTCATCTCACGCCAGGTTGTAGGCCTCCTGGCAAGCCTCTTTGTCAGTCTTGGTGGCCACTGCCATGGCACCACAGCGGGGACACAGCCCAGGGTGACCAAGCACCCCCCTGGCTGTGGCAGGGATGGGAGCAAGGTAGTGGTGACAGTGACGCGGCATCTGCAAGTTGCAAGCATGGCTGCAGCTCTGCTAAACTCTTAATTTTCAACTACTCCAATTGCTTGAAACTCAAATAGCTACATAGGGCTAGTGGCCACCATTTGGACACAGTGATTCCAACCTTCCATGTGGTGTAATTTTATTTGCTAGCCTTTAGCATCATGTGATGTGATCTTCTTCACTTCTTTTCTGCCTCTGTGACCACAGCATCAGCTCCTTGAGGTGGGAATTGGTTTGTCTTGTCCACTGCTGTATGCTGGGGCTAGAAGTGGGCCTGGCATACAGTAGATGCTCAATATGTAATTGCTGAATGAATGCATGAGTAAATGAGTGATTCCTGGGACCATGAACTCTGAATTTCTCCAAAAGGAATGCTAGTTCTGCCAGGGATTGCTGCTCTGTGACCTCAAGTCAGGATCTTGCCCTCTCTGGGCTCAGCATCCTGACCAAGAGGTACCGGAGTCCCTCTAGTCCTAAGGCTCTGAGACCTCCTGCTGCTTACTCTGCCCTGTTGGAAGAAAAGCTGAGTGTTGGGAGAGAAGCTGAGGCAGGGCTTGCATGTCTGCTAGACTTGCTGGCTTCTTGCTTCTGGCACTCCCATTATCTCAAGTAGCCATATATTTCAAAGAAAATGCTACACCATCACAGTTGCAGCTCATTCACTTGATACATTGCTTCCTTTAAATCCCCACATCCTCACCATGTGTTTCTTTGTTTGAGGACCAATAAATAGCCTGGGTTCCCAGAGCTCAGGGCCTTCACAGCCTCCATAGTAGCGTTGGCCCCCGGTCCCACTTTCTTGTCTTTTCTCATTCCTTTGACTCTGCTAGACTTCGTAGCCCCCACAGCCTGGTGTTGAGCCTGATCACCCCAACATGCCCAAACTGTGCCGATCTATCCTTCATCCCCAATGCCCACCACCAGTCTCCCCAGCCACCTCATAGGAAGAGGGCCAGATGGGCTTCCCGTCCCCAGAGACTGTCTAGGAAGCCATCAGAGCAGGCTGCCTGTGCCTGTCTCCTAGCAACAAATGGCCTTAGGAAGTATTTGGGGGTGGGATAACGTGGTGATTGCTGTGGGGCTCTGTCCCAAATCAACACCTCTCCAGCTGGCCAAGGGCAAGTGTTTCCCAGGAGCCAGGCCAGGGCAGGCTGGTGGTTGTGGCACGTGCACCAGGAGTCGGCTCCAGGGTCCTCCAAGCCTGGGCCCTGCAGTCGGCCACCCTCACCCTCTCGTGCCTGTGCTTGGGGTTCAGAGGTGGCAGGAGGCGTTTGGGCCCTACATGCTTCTTGAGGGGAACTGTAGGAACCAGGCATGAGGAAGTGAGGAGTGGGTGCTGACTATGAGTGATTCAAACCCTGACTGCCCCAGCATCCAACACTCACACGCATGCACATGTGCCTACTCAGCTGGACACAACACACAACTATGCACGCTGACATGCACTTGCTTGGAGGCATGGGCACAGACATGCATTTATTTGTTTTTGTTTTTATTTTTTTGAGACAGAGTCTTGCCCTGTTGCCAGGCTGGAGTGCAGTGGTGTGATCTCAGCTCACTGCAACCTCTGCCTCCCGGGTTCAAGCCATTCTCCTACCTGAGCCTCCTGAGTAGCTAGGACTACAGGTGTGAGCCACCACACCCAGCTAATTTTTGTATTTTTAGTAGAGACAGAGTTTCAGCATGTTGGCCAGGATGGTCTCAATCTATTGGCCTCGTCATCCACCCGCCTCGGCCTCCCGAAGTGCTGGGATTAAAGGTGTGAGCCACTGTGCCCAGCCATTTTAAGTGTTCTTTTTATAATTTTTATGTTTAGAGAGGGATCTTTCTCTCTTCCCCATGTTGGATTGCAGTGGTGGTATCCTAGCTCACTGCAGCCTCAACCTCCTGAGCCCAAGTGAGACTCCCTCCACAGCTCTGCCAGTAGCTGAGAACACAGGCCCACATCACCATGCCCAGCATTTAAACAATTTTTTTGTACAGATGGGGTCTTGCTATGTTGCCCAGGCTGATCTCAAACTGCTGGGCTCAAGTGATCCTCCTACCTCAGCCTCCCAAAGTCCTGGCATTACAGGCATGAGCCACTATGCTCAGCCCTGATTATTCATTAGATTTGAGTTGCAAATCTTCAAAGTTCATCCATATTTGTAGGCTGTATAAATATTCCATTCATTTTAATAACTGAATAGTATCCCCCCATGCACATATAATACATGTTGCTCATTTATTCATCTGTTGATGAACAATTGGGCTGTTTCTAGCTTTTGGCTATTGTGAATATGCTGCTCTGAATGTTAGGACACTAGTATCTGGTTTTTAAAAAATTGTATTTTATTTTTTGATAAGTTATTGGGGTACAGGTGGTATTTGGTTACATGAGTAGGTTCTTTAGTGGTGATTTCTGAGATTTTGGTGCACCCATCACCCAAGCAGTATACACCACACCATATTTGTTGTCTTTTATCCCTCGCCCTCCTCCCACTCTTCCCCCCAAGTCCCCAACATCCATTGTATGATTCTTATGCCTTTGCATCCTCATAGTTTAGCTCCCACATATCAGAGAGAATATATGATGTTTGGTTTTCCATTCCTGAGTTCAAGTATCTGTTTGCAACCCTGCTGCCAGGGTTGCACATCTACTTAGAAGTGGAATTACTGGGTCATATGGTAGTTTTATGTTTGACTTTTTGAGGAACTGCCAAACTTATCCACATTATACATTATACATTCCCTTGAGCAATGTGTGAGAGTTCCAATTCCTTCACATCTCCAACACTGGCTGTTTTCCATTTGTTTTATAATAGCATCCTAATGAGTGTAAAATGATGTCTCATTGTGGTTTTGATTTGCATTTCCCTAATGACTAATGAAGTTGAGCATCTTTTCATGTGTGGATGCTGGAAGTGGGGACACCGTGACAGGACAGTAGCCTTGGCATTGCCTTAGCAGCAGCCTAGGATGGGGGCAGGCAGCATGAATGAGGGTGAGGAGGGAGAGGAAGGGGGAGAGAGAAAGAGACAAAAGAGATGGGGAGAGGGAAGAGAGAGAGGTGGAAAGTGAAAGATGGGTACAGAGAGATGGGGGAGAGACAGAGGAGGCTGAGAGGGAGAAGAGGATGGAGAGAGCAGAGAAAGAGAGATGGGGAAAGGGGCAAGAGATGACAAGAGAGACAGAGAAGCCAGAGAGGCAGAGGGGGAGAAAGGGAGAGAGGGAGAGAGAGACAGAGCAGGAGGTTGCCCTGTGCTCAGGTCCTCAGGAAGGAGCCCACCCCAGGTGGAATGCAAGGACTCCAGAGACTGGGGAAGGGGTGGGGTCACTGGGTCTGGCCCCTGTCACTTGGAAGGGGTGGTAGAATGGGGCTCCTCAGGCCGGAGGGCATCTGGGGTGTGGCAGGACTGGTTTGGGTGTTTTCTGGAGCACTCGGGTACAGCAGAATCATTGGATGACTTTGTCTTGTGGGATGGTGGTGGATGAGGTCATGGACACCCTGCATGTAATGGGTGAGGGGATATTATTGACAAGTATGAGCAGGTACAGGTGGGGCCGCTCCCTCGAGGGAGGTGGGGCCTCACCTCCTTCACTGTGCCTGGTCAAAGGCTCCTGGGCTCCCTAAGATCACAGGGCCGGGATAGGCTGTCCATGCCCTTGGGACCCCAAGTGCCCCAACTTGCCCCCTCTCCCTGGCCCCCTCTGGGTCACAGGGATGCCAAGCTGGGGCAGCAGTGGACACGGAGCATGAGCATGTTGACATCTGGAAATTCACCGATCGCCTCAGGATTGTGTGGTGAGTCCTCTGTCCCCTGACACATTGGTCTCCCCTCAGGGACAGGTTTTGTTTTCAGAAAGATCTCTCTGAGGCAGGACATGTCTCCCCGGCTTGGGCCAACCTCCTCTCCAGGGTCAGAACTCCTCCCTGCCTCTCCAGCCCATGATCAGGATTAGGGCAGAGCCCAGAGGCCCATCTAGGGAGCTCAGGAAAGTGGATGGGACAGAGAGGGGGCTGGGTCTGAGCCCTGGACTCTCAGCACTTAGGTCTCCACATCAGCAGGAGAAGAGGGGGCAGCCCGTGGGTCTGGCCCTGTCCCCTTGGGGGCTGCTCTGGTAAGACCTGGGGTGGTGGCCACAGGGTAGGGGGCAACTGGCCAGGCCTGTGGGCCATTGTGTAGCAGCTCTCTGAGGGCTCAGGGGGCCCAGCTGAGGCATCCTATAGGGAGGAGCATGGGGACATCCATGGCTGTGACCCTGGGAGGCTAGGGAAGAAGAAGGGTAAGGCCTGGCCTGGGCATCTCACAGCGAGGCCAGGGGGCAACAGAACATGCAGCTGGGATCTGGGCCTGGTAAGGGGAGCCCAGCCTGCAGCCAGCCCCTCAGGACTCACAGGATGGAGAGACGGAGGAGCCTTGGGCAAGGGGGCGGGGTGAGCCCGTGGGACCTGCCACTTCTGGGACGCACCTGAACCGAGCCAGCCCAGGGTGGAGCTGACAGCCTTGGGAGGACGACAGATGGGGTGGGCAGGGAACAGTGGCACCTGGGACCCCTCAGTGGGGGGACTTGTTCAGTCCCCAAGGCCCTGCATAGCCCTCCAGAGACTCTGATTCCCGCTGGCTCAGTCGGCACCACACAGGGTGGGTGACGGGGCTGAGTCAGTGCAGGTAGGACAGCCAGGCACCCCATGTTCCGGCTGCTGCAGTGGCTGGGAGGAGGCTGAGAGATGAAGGCTGACTGCCCTGAGAGCCAGCTTTGGCTGGAGGCGGGGTGGTGGGCCATCCCCACTGTTGACTGGGCCGTTGGTCACCCTTGTCAACCCAAGCTTCTCCCCAGCATTCTGGGCAGCCCAGTGACACACCTGGGGGTCTCATGCCTAGGCACTGACAGGAAGAGGGTCACAGGAAGACCAGGGTGGCTGGAGACAGGGTCACGGTCTCTGGGCTGAGCAGGATAGGGGAAGATGGGGAACAGGCAGGGTCAGCAGCCAGGCTGCAGGGAGAAACAGGTGCACGCTGGGAGGTCAGACCCTGCAAGGCCCGTGGGGAGTGTCGGATGGGACGGGCTCTAGGTCCATCCTCTGGGCACTGGGCAGCTCTCAGGCCAGGCTCCCTGGACTCTGGTGGTTGATGTGGTCACTCCCAAGGCACTGCTGTCAGTCAGGGCTCGGCCACCCACCCTAGGTGCCCCCCATCCTGTCTCAGGACTGGACTTTCCCAGCTCCCACAGAGGGTGCCACTTCCAGCCCAGGAGGGGCATTCCCATTGTGCGGCCTGAGGCCCCTTGTGGGCCCTGAGTGGCCCCTGGCAGGCCAGCCTCACACTCCTTCTTTTCCAGGGTCCTGGTGCCTCACAGGGACCATGTGCCCAGCTCCACAGGGAGGCCCTTGCCTTCCTTCCATGTGCCTTCTTCCGGGCTGAGACTTAGGATGGATGGGGGGGGGCTGGGGCCCTCTCAGGGAGGGAGATGGCTCCTGGCCCGGGCAGGTCCTCAGCTCTGTCTGAGTTGCCTTTCAGTGAGATGAGAATGGCTCCTATCAGTGCGCAGGAGGTAAAGATAAGAGCCTGTGCCTGCTGCATGGGAGGCTGCCCCAGGGACAATGAATCAGGGCTGATGGGTCAGTCAGAGGGGGCGGCCTGTGGGCCAAGGTGGTGGTGACTGGGAGTGACACGCTGTCACTGGGGAAAATGGCAGTTCCTGCTCCACCTGACCCCAAGACTCTGTCCCCGTGGTGGTTCAATCAAAACCCAAACCAAGAACTACAGTCTTGCTCAGAAGTCACTGCCTTCTTGTTCCAGGACCCCAGCTGAATGATTGGAAACAACCAAAACCCAGTGTTTTTGTGGTCTGAGGATGCTGAGTCCTCATGTCAGGAGGCCAGGCAACTGGTGCCCGTTCTATCAGAGGGTCTCAGCCCCCCAGGGTCTGCCCTTTCCTGGCTCATTCCAGTTCCTGGAGCCCAGGACCCAGCATCCATGGGCCGCCGCCAGAGGCCAGACAGCTCTGCTAACTCCATCCTCGCTCACTTGACAGCAACGAGGTCAGGAAACAAAATGCACTGACAAATAGCTGAAGATGCTTGGAGACAGGCCAAAATATAAGAACGGCTAAAAGGTAACATGGGGAGGGAGTGGCCCTGTGACTGCTCTCTGCACAGCCAGGAGACAGGCGCCCATGGCCGTGACTTGGCCTCAGCGGGTGGGTAGCACCCCGTCCTCACTTAGAGGACACCAGTCCTGGTTGCCAGCCTTTTGCCCATCCAGGCAAGCATTGCTTTTCTAGGAGAAAACCTAATGCCAGGACCTGGGCCACCCCTTGCTCAGGGGTAGGGACGTGCCCGGGTGACCCGAAGAAAGGAATAGGTCCAAGTCAGAGTGCACAACCCTGAGTGCTCCTCCACACTTTCAATTGTTGGGGGGAGGCCTGCCTCTCCCTGGGACCCAAAAAAGGCTGGAGACTTCCAGAACCCTCAGGCTCTGATCCTCCCTTGGTCACCCTGTGTCCTTCTCACTAAAGTGTTCTGTCTGTTCCTGTCTCGCAGGGTCTATAAAGGAATTCCCCCCATTGGTGAGGGACTGGACATGCTCACTCCTTCTAACCATTGAGGAAGTCAAGTCTAAGAACCCCAGGGAATACAAGCTAAGGCCCTCCCAAACTCGGCCAGAGCAGGACAAACAGGCCAGGCCATGTCAGGAGCCCAGGACTCCAGCTGGAGGGAACGTCGAGCCCGGGTTGGGGGTTGGGGCTGTGGTCAGATGCACATCCTGGGCACAGACAGTGACTCAGGCACCACAGGTGTGCTGGGCTCTGCTGACCTGCCCTGGTTTCAGAAACAAGGCAAAAAAGGAGCTTTCTGCAGAAGGAAATCTTCCTCCTTTCCTTCCAGAAGTGCTGACAGTGGGGTGACTGCCATTTGGGGCAGGGAGTCTTTTGTGTGTTCTGAGTCTGCTTCCTCCTCTTGGCCCTACCCTACAGGTCATGAAGGAGAAGGGCAAGAGGTCCCCACATGATATTCAGAGAGCGATATGGAGTCAAGTAAGGCATGTGGTGTTTAGAGAATGATTCGGTCTCACGTAAGGCATTTCGGGGGCTGCAGGGATCCTAGGGGAGATGGGCAATCCAGAGGGATGGGAGCTTCCCCAGGGCATAGGCCAGGGTCACCCAGAAGGGCTGACAGAACCACCAAGAGCTCTTCTGGCCAGGGAGCAGCCAGCATTATGGATTGAGCACCTCCCAGGTTCCCCTGGGCTGAGCTGGGGCATTTGGGGCCAGAACCCGGGTGGCTCCTGAGGAGACGCCAGGCAGCAAACAAAATAATGCAGAATGGTGAAAAGTGCTCTCCATGATCCATGGAGGCTGAGGTGGGCTGATTGCTTGAGGTCAGAAGTTTGAGACAAGACTGGCCAACATGAGGAAACCCTGGCCCTACAAAAAATATAAAAATTAGCCTTGTGTGGTGGTATATGCTTATGGTCCCAGCTACCCAGGAGGCTGATATGGAAATATCAAAGCAACTTGATTCAAGGTTCTGCTAGAAAATATTTAACCAAAATAAAATACCAGTTACCTTCAAAGGGCACACAAAACTATTTTCAAAGGTAAACTATGTTCAGAAACTGTGATATTTCACAGTAGACATTTTCCTCAATTTCTAAAACTAGATACAGAATGAAAATGCTCAGTTTTCATATAATCCCTTTAGCCACTCATAGACCTGTGTTTACAAAAGAAAGGCAACAGTGATCCTCTGTTTCAGCACAAAAAGATCTATATCTGCTGAAAATTCATTGAAAGACTCTTTATATAACCATATTTGTCCTTCACTTTCATAGATCACTGGATTTGTGTTCAGCAGTTTTAAAAAATCTCTCTATCCCTATATGCATCCATATATGGATCTATCTATCTACATATGTGGATATGTATGAATGTTTGCATTCACACATAGCCTTGACTTCCTCAATGTCCAGAAGGAGTGAGCACGCCCAGTCCCTCACCGGTGGGGGGAATTCCTTTGTAGACCCTGCAAGACAGAAACAGACAGGTATGTGTATGTGTGTACCTAAAAACCACAGGTATAGTATGTGTGTACCTATCTATCTATGATCTATCTAGTCCCTTGGTTCTCATCTGTGACACCACGATTCAGTCAAAGAAAAGAAATACGGCATCACTGCTGTGACATGGTTACTCCACGTGCAGTATAGCATAGGATGTGGTCAGCCTCCTCAACCATTTTCTTGTCTACTTGATTTTAGAGTCAGTTCTTACTATTAGGCAGCTACTAATTAGTTGATATTAAAACCAGCCCTCATTTAGGCATTTTACTCTGATAATATAGTTTTTATTGTTTAGGCATTTTATAAACTTAACCTTTCTCTTGCTATCTCTCCAGAAAGATGACAAACCTGCATTTATAGTTTTGCAGCTACAGATAATTGTACAAGTAACTAAATATGTGGAATTGTTAATTTGTGTCAAGCACTGTACTAGGCATATTATATACATAATTTATTTACTCTATATAGCCACAGTATAAATTAGTTACCATTATAATCCACATTTTTCAGATAAGGAAAATGAGGCACAGAGAATTTAAGAAATATATGCAAGTTACAGTAGTAGGATGTAGCAAAACCCACATTTCTCCCCAAAGAGCTTAAACTCCTAACTTTTATGTTATACTGATTTGGTACTTATCACTTTTGAGTCTCAGTTTTCTCACCTAGGAAGTATACTACTTCATTTATTCATTAATTCATTCAGTCGTTTCATTGTCTACCATGTGCTAGGTTAGACGGAGGTGCAGGCACAAGGATTAACCAGGAACAAAACAGACTGTGTATGCTGTCAAGGGCATAACTTTCCAGTGAGAAGCGTCAGAGAGCCAGGAAATAAATGACTGTAACATGTCATGTGGTGACAAGAACATTTATGAAAAATGAAGCAGGCTAAAGTAGAGAGAAAGTGTTGTATTAGAAGCACATTTTACATCATATGTGGAAAATTCTGGTAATGAGACATTTGAATAGCAAGAAGAAGATTCTAGGCAAAAAGTAAGACAAATTTAAGTAGGAGGATGTTCTGGGAAGAATGTGTCCATCAGTGAGGCCAGAGCAAAGTGCACAACAGGAGGATGGTAGATGACAGTTTCAGAGCAATGCCGGGAACTAAATAATGGAAGGCCTTGGAAGACATTGTGGTCAGTTACTGTCCAACCAGGAGACTGAAACTGCACAGTAATTTGAATAAGGAAAATTGAAAGTAAATAACTGTTAACTATTTCAGGGAATTCTCTCTTAAAGCAGGGGTGTCCAATCTTTTGGCTTCCCTGGGCCACATTGGAGGAATTGTCTCAGGCCACATATAAAATACATGAACACTAATGATGGCTAATAAGCTAAAAAAAAAAATTTTTTTCACAAAAAAAACTAGTAGTGTTTTTCTGTTTGTTTTGGGTTTTTGTTGTTGTTATTTTGTTTGTTTTTTGGTTTTGGGGTTTTTTTTTTTTTTTTGATACGGAGTCTTGCCCTGTTGCCAGACTGGAGTGCAGTGGCACCATCTCAACTCATTGCAACCTCCGCTTCCTGGGTTTAAGCGATTCTCCTGCTTCAGCCTCCCCAGTAGCTGGAACTACAGGCACACACCCAGCTAATTTTTGTATTTTAAGTAGAGACAAGGTTTCACCATGTTGGCCAGCATGGTCTCAATCTCTTGATCTCATGATCTGCTCAGCTCAGCCTCCCAAAGTTCCGGGATTACAGGTGTGAGCCACTGCACCCAGCCTGTTGTTTTGTTTTTTTGGACAGAGTCTTACTCTGTCACCCAGGCTGGAGTGTAGTGGCATGATCTCGGCTCACTGCAACCTCTGCCTCCAGACTCAATCAATTCTTGTGCCTCAGCCTCCTGAGTAGGTGGGATTACAGGCATGTGCCACCACACCTGGCTAATTTTTGTACTTTATTAGTAGAGAGAGATGGGTTTTCACCATGTTGGCCAGGCTGGTCTTGAACTCCTGAACTCAAGTGATCTGCCTGCCTCGGCCTCCCAAAGTGCTGGGATTATAGGCGTGAACCACTGGCACCCAGCCAAAAATCTCATAGTGTTTTAATAAAGTTTACAAATTTGTGCTGGGCCTCATTCAAACCAGCCCTGGGCTGTGGGTTGGACAAGCTTAGGAAAGGCAAAGCAAACACACACACAAAATAGGGACAGCAAATTCAGGGAGCTGCCAATGTGCTCTCCAGAGCTTCAGGCAAGCACTGCAGGAAGAAACTCATCTGGAAGAATCTCCCACACACACCAGAGCTGAGTGCTTGACCTCCTTGGAGAGGGTGAGGATGTGGCCTGCTTGACAGCAGAGAATTCTGCTGTTTCTACACTGACAAAACACTGGGAAGCTGCTCCCCTAGGTGCTGCCTGTGACCTGCTCTGTCCCCAGAGAGGTGATGGCCAGGGTTGGCTGCTGTCCCCCACAAGAGCAAAGTAAGAGGAGCACTCAGAACTAGAAAGAGCCCCAACCTTCTCCAGCGTCCCTTTAGCAGATGCTGCAGATGAAGTTTCACACCATGCCACAGACAAGGCAAATCCGGCAAGCAGGGTAAAGTGGGGAGGTTTGGAACTGATGGTAATCAGCTCAACAGTGCAAGAAAAATGAGTTTTCTTTTGAAAAGACGTTCAACATCACTGATCGTTAGAGAAATACAAATCAAAACCACAATGAGATACCACCTCACACTAGTCAGAATGGCTACTACTAAAAAGTCAAAAAATAACAGATGCTGGCAAGGTTGTGGAGAAAAAGGAACACTTAGGCACTGTCAGTGGGAGTGTAAATTAATTCAGCCATTGTGGAAGACAGTGGCAATTCCTTAAAGACCCAAGACTGAAATACCATTCAATGAAGCAATCCCATTACTGGGTATATACCCAAAGGAATATAAATCATTTTATTATAAAGACACGTGCATGTGTATGTTCATTCCAGCACTAGTCACGATAGCAAAGACATGGAATCAACCCAAATACCCATCAATGATAGGCTGGATAAAGAAAATGTGGTATATATACACCATAGGGTACTATGCAGCCATAAAAAAGAATGAGATCATGTCCTCTGCAGGGACATGGATGGAGCTGGAGGCCATTATCCTTAGCAAGCTTATAAGTGGGAACTAAATGATGAGAACACATGGACACATAGACAGGAACGACAAACACTGGGGCCTTTCGAAGGGTGGAGGGTGGGAGGAGGGAGAAGAGCAGAAAAAAAAATAGTGTGTACTAGGCTTAATACCTGGATGATGAAAGAATCTATACAACAAACCCCCATGACACAAGTGTACCTATGGAACAAGCGTGCATATGTACCCTGACCTTAAAAGTTAAATTTTTTTAAAAAAAGAAGAGATGAGTTTCACCCTTATTCAAAGAATTTGAGCCAAAGGTGACATTTTAAATATTTTTGAAAAATCAGCTAGATGGCTTCATGGAAAGACAAAAGGAACAATAGAAGGAGTAAAAAGCATCTAGGACAGGCTACTAATCGAGACTTGAGATGACAGATGGGCAGGGGTGGAAGCAGTAGTCCTGTAAGAGATGCTTCGATTCACAAAATTTTTGTTGTTGTTTGTTTGTTTGTTTGTTTTTTTGAGCCGGAGTTTCCTCTGTTGCCCAGGTTGGAGTGCAGTGGCGCGATCTTGGCTCACTGCAAGTTCCACCTCCCAGGTTCATGACATTCTCCTGCCTCAGCCTCCCAAGTAGCTGGGACTAAAGATGCCCACCACCACGCCTGGCTAATTTTTTGTATTTTTAGTAGAGATGGGGTTTCACTGTGTTAGCCAGGATGGTCTTGATCTCCTGACCTTGTGATCCACCCTCCTCAGCCTCCCAAAGTGCTGGGATTACAGGCATGAGCCATGGCACCCAGCCTCATTTGCTGTTAAACTCATTTATTGAGTTACCTTTTTCTTCCTCACATTTTTTAGTCTTAGAATTTTTGTGTGTTTTTATTTACCCTAATCTGTCAATTTTATAGTTTCCACTTTCTTGTCGAAGTTTCCAAGCTTGACGTCATGTCTTTGAATATAGTAATTCTAGTTGCTTTGACACATTTTTTTTTCTTTTTCTTTGGCATCTGTTTATTCCTTCTCACAGTTTCTTTTTTCTTCATTGACCCTCGTATCTTTGAGCAAATGTACAAAATATAGTGGATGAACAACTGGTTTTGTCTGTCTTTAGAGGCCCAACTAATGTTTTCTTTCTCAAATGATTGCTATTTGCTCATGCCAGAAGTATAAGGACAGTCAAATTCTGAATTACTTTCATAAAAATTTGGAGTTGGAACCTTTTTGGGGCACTCAGGTGGAGAGCAGCCAGCCTGCTGTGGTGACGGGGTGAATTCTGGTTCCTTCTCACTGCTTTAATGTACCAGCAGCTTTTGATATCCATGAGCAAACTGGGGGCCTCTGAAAGACTAGTAGAGGTTTAACACAACCTGGTAGATATCCCATCTGAAGTAAGAAATGGCTCCAGGGCAAAGCAGCTCTTATTTCTCTAGATGCTGTTTCTCTCCAAATCTCAGCCTGACAATTCTTGGCTGTGCATTAACTCAGTTAGTGTTAAAAAAAATAATAAATTATTACCTCTTATTTATTTTTATTCATTTATTTATTTATTTATTTTTTGTGATGGAGTCTTGCTCTGTCACAATCTCGGCTGACTGCAACCTCCACCTCTGAGAATCAAGGGATTCTCCTGCCTCAGCTTCCCGAGTAGCTGTGACTACAGGTGCACGCCACTACTAATTTTTGTATTTTTAGTAGACACGGGGTTTTGCCATGTTAGCCAGGCTGGTCTCAACCTCCTGACCTCAGGTGATCCACCCGCCTCGGCCTCCCAAAGTGCTGGGATTATAGGCGTGAGCCACCGTGCCTGGACCTGATTTGTTTTAAAATGTTACTTTACATACAAAACCTAAATTAAATTATTCTAGGATACCTACTCTGTCTTTATCAGAAGCATAAGTCTGACATTTATTCATCATAAAAAATGGTATTTGAAATTTTCTCTCACTTGTGTTGTTTTGTTGTTGACCTCACAAAGTTATCTTATAAAAATGTTCTTGATTATGTCTGATAATATTGTTTTATTTGAAAAATAATTTTTTCTTTGCGCCATTCTTGAAACTTTTACATTGTAACATTAGACGAAAAGAATTAAGAACTATTTTAAACTGGTGTTAGAAAGCAGTGCTTACTGAGGACCTATGTGTTAAAGGAGAAATGGCAATATTTGTCAAAATGTCTATGCAAGCACCTAATTTGAATGTATGCTACACTGCAAATAAAATGTTTATATTTATAAATGTCTTACTTGTTGTCACAGCATAGAATGAGGTGGAGAAGGAACAAAGAAATCTGTAACTGGTGTGATCAATCAGTTGTAAACACCAGCCTCCAAATTACCTGTTATTAATTGTTGGTACTGAGAGTTCACAGTGAAACAGAACAATCAGAAAATATGGGCACATAAAATTATTAAAAATTCATCTCTATGATGTGCCATGTTCTGAATAGGCAGTTTCTGAGTCTCCAGGCCACCTGTACAAGAAAGAGAGTTGTTATTTGGTCAAGGACACATGCATTTTTCAGTCTAGAAGAATGTCATCATTTTCTTGAAGTAATTGCAGTGTTCCTACTCTGTATCAAACAGCAAATACCTCTGATTCCTAAGTCAACAGCATCGTTATTATTTGATTTTTTCCAAGTGAATAAAGTGAAAAATAAGATGTTATGTCACAATCCCAAAACACTGCTGGCATATGGAATAGTTGAGATGATAGAACATGATTTTACAACTCCAAACTGAAAATATCTATCCTTGCAAGCAGTTGCACCCCTGAAAAACTATTATATTGTCTGGCAAAAGACTCTCTCATGATAGGAAGGTTTTCTAGATACTTCTAGAAATAGAGACAGGGATTAAACTTTATGTGGCCCCAAGAAAAGGAATCAGAATTGAGTATTGTTGATGATTGCTTATGAGCTTGAGAATTAAGAAAAAAAGGACCCCTCCCCACAGGTACCAACAGTTACATAACCACAGGTGCCATGGAACTAATTTGACATATTGAAACAATTTTCTATAATCATTCAGATTTGTGACAAATCAAAATCTAACTATCAAATTCATACTTATGTTAGTTACAAGTCAAATCTTATTTTAAAAAACATCCAAACTCTTTGAAGATTTATCTTAACAATGACAAAGCAATTGACTGGGAAGTAGTATTGTTAATCATTCAATTGACTATTTGACCTAAGAATGCTGTATGTATATATATTTAATTTCTATTAAACAAATGAACATATTTGTTTATACCATATAGTTATAGTTTGACTTTTTTGAGAATTCAACCAAAACCATCAATCCTGAAGTATCAAACTCCAGTGACTTCAGCAATTCTACTTTAGAATTCAATGATTTGGTAATAAATGTAAGTAAAATATTAATAATTTCAGCCAGGCGCGGTAGCTCACGCCTGTAATCCCAGCACTTTGGGAGGCCGAGGTGGGCGGATCATGAGGTCAGGAGATTGAGACCATGGTGAAACCCCAACTCTACTAAAAACACAAAAAATTAGCCAGGCGTGGTGGCGGGTGCCAGTAGTCCTAGCTACTTGGGAGGCTGAGGGAGGAGAATGGCGTGAATCCAGGAGGCGGAGCTTGCAGTGAGCTGAGATCGCACCACTGCACTCCAGCCTGGGCAACACAGCAAAACTATGTCTCAAATAAAAAAAGTTAATAATTTCATGGTAACCCTCTTTATTTTTTTCAGAATCAGAACAACAACATTTTACCTTTGCTGATTATTAAGGAATGTTCTCAGTATCATCTAATATTTATGTTCTTGCAAATGCAAGCACTGAACACTGATATTTTAAATAACATCTTTGTTTTTAAAAATCATGTATCTTTCATGCATCTGTAACCATCTGATCAATGATCAGAAAACAGAAAAGTCAGTAAGTATCACTAGGATTCTCTCAGACAGTCACATTTAATTGGCTGGGCCCCTTTGAATTTCCATCTAGAATCTTCTGAGATTAATGTAGAAGTAATCACTCTGCATAAAAGCAGCTTAAAATACTGGACATAGCTTCAGTATCAGAACACTTTCAACTATAGTGTGACATGCACAATTGCTTTATTTTTCTTGAATATTTTCTCTCTTCCACTTGGTTAAGAATTTAGCAGATTGTGCTTTTCTGGAGAAAAAAAACCCCAATGTTGGAAACCAAGTTTTATTTAACAAAATTAAGTGATTTAAGCACAGATAGATTTTGAACTTAATTCTACAGTATGTGTTTCACAACAAATTTCCTTGTATTAATGGTACGCCATTTCATACACAGAGCAAGTTCGAGCACTGCAGAACACAGCTAATTTTTGCTAATGTATCACAATTACAGAAATACCTCTGCTAAAAGAACTTGTCCTATTTGCATGAAAATGAACAATGTTCAATAACCCTCAGAATATTTTATTTCATGCTGATTCAGATTTTTTCTAACCATTTTTTTCTGTGACTTTGCTTCCACAATAACATAGAATGTTTTTAAGAAGGCAAATGTAGTTTGTTTTCATATATATTTTCCAGATACTCTTTCTTAAGAAAGCATGGTAACTTGCAGTTATTACCATGCATATCTTTTTTCTGGCAAAAGGATATAATTTGTTTTAAAAAGCCAATCCGAACACTGTCCTATGTGTATATAGGGTGGACATGCTGTTAAATTTGCACATAGACTGTCAGTGACTGAGGATGACCCAAATTGCAACTTCCTGTTTTAATGTTGCAAAGGTCACCTATGCCTGATGGTGTGTCAAATACCCAAAGCTTGCATGGAGGGACCTAACAATGGACCTTTTCAAAGCTGTGCTTCCAGAATCTTTATCGACTTTACTTCATAGTATAATAAGATGAACAAAACACAAACCGCCTGATTTCCAAGAGCTGCTTTAAAGCCAAAACCACCATGTGAGACTTAATAATTAACTTTATTAGTTAGTATAGTACACATTAGATATGGATGACATATCTACAGTAAGTCATTGTAAGTCTAGTAAATATCCAGATGATAACATCTATTTCAGAACAGCACTGATAATTATATACGAGGAGGTCATGTTAAGGGTTCCACAACAAATTAGAGATGATGTCCATGAAGTTATCTATGCTACTCTATATAAAGCCTGGGTAATATTCAGTGCAGATACTGACTTGTGTTCCTGACTCACAGGCGGTGCTCAGACACATTTAACCCACTGTCTGACACAATGAATGAACATGTGCTGTAAGTGAACCCGTTTTGGGCATGAGGTTAATTATTTTCTATATGAATACGTTAAATCATTTTGTTTTCCAAGTGTAAATGAAGCCTTCAATTTGACTGAATAAAATACAAGATGTGCACCACCATGCCCGGCTAATTTTTTTGTTTATTTTTGTACAGGCAGGGTTTCACCATGTTGCCCAGGCTGGTCTGGGACTCCTGAGTTCAAGCCATCCACCTGCCTTGGCCTCCCAAAGTGCTAGGATTACAGGTGCGAGCCACTGCACCTGTCCTAAAATACAGATTTTGCTTAATTTCTACACTTGATGTTCTGGTACAGACATTTGCTTGGAAATACAGTATAGTTAGCAGAAGCCTTTTCATGGGGAAATAAGATATCAGTAAGTATTCCAGGATTTTAAACTAGAATACAAAAGAAGAAAATATTTAAAATAAACTATAGGGTAATATAAAATGTATTTACATCCTTACATTTAACTGCTTATTTTACAAGCAATAAGTTATCATTCACCAATAATTTATGTCAAGTTCACCTGTATTAATACACACAAACTTCTATGAAGTTCCATAATGCCAAATAAAAAAGCAACATTTAGGTTTAACATGTATCTTATATAGGCCTAATGCAGCACCAGCATTACAGAATTGCATTTACAAATTCTCTTGACTCTAAGCATGAAGTTATGTTAAAAGACTAAGGCAATTTCACCGTTTTTGGGCTTTTTTTAATATTAAGGAAACCTAAATTTGTATGAGTGAATTAAATTGAATTACATTTTCTTATAGGCATATCAGTTTACCCTATCTTTGTTAAAATAACATGCACTGCCCTACAAAATGAATGCCGTATTCCCAATCATGTTTCTGCCACAATCTTAAAGATTTGGGGAAACAAATGCAATCTAAAATCAGAGACTCCATGTTCAATGCCAAAGGTACACACCTCTATTTTTTCCCCAATAAGCCTCTTGGAAAAGTCTTTGAATTACACGTTAAAGTGCACTTCAAGGAAATGTGATGTTTTCGTTTATAGCTGGTGAACAGCATGCAATTTAACAGCACTGTCACTAACAATCAGAGACTGCTCTGGATCTAAGTACTAAAAATGACACACACTGCAATCACAAGATATTTGGACGTGGGAATTTATTGAACAAAGTTAGGCCGGGACTCTAAAGCAGCACTTGCTTCTTTTGCTTCAAGACGACGACGTTTAAGCGTTAGTATCATTATTGTTTCTTTTTCCCTCAACTCTTCTCCCACACTGCCTTCTTCTCCCCCACCACCTTCTCCCAACGTCTTTCCCAGCTTCCCTTCTCCCTCCCTCCGCTCCCCCTTCTTCTCCCAGCACTGTCTTCTCAGCCCGTCTTTCTGCCTTTTTCTTCCCCTCCCCACCTCGTTCCCTGCCTCATCCTCTTCTCTCCCACCAATCTTTTTCCCCTCTCCACCTATTTCCCCAAGGTCGTCTTCGCCGCTTTCCCCTCCCTTCTTCTTCCCCCAAACCCGTCCTCTTCCCTACTCCCTCCCCACCCTTTTCTTCTTCACCCCTTTTCCACAGTCTTCTTCCCCACCTTCTGCCCTTTCCCTCTCCTCTCCTTCCCGACCCTTCTCCTTTCCCACCCCTCTCCTTTCCGAACATCTTCCCACCTTCTTCTCCCCTCTTCTCTTCTCCACTCCTTCTTCCCCACTGCGGTCTTCCCGCATCCTCTTCTGCCCTCTCCCTACTGTTTTCTTCCCGCACCTTCTTCTCTCCCGCAGTTTTTTTCCCCTTCCCCACCGTTTTCTTCCCCTCAGTCTCTCCCATTCCTCGCAGCACGGCTTCTTGTGGCGGCAGCTTTTCCTCCCATCTCCTTCTATCCACCCGCTCGCTTCCAGTCTCCACCTTCCCGCCTATTCCCGCAGCAGCGTCTTCCCGCCGCTCCCTCTTCTCCCCTCCCCCTCCTCACCGTCTTCTCCCGGCCTATTACCCCCAACCGTTTTCTTCCTCACCCCGCACCGTTTCCTTCCCATGTCTGCCGCAGTCTTCTTCCCACCCTCTTCTCCTCTCCCCATCGTCTTCTTTCCCAGCCTCTTATTCTCCGTCTTCTACCCGCCTCCATATCCCCACCTTCTTCTCGCAGCAGCGTCTTCCTGCCACGCTTTTTTCTCCCCGCACCAAATCTTCTCTCTTCCTCTCCCCACCGTTCTCTCCCCACGCCGTCTTCTCCCCGCGGCTTGCCCACAACCGTTTTCTTCCCCTCACACCGTTTTCTTCCCATGTCCTCCCACCGTCTGGCAGGAGCGTCTGTCAGTCGCAATCTTCTTCCCACTTTCTTCTCTCCCTCTCCCCATCGTCTTTTTTCCCAGCCTCTTATTTCCGCCGTCTTCTTCCCCTCCCCCACCATTCTCTTCCCGTTTCCATCTCCCCACCTTCTCGCAGCAGCGACTTCCTGCCGCGCTTTTCTCTCCCCCTCTCCCTTCTCCCCTCTTCCACTCCCCACCGTCTTCGCCCCCGATCGTCTTCTTGCCCACCCCCTTCTCGCGCTCTCCCACTGCCTTTCACCTAGAAGCTCCCCACGCGTGCCCGCGCCTGTGTCCCTGCCCCCGGTGCGTCTATGCGCCCAGGCAGCCCCATAAGCTGGGCCCCTGAGCTCCGCCCCAGCAGCCAACGGGAGACGCAGGAGAGTCGCTGCCTGTGCCATCACGGCTGCCGCCGCCCCCGCCCTCGCCGCTACCTCAGAGCTCAACGGTGTTGGCTGCCGGCGGAAGACAGTGCGGCCCAGAAGACTGCGGGGAGAGGGGGAGGAGGGGACGGAGAGGGTGGGAAAGACCTTGGAAAGTAGGATGGGGAGAAAGAAGGTGGGGAAGAAGACGGGGAGAAAGTGCAGGGAAGAGACAGTGTGGTAGAGAAGACAGTGGAGGAAAACGGTGAGGAGAGGGAGAAAGGAGGGTGGAAAAGAAAACGATGAGGACAAGGCCGGGAGCGGTGGCTCACGCCTGTAATCCCAGCACTTTGGGAGGCTGATGCGGGCGGATCACAAGGTGAGGAGTTCGAGACCTGCCTGACCAACATGCTGAAACCCAGTCTCTACTAAAAATACAAAAATTAGCTGGGCGTGATGGCCAGCTCCTGTATTCCCAGCTACTCCAGCGCCTGAGGCCGGAGAATCTCTTGAACCCCGGAGGCGGAGGTTGCAGTGAGCTGAGAACTCACCATTGCACTCCAGCCTGGATGACACAGGGAGACTCCATCTCAAAAAAGAAAAAACTACAGTGGGGAGAG
Organism: Pongo abelii; assembly: GCF_028885655.2. Lineage (NCBI taxonomy): Eukaryota > Metazoa > Chordata > Mammalia > Primates > Hominidae > Pongo > Pongo abelii. The sequence continues at coordinate 20,056,006 of NC_072004.2, read as the reverse complement.
GGCGAGGGGAAGAAGATAGTAGGGGAAAAAGACCACCGAGAAAGGGAGAAGAGGTGGGGAGAGCTCTATTGTTTCACTGAACATTCCTCAGTTAAAGTTAAAATGTTCTCATAAGTTTGTGTTTTCAACTTTTGCTCTTCCAGTTGGTATATTCTTCTCTTCCTCCATCTCCTTTTTATACTCTCCAACCACCTTTCTCTTTTTATTTTTCCAATGTTTTTCTTTCTTCTAAGAACATTCTTAACGCTGGTAGCACTTTACAATGTTGCAAAGCTCTGAATCCTATTTCCTGTCAACTCTTCATGCTTTCCCATTAAGGTATCAGGAGATTTTCCTCCTAATTACTTTGTTTACACTAGGAACATTTCAGCTTGGCTAGACCTGTTTTCTACCTAATTTTTTTCAGCTTCAAGCTTGAGAAACCCAAATGCTCCTGTTTTTTTTTTTTTTTTTTTTTTTTTTTGAGACGGAGTCTCTCTCTGTTGCCCAGGCTGGAATTCAGTGGCAAGATCTCCGCTCACTGCAAGCTCCGCCCCCCAGGTTCACGCCATTCTCCTGCCTCAGCACCCCCAGTAGCTGGGACTACAGGCGCCCGCCACCACGCCCGGCTAATTTTTTGTATTTTTTTAGTAGAGACGAGGTTTCACCATGTTAGCCAGGCTGGTCTCGATCTCCTGACCTCGTGATCCGCCTGCCTCGGCCTCCCAAAGTGCTGGGATTACAGGCGTGACCAAATGTGCTCCTTTACCAATTGTTTCTGTCTCAGGAATTGGTTTCTTGTTGCACTGTGATACACATGAAGCCACATACCTTTCTCACCTCATTATCCCCAGAATGTATTTGCACATTATTGACACACAATAGACACCTAATAAATATTTCTAAATTTTTATTGTTCTTCTTTGCCACAAAACAGCAATCACCTTTTTTTTTTTTTTAGCATGATGTACATGCCCTTCTATCATCTTGTCCTGAACTATTTATCAAATCTTATTTCTTCCCACTCTCCCATTTGTCTCCCACGCTGTGGCCGTACAGAACTACTTAGAGCTCTGTCAACTCTCCATGCTATTTTATAATAATCAACACTAATGAAAAGAAAAGGGGCTTTATAGCAGAGGCAGAACTCATTATTTTCTTAAAAATACATGCTTATCTCCCATGTTGAATAGTGTCCCACAGAAAGTCATGTCCAGCTGGAACCCAGGAATGTTAAACTATTTGGAAACAGGGTCTCTGCAGATACACTTGGTTAAGACAAGGTCACAGTGCATTAGGGTGGGCCGTAAAGCCAATGGCTGTGTCCTTACAGGAAGGTCGTGGGAACATCCAGAGACCTACAGGGAAGACGGCCATGGGACAAGGGAGGCAGAGTCTGGAGTTAGCTGCCTACAGTCACGGAATGCCAAGGACAGCTGGAAACCACCAGAAGCTAAGAAGGAGATTTTACCTGAAAGCCTCCCAAAGGAATCAATCATACTCACACCTCCTTTTTGAATTTCTGGCCTCTTGAATGGTGAAAAAATGAATTTCTATCATCTTAAGCCCTGTGGTTTGTGGTCATTTATTCTGTTCCTAGCCTTAGGAAACTAACACAGCATGCTAAGGGAAAAGAAGAAAATTCTGCATAAAATGTCATTTTACTTTTTAAAACAACTACTGTTGACAGTAAATGACTATTCTTCTAAGATTCATATGCAGAACATATATGCAGCCCAGAACATTTTTTCAGACCCATGGCATAAGTGATATGATCAATAAAATCCAAATATTAACCTGCCAAAAGTTATTTTTTCTTTTGCAGTCATTTAAATGTAATAAGCAGAGGTCATGAGCCCTATAAAATTAATCTATTCATTTGTTGTCACTTGATACTTATGATCCATTGACATATTTAGGTTTTTAGTTCTTTGTACAGATTATGGTTCGTCTTGCACTGTAATTTTATTGCACAACAAATTTTTTATTTATCATATATCTAAGTTGTTTCTTAAACGTAAGTAACTTTGCACTTGAAAATACTCAGAAGACTTCTGTCGACCTTCTCATAACAGCTTCTTCTAGTTAATAAAAACCTAATCCCATTTTCCTTTTATGTATAGATTATAAGTAAAATTGGCATTTAAAAATTAAAATCTGTTCCACAATTTCTATTGCTATTGTAGGTAGTATAACATAAAATGTGTCTTATTTTTCCCTCACTCATTGACAATTTAAGTAAATTTTTTAAACCAAGAAGCTCTTTTCACATACCAGGCCCAGTGATTGGAACTGAGTATTCAGTATTGAACAAAGCAAACAAGTTTCTTACCATTAAGCTCATATTCTATGTTATAAACATTTTTCCAGTGAAATTACTGGAATGTTTTCAAGCAGTATTGAATTGTGTTCTTATAATCACCTATCTCCATTTATTGTTGAGAATGAAGAAAATTTTGGAGCATACAATTCAATGCAATGATATATTTTTTATTTTTTATTTTTTTTGAGACAGAGTTTTGCTCTTGCTGCCCAGGCTGGAGTGCAGTGTCACGATCCCGGCTCACTGCAACCTCTGCCTCCCGGGTTCAAGCAATTCTGCCTCAGCCTCCTGAGTAGCTGAGATTACAGGCATGCACCACCATGCCTGGCTAATTTTTTGTTTAGTAGAGACGGGGTTTTGTCAGGTTGTCCAGGCTAGTCTCAAGCTCTTGACCTCAGATGATCCACCCACCTCAGCTTCCCAAAGTGCTGGCATTACAGGCATGAGCCACTGTGCCCGGCCCAATGCAATGATTTGGTAGTTATTATGGTGGTTTTAAAATGACCTGAGTGAAATATAGTGCTTATAGCAATTCCTCGTCTGTCATTCATTTCATCTACTAATCTGCTCCAACTACATTATTTCTTTTTATTAAATGTCTTGGGATAAAAAATAATATTTTGTAGTTATATCCTCAAGCTTCAAATACAATATCATTATCCATAAAATACTAAATGTATGTAAAGCTTATATAAAATTTAAAGAATAATTATGACACTAAAGTAATCCAGAAGGATATAAAAAGGTATTTTTGAAGCCCAAAAAATAAGAATCAAAAAATAGAATACATGAAGAATTAAAAGGAAAATGAGAAAAGAAGCTGAGAACAATTTTAAAAATAGGACATTTATAGCAATGAGTTATTGTGATGCATGACAGAAATTATCAACTAATTGTAAAGATGTCACAGACAGTAAAATATAAATGAAAAAGAAGCAATTACTTGTATCCCACTAAATAACACAGGAAGCTTGCCAGATAGGGATGCCAAATGTATAGAAAATGAAATACAAATTAAAATGTGGTCTTGTAGAAATGAATATAATCTAGAAATCAAAAGACAAGGTAAAAAAGTAAAATGATAAAATTATAGAAGAAGGTGAAACATTTGAGAAAGACAAATAAGCATTTACCTCATTAAAAGACAAATGAATAGTCTATCATATTTTGGTCATGTTTTCATAAGTTAGTTTTAATGAAATATTATGAGTTTCTCCTGAAAAGGACCAGAGTTATGTTTTGACCCCTTGCATAGTTTGTATGACATCAGGAATGTAGCACAGTATTGAAAAAAAAAAGCATGTTTATTTGAATTGAAAAAATGAACCACAAATATTTCAGGGAAATGATATGGAAACTGAATGAATGGTCTACATAAAGCCAAAGCCATTTCAACAAAGACACAAAACTGTCTTGCTGCCAGCTGGGTTAGATATAGAAATCACAAGTAGAGAAGTTTAACATGGCAACCTTAAAGCCTACTCTGAACATTGTGGAGTGATTGGCACATAGTAAGTAATTGAAAAATTTTTATTTATAGCCATTCACAAAGGAGTCAAAGCAAAATATATCATATATTTTACATATTTATATATTCAGTGGCCTTTACTATAAAGCATTGAAATAAAAACAGTAGCAATAAATTATCTTAATTATTTGATGAGATATTTATATGAAATATTTATAAAAGGATAATAGAAAAATAGAATTGATATTCTTGTAAAACTCAAACACTGAAGAAGATAATCTGGTGATTAAAATAAATAATAACCATGGCTACCATATTTTTAAAAAGAAAATAACAAATATTGTCTAGAAGGTGGACAAACTGAAACCCGTATACACTGTTGGAAGAGACTTAAAGTGGTGCAGATGCTATGCAAAACAGTATGTCAGCTCCTCAAAACTTAAAAGCAGAATTACTGTATAATCCAGCAATTCACTATTCAGAATTGATATAAGCACTATATTTCACTCAGGTCATTTTAAAACCGCCATAATAACTATTAAATCATTGCATTGGGCTGGGTGCAGTGGCTCATGCCTGTAATGCCAGCACTTTGGGAGGCTGAGGTGGGTGGATCATCTGAGGTCAAGAGTTCGAGACTAGCCTGGATAGCCTGGTGAAAATCCGTCTCTACTAAACAAAAAATTAGCCGGGTATGGTGGCACAAGCCTTTAATCTCAGCTACTCAGGAGGCTGAGGCAGGAGAATTGTTTGAACCCAGGAAGCGGAGGTTGCAGTGAGCCCAGATCGTGACACTGCACTCCAGCCTGGGCAGCAAGAGTGAAACACTGTCTCAAAAAAAAAAAAAAAAAAAAAAATCATTGCATTGAATTGTATGCTCCAATTTTCTTCATTCTCAACAATAAATGGAGATAGGTGATTATAAGAACACAATTCTGGCCGGGCGCGGTGGCTCACGCCTGTAATCCCTGCACTTTGGGAGGCCGAGGCCGGTGAATCATGAGGTCAGGAGATTGAGACCATCCTGGCTAACACGGTGAAACCCCATCTCTACTAAAAAATTAGCCAGGCGTCCTGGCGGGTGCCTGTAGTCGCAGCTACTCGGAACCCTGAGGCAGGAGAATGGTGTGAACCCGGGAGGTGGACCTTGCAGTGAGCCAAGATTGCGCCACTGCACCCCAACCTGGGCGATAGAGTGAGACTTCATCACAAAAAAAAAAAAAAATTAAGTTGTTATTGAGTGAGGGAAAAAACAAGACAAATTTTATGTTATACTACATACCATAGCAATAGAAATTGTGGAACAGATTTTACTTTTTAAATGCCGATTTGACTTATAATCTATACATAAAAGGAAAATGGAATTAGGTTTTTATTAACTAGTTTTATTAACTAGAAGAAGCTGTTACGAGAACATCAACAGAAGTCTACTGAGTATTTTCAAGTGCAAAGTCATTGACATTTAAGAAACAACTTAGATATATAAATAATTTGTTGTGCAATAAAATTACAGTGCAAGACAAACCATAATCTGTGCAAATAATTAAAAACCTAAATATGTCAATGGATCATAAGTATCAAGTGACAACAAATGAATAGATTAATTTTTATAGGGCTCATGACCTCTGCTTATTACATTTAAATGACTGCAAAGGAAAAAATAACTCTTTTGGCAGGTTAATATTTGGATTTTATCAATCATAATCACTTATGCCATGGGTCTGAAAAAATGTTCTGGGCTGCATATATGTTCTGCATATGAATCTTAGAAGAATAGTCATTTACTGTCAACAGTAGTTGTTTTAAAAAGTAAAATGACATTTTATGCAGAATTTTCTTCTTTTCCCTTAGCATGCTGTGTTAGTTTCCTAAGGCTAGGAACAGAATAAATGACCACAAACCACAGGGCTTAAGATGATAGAAATTCATTTTTTCACCATTCACGAGGCCAGAAATTCAAAAAGGAGGTGTGAGTATGATTGATTCCTTTGGGAGGCTTTCAGGTAAAATCTCCTTCTTAGCTTCTGGTGGTTTCCAGCTGTCCTTGGCATTCCGTGACTGTAGGCAGCTAACTCCAGACTCTGCCTCCCTTGTCCCATGGCCGTCTTCCCTGTAGGTCTCTGGATGTTCCCACGACCTTCCTGTAAGGACACAGCCATTGGCTTTACGGCCCACCCTAATGCACTGTGACCTTGTCTTAACCAAGTGTATCTGCAGAGACCCTGTTTCCAAATAGTTTAACATTCCTGGGTTCCAGCTGGACATGACTTTCTGTGGGACACTATTCAACATGGGAGATATGCATGTATTTTTTAAGAAAATAATGAGTTCTGCCTCTGCTATAAAGCCCCTTTTCTTTTCATTAATGTTGATTATTATAAAATAGCATGGAGAGTTGACAGAGCTCTAAGTAGTTCTCAACGGTCACAGCGTGGGAAACAAATGGGGGAGTGGGAAGAAATAAGATTTGATAAATAGTTCAGGGCAAGATGATAGAAGGGCAAGTACATCATGCTAAAAAAAAAAAGTAATTGCTGTTTTGTGGCAAAGAAGAACAATAAAAATTTAGAAATATTTATTAGGTGTCTATTCTTTGTCAATAATGTACAAAAACATTCTGGGGATAATGAGCTGAGAAAGGTATTTGGCTTCATGTGTATCGCAGTGCAACAAGAAACCAATTCCTGAGACAGAAACAATTGGTAAAGGAGCACATTTGGGTTTGTCAAGCTTGAAGTTGAAAAAAAATTAAGTAGAAAACAGGCCTAGCCAAGCTGAAATGTTCCTAGTGTAAACAAAATAATAGGATGAAAATCTCCTGATACCTCAATGGGAAAGCATGAAGAGATGACAGGAAATAGGATTCGGAGCTTTGCAACATTGTAAAGTGTTACCAGCGTTAAGAATGATCTTAGAAGAAAGAAAAACATTGGAAAATAAAAACAGAAAGGTGATTGGAGTTTTAACTTGGTGTTGAATAAAATTAAATTAAGGAGCTGGAGGAAGAAAAGAATATATCAACTGGAAGAGCAAAAGTTGAAAATACGGAATTTATGAGAACATTTTAACTTTAACTGAGGAATGTTCAGTGAAACAGTAGAGCTCTCCCCACCTCTTCTCCCTTTCTCGGTGGTCTTTTTCCCCACTATCTTCTTCCCCTCGCCCTCTCCCCACTGTGGTTTTTCTCTTTTCTGAGATGAGTCTCCCTGTGTTGTCCAGGATGGAGTGCAGTGGTGAGTTCTCAGCTCACTGCAACCTCTGCCCCCTGGTTCAAGCAGTTCTCCTGCCTCACAGCCTCTGGAGTAGCTGGGGTTACAGGCGCTCGCCACCACGCCCGGCTAATTTTTGTATTTGTGGTAGAGACTGGGTTTCAGCATGTTGGTCAGGCAGGTCTCGAACTCCTGAACTTGGAATCCGCCCGCCTCAGCCTTCCAAAGTGCTGGGATTACAGGCGTGAGCCACCGCGCCCTGCCGTGTCCTCACCTTCTTCTTTCCCACCCTCCTTTCTGCCTCTCCGACTTTCCAAGGTTCTTTCCCACCTTCTCCTTACCCTCCTCCCCCTCTGCCTGCAGTCTTCTGGGCCCCACTGTCTTCCTTCCGCAGCCAACACTTTTCATTTCTGAGGCAGTGGGGCGGCGGGGCGGCGGGGCGGCGGGGCGGCGGGGCGGCGGGGCGGCGGGGCGGCGGGGCGGCGGGGCGGCGGGGCGGCGGGGCGGCGGCACAAAGAAACAAAAAATTATTTGTCAAGGTAAACAATATTATCAGACATAATCAAGAACATTTTTATAAGATAACTTTGTGAGGTCAACAACAACACAAGTGAGAAAATTTCAAATACCATTTTTTATGATGAATATTTATTCATCATATGCTTCTGATAAAGACAGAGTAGGTATCCTAGAATAATTTAAATTAGGTTTTGTATGTAAAGTAACATTTTAAAACAAATCAGGTCCAGGCATGGTGGCTCACGCCTATAATCCCAGCACTTTGGGAGGCAGAGGCGGGTGGATCACTTGAGGTCAGGAGGTCGAGACCAGCCTGGCTAACATGGCAAAACCCCATGTCTACTAAAATTACAAAATTAGTAGTGGCGTGCGCCTGTAGTCACAGCTACTCGGGAAGCTGAGGCAGGAGAATCCCTTGATTCTCAGAGGTGGAGGTTGCAGTCAGCCGAGATTGTGCCACTGCACTCCAGCCTGGGTGACACAGCAAGACTCCATCACAAAAAAATAAAAATAAAAAAAAATAAATAAATAAAAATAAATCGGAGGCAATAATTTAATTTTTTTTTAACAGTAACTGAGTTAATGCACAGCTAAGAATTGTCAGGCTAAGATTTGGAGAGAAACAGCATCTAGAGAAATAAGAGCTGCTTTGCCCTGGAGCCATTTCTTACTTCAGATGGGGTATCTACCCAGGTTGTGTTAAACATCTGTTAGTCTTGCAGAGACCCCCAGTTTGCTCATGGATATTAAAGGCTGCTGGTGCATTAAAGCAGTGAGAAGGTACCAGAATTCACCCAATCACCACAGCAGGCTGGCTGCTCTCCACCTGAGTGCCCCAAAAAGGTTCCAACTCCAAATTTTTATGAAAGTGATTCAGAATTTGATTGTCCTTATACTTCTGACATGAGCAAATAGCAATCATTTGAGAAAGAAAACATTAGTTGGGCCTCTAAAGACAGACAAAACCAGTTGTTCACCACTATATTTTGTACATTTGCTCAAAGATATGAGGGTCAATGAAGAAAAAAAGACACTGTGAGAAGGAATAAACAGATGCCAAGGAAAAAGAAAAAAATGTGTCAAAGCAACTAGAATTACTATATTCAAAGACATGACGTCAAGCTTGGAAACTTCAACAAGAAAGTGGAAAGTATAAAATTGACAGATTAGGGTAAATAACACACAAAAATTCTAAGACTAAAAAATGTGAGGAAGAAAAAGGTCACTCAATATATGAGTTTAACAGCAAATGAGACACAGCTAAGTAGAGAAGCAGTGAATTATAATTGATGTCATAAACTAACCAGAAAAAATATGCATGTTGATACATACATTCGTAAAGATATATGGATACAAGAGCTTAAGAGTCACTGAGGATATTTCATAATAAAATCTAATATATGCTGAAGAAAAGAGATGAAAATAAGAATGGGATGGAAAAATATTTAAAGACCCAATTGCTGAGAACTTTCTAAACTTAATGAAATATAATAACCTACAATTTCAGAAAGACAAACTCCTGGTAATGAAGCTGCAGAAAACCAAGAAACAAGTAGAAATTAGTAGAGCTTCACTGTGATGTAAGACATTAACCGCTAGTCAAAAAATTCCCTACACAACCAAAGTATCTTTTAAAAATAAAGATAACATTAAAACATGTTCAGATGAGTAAAAACTGACAGAAATTTTTTTTTATCAGCAGATAGACCCTAAGTGAAATTCTAAAGCATGTTTATTGAGAAAGAAGAAAAAGCAAAATGATAATAAATAAATATTTTCAAGGATTCAGGGATGAATGGAGAGCAGCAAAAGTGGCAGATATCTTGACAATACACAAATGGACAAAAACAGCAATGCCTTGGGGATATTAAATACATAGCACAGACCCAATTCACACACAAGTACAAGTACATGTGAGAAGGGATAACAGGGCTGGGCACAGTGACTCAGGCCTGTAATCCCAGCACTTTGGGAGGCCAAAGCAGGTGGATCATGAAGTCAGGAATTCAACACCAGCCTGGCCAACACAGTGAAAGCCTGTCTCTACTAAAAATACAAAAATTAGCTGGGCGTGGTGGTGGGCGCCTGTAGTCCCAGCTACTTGGGTGGCTGAGGCAGGAGAATCACTTGAAGCCAGGAGGCAGAGGTTGCAGTGAGCCAAGATCAAGCCACCACAATCCAGCCTAGGTGACATGGTGAGACTCTGTCTCACAAAAAAAAAAAAAAAAAAAAAAAAAGAGAAGGGATAATAAAATTAAGGTCCTTCTTTGCATTTTCCAGAACAATAGTAAAAAGAATTCATAACTATTAAATTTTGATAAGTCAAAAAATATATTGTAATTTCTGGCTGGGTGCGGTGGCTCACGCCTGTAATCCCAGCACTTTGGGAGGCTGAGGTGGGCAGATCACCTGAGGTAGGGAGTTCGAGGCCAGCCTGACCAACATGGTGAAATCTCATCTCTACTAAAAATACAAAATTAGCTGGGCATGGTGGCACATGCCTGTAATCCCAGCTACTCGGGAGGCTAAGGCAGGAGAATTGCTTGAACCAGGAGGCAGAGGTTGCAGTGACCTGAGATGGCGCCATTGCACTCCAGCCTGGGCAACAAGAGCGAAACTACATCTCAAAAAAAAAAAAAAAAAGTATCGTTGAATAATTCTTTTTCTTTAACAGGGGACTTTTTTCTGGTCTGACCCCCAGCTCCCCACCTACCTACATAAGAGACTGGAGTGGGTATGGGGGAGAATCTTCACCAGAAATGGGGGAAGCAGTACAGGTTCACGTTGTGGAAGGTGACAGTCCCTCTCCATTGACCATCCCCTACAGGGCTCCCAGAACACTGGAGCCAAGCAGACACCCCCAGCAGAGAACTGGAGATTCTTGTCTGGAGAAACAGAATAGTCTTAGAGAAAAGCCCCTGAGGGGCCAATGTCTCAGCAGTCTCCATCCAGCTGCCCTTCTCCCATCTCAGTGCACTTCCCCTAAAATGCATGCCCCGGCCTGGGAGCAGGGGCCGGGAGAGGGCCCACCAGCTTCTCTCAGGTCAGGACAATGGCCAGATACTGCAGAGGCACTGAGCGTGTTAAGACATTCTTGCCTTACCGTAAGCATGATGCCATTATTGTCCCCACTTTTCAGATGAGGGAACCATGGCCTGGGGGGTGAGGCGGGTCACTCAGCGAGGAAGTAGAATGGAGAATAGAATACCAGGCATTGGGCTGCAGAGCCCAGCCTTCCCCTGGGCTAACGGAGGGAGGGGTGACTGCGGCCCACAGTCTCCAGAGGTCTGGGAGCAGGGCATCAATGGCGAGGCTGGGGGGTTACTCACCACTCATGGGTGAGAAGGTCAAACTCCCCGTACAGCTGGCCCATCATGATGGACTTGGCCTTGAGCACATAGTACTTGACAGCCTCGTACATGCCACCACTGATGGATGGCTGCCCTTTCAGTGATGTCATGGCAGCTGCCAGGACTCTGTAACACTGGGAGATGGACCGCCTGAGAGTGAGGCTCTCAGAGAGAAAGGCTGGAGTGGACTGGGGGCCACGGGGAGGGGGAGGGGTATTCTATGCCAAGGGCCACAAATGGAGGCCAACCCCTATTGAAGCTGCACCCCCCTGCAGGCCCACTATCCGGATACTGGCTGCCAAGCTTGGCTCTGCTTACAGTACTCTTGCCAGAGCCTGTGGCCCCGATGAGTATGAGGCCGTGTCGCACCACCGTGGTCTCGTAGAGCTGGATGCACCTTGGTCAGGAAGCCTGGGGGACATGGCATGGGGCCCAAGGGTCAGAGCATGGGCTTGGATCCTGGCCACACCACTAGCTTGTGTGACCTTGGGTGAGTCACTGCAGTCCCTGAGCCTCAATTTCCTCATCTATAAAATGAGGACGGTGGTAGCACATTACTTACTACACTTGCTTTATCAAATATCCATCCTCCTATGCATTCTTCTATCCATTATTAATCTTCCTTTTGGGGGGAATGAATTTCAGAGTAAATTGAAGACAATAAATATTTCCTTCTAAATACTTAAACATATACATCATTTACTGGACTTCAACGATCTCTTTACAGTTTTCTTCTGACATCAATTTTATGCACAATGAGCTCCCCAAGTGAATGTTTGTTGAATTTTGTGTATATTTGTGAATTTTAAGTGTATATTTACTAAATATTGACAAATGTATGTCAGTGTAATACAAATCTTTATGAAGATCTACAATATTTGTCCACATATATTTTGCCTTATCCCCTCTCTTTTCTTCTTCTGGGATTCCAATTAGGTATAATAGGTATATGTTGGACCTTTTGATATGGTTCTGTGGGTCTCTGAGACTATTTTTTTCTAGTATCTTTTTTCTCTCTTCTTTAGAGTCAATAATGTTGATCTTTTTTCAAGTTCACTGTCTCTTCTTCTGTTATCTTCATTCTGCAGTTAAGACTATTGATGAATTTTTTATTTAGACATCGCATTTTTTTAGTTCTAGAGTTTACAGTTCATTGTTATAGTTTCCCTCTACTGCAATTTCCGATTTTTACATTATTGTAAACCAATTTTCTTTCATGTATGTGAGCTTTAAAATCTTTGTCTGCTAATTTGAGCATCTAGGTCATCTGGGTTTGGATTCTGTGGATTGTCTTTTTTCTTGAAAATGGATCACATTTTCTTGTTTCTTTGTATGTGGAGTAATTTGGGGTTGGATTTTTGATATCAGTATCAAAAATATTGAATGTTACCTTGTGGAGACTCTAGGTTCAGTTACATTCCTCTGAGAAGATTCCTTCCTTCCTCCCTCTCTTCTTTCCTCCCTCCCTTCCTCCTTCCCTTTCTCCTTTCCTTCCTGGTATGGTTTGGATGTTTGTCCACTCTAAATCTCATGTGATTCCCAATGTTGGAGGTGGGGCCTGATGGGAGGTGATTGGATCACGGGGCAGATCCCTCATGAATGGCTTAGCACCATCGCCTTTATTCAAAGTGAGTTTCTCGCTCTGAGTTCCTGTGAGATCTGCTTGTTTAAAAGAGCATGGCACCTCCCCTGTGCATCTCTTGCTCCTGCTGTGACCAGGTGATGTGCCTGCTCCCCCTTTGACTCTGGCCATGAGTGTAAGCTTCCTGAGGCCGTTACAAGAAGCAGATGCTGGCACTATGCTTCCTGTGCACTATGCAAAACTGTGAGCAAATGAAACCACATTTTTTTATAAATTACCCAGCTTCAGGTATTCCTTTATAGTGATGCAAACAGCCTAACACAACTCTCTCCCTTTCTTTCCTTTCTTTCTTCCTCCCTTCTGCCAGACAAGTAAGTTGGTTGGACTTAAAGTGCAAATTTTGTCTTGGGTGGTAGTTAGAGATCAGCCAGATATTTGAACAGGCTTTATTTACAGAATTTGGGAATCTCTCCTTTCCAGGAATCCCCACCTTACTTTTCTGCAGCTCTGATTTCCCTGAATTCTACCCTGTGGTTCTTCAGGCCAGAAAGACTGAGTTTTCTATTGGAGCTTTATATAACCTGTGTGGTGCCAACTTTGATGTGTACTCAGGCTAAAAGTCATTAAAAACAGATAACTCACTTTGTGCCATTACCTTTTTCCCAAGAGTCAACTGCTGTCTGGATCTGTATTACTTTTCTTTACTCTTCCTTGCCTAAAGGATTTTTATTTGCTTGTTTTGTTTTAGTTTTGGTCTAGAGTTTATTGTTACCTGCAAGAGAGTTGGGTCTGGCAGGAGTGATTTTCTTTTTTAATTTTAATTTTTTTTGTTTTGAGACAGAGTTTTGCTTTGTCACTCAGGCTGGAGTGCAGTGGCATGGTCTGGGCTCCCTGCAATTTCCACCTCCTGGGTTCAAATAATTCTCGTGCCTCAGCCTCTTGAGTAGCTGGGACAACAGGCACGCACCACCACACCCAACTAATTTTTGTAATTTTTAAGAGTAGAGATGGGGTTTCACCATGTTGGCGAGGCTGGTCTCAAATTTCTGTCCTCAAGCAGTTCACACTCGCCTTGGCTTCCCAAAGTGCTGGGATTACAGACGTGAACCACTGTGCCCGGCCAAATTTTAATTATTTGAAGAAAGAAGAAAATATGAACCCAGTGTCTGGTCTACCATCTTATTTTGTGTATATCAATAGTACTTCTCAAAAAATAGCTTTTGAAAGTTCTGGCTCACAGAATCCCCAATCAATTGACCTTTGTCTTTTTTTCATACTTGTTAACAATGTTGGGATCAAACCATGTAGTCTTGTAATCTGTTTTTTCCACATAATATATTGTGACCATTTCATATTTGTTGCTTTTTGATGACTTCATAGTATTTCTTCATATGGATATACCATAATTTGTCCAACAAATTTTCTGTTTTTATGTAATTTTGAGTTTTTAATGTATTATTGTTATCAGAAAAAAGGTAAGAAATATCTTCCTAGCAATATGTGATAGCTTTTCTTATGTTCTTCATGTTGCACTCACTAAAAAGCATTGCTTTTTAAGTTGAATGAGGGAGAAATAGGTTAACTCTTAAATTATAGGTTATATATTAGAGAGAAAATTACTTTTATTAGAGTCAAGAAAGTAAGGTGGTACCTCATTATAAAGAAGCTAAATATGTGTATGTATGTATGCATATGTGAATAATGGGTTGAGATAGAGAAGATTTTGAGAGGATAGGGCAGACTGCTATCAATGACTAATATTGTCTTTCAAGAATAGTCATGAATCATTTAACAATGGGGATATGTTCCGAGAAATGTGTTGCTAAGCTATTCCATCATTGCATGGACAGTATAGAGGCACTTAACACAAACCTAGATGGTTTAGCCTACTAAACACTTAGGCTATATGGATATAGCCTAAGCTGTCACATATTATAGCTCCTAGGCTACAGACCTATACAGTATGCTACTATACTGAATACTGTAGGCAGTTATAACAATGGAAAGTATTAGTGTATATAAATATATCTAAACATAGAAAAGGTACAGTAAAATATGGCATAAAAAATGACAAACCTTCTATTAGTCCGTTCTCATACAGCTGATAAAGACATGCCTGAGACTGGGTAATTTATGATGAAAAGAGTTTAATGGGTTTACAGTTCCATGTGGTTGGAGAGGTCTCACAACAATGGTGGAAGGCGAAAGGCACATCTTACATGGCAGCAGCTGAGAGAGAATGAGAGTGAAGCCAAAGGGGAAGCCCTTTATAAAACCATCAGATATTGTGAGACTTATTCACTACTACAAGAACAGTATGGGGAAAACTGCCCCCATGACTCCATTATCTCCTACCATGTCCCTCCCACAACATGTGGGAATTCTGGGAGCAAAAATTCAAGATGAGATTTGGGTGGGGACACAGCCAAACCATATCATTCCTCCCCAGCCCCTCCCAAATCTCATGTCCTCACATTTGAAAACCAATCATGCCTTCCCAACAGTCCCCCAAAGTTTTAACTCATTTCATCATTAACTTAAAAGTCCACAGTCCAAAGTCTCATCTGAGACAAGGCAAGTCCCTTCCACCTATGAGCCTGCAAAATCAAAAGTGAGTTAGTTACTTCCTAGATACAGAGGGGGTAAAGGCATTGGATAAATAAACCATTCCAAATGGGAGAAATTGGCCAAAATGAAGGGGCTAAAGGCCCAATGCAAATCTGAAGTCTGGGGGGCAGTCAAGTCTTTTATTTATTTATTTATTTTTTGTGAGATGGAGTCTCACTCTGTCACCCAGGCCAGAGTGCAGTGGCATGATCTCAGTTCACTGCAATCTCCACCTCCTGGGTTCACACCATTCTCCTGCCTCAGCCTCCTGAGTAGCTGGGACTACAGGTGCCCACCACCACACCTGGCTAATTTTTTGTATTATTAGTAGAGACGGGGTTTCACTGTGTTAGCCAGGATGGTCTCGATCTCCTGACCTCGTGATCCACCCGCCTTGGCCTCCCAAAGTGGTGGGATTACACATGTGAGCCACTGCACCCGGCCAGGGCAGTCAAATCTTAAAGCACCAAATCCATCTCCTTTGACTCCATATCTTGCATCCAGGTCACACTGATGCAAGAGGTGCGTTCTCATGGTCTTGGGCAGCTCCACCCATGTAGCTTTGCTCCTGGTTGCTTTCATGGGCTGGCGTTGAGTCTCTGCGGCTTTTCCAGATGCACAGTGCAAGCTGTTGGTGGATCTACCATTCTGGGGTCTGGAAGACGGTGGCTCTCGCAGCTCCACTAAGGCACTGCCCCAGTGGGGACTCTGTGTTTGATCTTCAACCTCACCTTTCCCTTCTGCACTGCCCTAGCAGAGGTTCTCTATGAGGCCCCTGCCCCTGCAGCAAACGTCTGCCTGGACATCCAGGCATTTCCACGCATTTTCTGAAATCTAAGCAGAGGTTCCCAAACCTCAATTTTTGACTTCTGTGTACCCACAGGCTCAAAACCACATGGAAGCTGCCAAGGCTTGAGGCTTGCACCTCTGAAGCCATGGCCCAAGCCATACATTGGCCTCTTTTGTCCATGGCTAGAGTGGCTGAGATGTCCCTTGGCTGCACACAGCAGGGGGGCCCTGGGCCCAGCCCACAGACCCATTTTTTCCTCCTAGGCCTCTGGGCCCATAAAGGGAGGGGCTGCTGCAAAGGTCTTTGACATGCCCTGGAGACATTTTCCCCATTGTCTTGGTGATTAACATTTGACTCCTTGTCACTTAGGCAAATTTCTGCAGCTGGCTAGAATTTCTCCTCAGAAAATGGGTTTTTTTTTCTATTGCATTGTCAGGCTGCAAATTTTTTGGACTTCTGTCCCCTGTTTCTGTTTCAAAACTGAGTGCTTTTAACAGCACCCAAATTACCTCTTGAATGCTTTGCTGCTTAGAAATTTCTTCTGCCAGACACCCTCAATTATCTCCCTCAACTTCAAGGTTCCACAAATTTCTAGGGCAGGGACAAAATGCCACCAGTCTCTTTGCTAAAACATAGCAGGAGTCGCTTTTACTTCATTTCCCAACAAGTTCCTTATCTCCATCTAAGATCACCTCAGCCTGGATTTTATTGTCCACATGATTATCAGCATTTTGGTGAAAGCCATTCAGCAAGTCTCTAGGAAGTTCCAAACTTTCCCACATCTTCCTGTCTTCTTCTGAGCCCTCCAAACAGTTCCAGACTCAAGCTGTTATCCAGTTCCAAAATCACTTTCACATCTTTGGGTATCTTTATAGCAGCACCCCACTCCTGGCACCAATTTACTGTATTACTCCTTTTTCATGATGCTGATAGAGACATACCCGGGACTGGGTAATTTATGATGCAAAAGACGTTTTATGGACTCACTGTTCCATTTGGCTGGGGAGGCCTCACAATCATGGCGGAAGGTGAAAGGCACATCTTACATGGTGACAGGCAAGAGAGAATGAGCGCCAAGTGAAAGGGGATACCCCTTATAAAACCATCAGATCGTGTGAGACTTATTCATTACCACAAGAACAGTGTGGGGGAAATTGCCTCCATGATTCAATTATCTCCCACTGGCTCCTCCCACAACACTTGGGAATTATGGCAGCCACAGTTGAAGATGAGATTTGGGTAGGAACACAGTCAACCCATATCACACCTGTTTTGGGCATTTACCATGAATGGAGCTTGCAGGGCTGTAAGTTGTTTTGGGTGAGTCAGTGAGTAATTAATGACTGAATGTGAAGCCTAGGACATTACTGTATGTATACTATTGTGGACTTTATAAACACTCTACACTTAGGATACACTAAATTTATTGAATATATTTTTGTTCCTTCAATAATAAATCTTAGCTTACTGTAACTTTTTTACTTTATAATCTTTTAAATATTCTTAAACTTGTGGACTCTTTTGTAATAACACTTGGCTTAAAACACCAAACAACAGTGTACAGCTATCCAAAAATACTTTCTTTATGTCCTTACTGTATAAGCTTTTTTTCTATTAAAAATTTCTTTTTCTTACTTTTTAAACTTTTTTGTTAAAAACTAAGACCCAAACATACACATTAGCCTAGGCCTACATATCTTGATGACAACCATCGTGATGTCACCAGGCGATAGGAACTTTTCAGCTTCATTATATTCTTATGGCACCACTTTGTATATGTGGTCCATAGTTAACCACAACATTGTTATATGGAGAATTATGATAATTTCAACCTTTGAAGAATTTAGTTTTATGTCTATATATTATTCCCAATGTGATCACTAACCTTGAAAGGAATTTGAGCTATGTTTTATCCTTTTTAAATTATGAGATACAATACACATAGAAAAATCCACAAAACAGAAATATACAGCTCAGTGATTTATTACAAAGCGGAACACCTGTGTAGGTATCACCCAGGTAAAGAAAGAGTATTACTAGTAACCCAATAGCCTCTCTCTTTTTCTTTGCCTTTCAGTCATTCTAGAGTAATCAGTATCACAATTGTTATAGTCATAACTCTCTTGCTTTTTTTCAACAACCACCCTGACTTCTGTCTCCATAAATGACTTTTGCCTGTTGTTGTTTTTCTTTTCTTTTTTTGTTTTTTTTTTGAGAGACAGAGTCTCGCTCTGTAGCCCAGGCTGGAGTGCAGTGGTGCAATCTCGGCTCACTGCAAGCTCCGCCTCCTGGATTCATGCCATTCTCCTGCCTCAGCCTCCCGAGTAGCTGGGACTACAGACGCCCGCCACCACGCCCGGCCGATTTTTTTTGTACTTTTAGTAGAGACGGGGTTTCACCCTGTTAGCCAGGATGGTCTCGATCTCCTGACCTCATGATCCACCTGCCTCGGCCTCCCAAAGTGCTGGGATTGCAGGCGTGAACCACAGCACCTGGCCTGCTTTTCTTACTTCTTACCACTTAAGTGCATATCCCTGAATGTTGTAGTTTAACTTTTTTCTGTTTTCTGAACTTTATATAAAATAAACAACATATTCACTCAGGCGGCGTGGCCTGAGTGAAACCCAATGGAAAAAGCGTGACATTTAGAAGCAGAAGACTGAGCTTCAAATCCCTACTCTTTCACTTACTAAGTTTGTGATTTGGAAATATCTGAGCAAGATGTTGACGTTGCAGACTTGGCTAGTGCCAGCTTTGTTTATTTTCCTCACCACTGAATCTATAGGTGAACTTCTAGATCCATGTGGTTATATCAGTCCCGAATCTCCAATTGTACAACTTCATTCTAATTTCACTGCAGTTTGTGTGCTAAAGGAAAAATGTATGGATTATTTTCATGTAAATGCTTATGACATTGTCTGGAAAACAAACCGTTTTACTATTCCTAAGGAGCAATATACTATCATAAACAGAACAGCATCCAGTGTCACCTTTACACATATAGCTTCATTAAATATTCAATTCACTTGCAACATTCTTACATTCAGACAGTTTGAACAGAACGTTATGGAATCACAATAATTTCAGGCTTGCCTCCAGAAAAACCTAAAAATTTGAGTTGCACTGTGAATGAGGGAAAGAAAATGAGGTGTGAGTGGGATCGTGGAAGGGAAACACACTTGGAGACAAACTTCACTTTAAACTCTGAATGGACAACACACAAGTTTGCTGATTGCAAAGCAAAACGTGACACTCCCACCTCATGCACTGTTGATTATTCTACTGTGTATTTTGTCAACATTCAAGTCTGGGTAGAAGCAGAGAATGCCCTTGGGAAGGTTACATCAGATCACATCAATTTTGATGCTGTATATAAAGTGAAGCCTAATCCACCACATAATTTATCAGTGATCATCTCAGAGGAACTGTCTAGTATCTTAAACTGTTTGCTTAGCATTCCTATTGACAACTCTTCTGGGAGTGCTGTTCTGCTTTAATAAGCGAGACCTAATTAAAAAACACATCTGGCCTAACGTTCCAGATCCTTCAAAGAGTCATATTGCCCAGTGGTCACCTCACACTCCTTCAAGGCACAATTTTAATGCAAAAGATCAAATGTATTCAGATGGCAATTTCACTGATGTAAGTGTTGTGGAAATAGAAGCAAATGACAAAAAGCCTTTTGCAGAAGATCTGAAATCATTGGACCTGTTCAAAAAGGAAAAAATTAATACTGAAGGACACAGCAGTGGTATTGGGGGGTCTTTATGCATGTCATCTTCTAGGCCAAGCATTTCTAGCTGTGATGAAAATGAATCTACACACAACACTTCAAGCACTGTCCAGTATTCTGCTCTGGTACACAGTGGCTACAGATACCAAGTTCCATCAGTCCAAGTCTTCTCAAGATCTGAGTCCATCCAGCCCTTGTTAGATTCAGTGGAGCGGCAAAAGATCTACAATTAGTAGATCATGTAGATGGCAGTGATGGCATTTTGCCCAGGCAACACTACTTCAAACAGAACTGCAGTCAGCATGAATCCAGTCCAGATATTTCAAGTTTTGAAAGGTCAAAACAAGTTTCATCAGTCAATGAGGAAGATTTTGTTAGACTTAAACAACAGATTTCAGATCATATTTCACAATCCCATGGATCTGGGCAAATGAAAATGTTTCAGGAATTTTCTGCAGCCGATACTTTGGTCCAGGTACTGAGGGACTAGTAGAAAGATCTGAAACAGTTGGGATGGAGGCTGTGATTGATGAAGGAATGCCTAAAAGTTACCACAGATTGTATGGCAAGGTGGCTACATGCCTCGGTGAAGGACTAGTAGTTCCTGCTACAACTTCAGCAGTACCTATAAAGTAAAGCTAAAATTATTTTATCTGTGAATTCAGATTTTTAAAAAGTGTTCCATCTCTGAAGATGATCATTTGCCCTTAAGGACAAAAATGAACTGAAGTTTCACATGAGCTATTTCCATTCCAGAATATCTGGGATTCTACTTTAAGCACTACATAAACTGACTTTATCCTCAGATTAGCTGAATGACTTTGTGCTGTTTCAGGATGTTTGCACTGAAGAAAAACAGAAAGCTTATCTGAAATTTATAAAACTTTTTGTTTTGCTACATAGAAAACAGAAGGTATTTAAATAATAAGCAGTGATATGCTTAGTGAGCACAGCTATACTGATTTTGATTAGAATAGTCATCAAAGTGGCTTAGGGACAGTTAATATAAAAGATTAGAGGAGCAAGGTCTAGACCATCTACTTCTGCTAAAATAACTTAAAAAGAGGTCCATAGGCCATAACTATATGAGCCTAGCTTTTGTAATCTGACAAAAAAATGAGAGCAGCCTCGTGTATATCAATGTACACAATATTCCTTAGGTCCCTTCCATTGGTGGTGATGCTGCCAGTTATTACTGGAGGAAAGGAATTCTAGAGCTTTAACTTAGCAGATTAAAAGTACTCATTTTTTTTTTTTTTTTGAGTCGGAGTCTTGCTCTGTTGCCCTGGCTGGAGTGAAGTGGCACGTCTCTGCTCACTGCAAGCTCTGCCTCCCGGGTTCACGCCATTCTCCTGCCTCAGCCTCCAGAGTAGCTGGGACTACAGGCGCCCGCCACCATGCCTGGCTAATGTTTTTGTATTTTTAGTAGAGACGGGGTTTCACAGTGTTAGCCAGGATGGTCTCGATCTCCTGACCTCGTGATCTGCCTCGGCCTCGGCCTCCTAAAGTGCTGGGATTACAGGCGTGAGCCACTGCACCCGGCCTAAAAGTACTCATTTTTTATTCATCAATAATTAGTAATCTGACTAGTTTTCAAAAATTTGCTTATTATTAACAACCTCTTTGAAGATCCATTTCACAAACTCAACAGAGTGCCACGATTAAGAGCTAGGGATCCCCCAAACTATCTCAAGCATCTAAAAAATTGCCACTTTTTAAAGGCTTAAATTGTAGTAAAGGGGGAAAAAAACCCATAAATCATCTAAAAAATTGCCATTTTTAAAGGCTTAAATTGTGTGTGTGTATATATGTACACACACACACACACACACACACACACATCATTGACCTTTCTTAAGACTTCAGAGGGTGGAACTTCCGGATGTGACCACAGAGAGGGAGAGACCGGGAACGCGGAGCGCGGCCGCCAGCACCCCCGAGCAGCCGCTGGACCCCCCGCCGCCC
This sequence comes from Pongo abelii, assembly GCF_028885655.2. Lineage (NCBI taxonomy): Eukaryota > Metazoa > Chordata > Mammalia > Primates > Hominidae > Pongo > Pongo abelii. Next base: position 20,034,481 of record NC_072004.2, on the reverse strand, counting down.
CCCGCCCCCTGCGGTCCCGGGTCTGTGCGTCTGGGGACGGTTAGATTCCCTCCAGAGCCGGGGTAGGGACGGGGGCGCTCAGGGTAGGGGGCCTCAGGCACCCTGCCCGCGCCTGCTGCCCCATCCCCGCCGCGATACGCTCCTGGCCGTGACCCCCGCTGGGGGCGGGGGCCGAGGTCCATGCGCGGAGCCCCCACCCGGCCAGGCGCCTGCCGCTGACTGCGGCGCGGATTGGGGTCGCGCGCCTGGCCTCCAGCCCACCCCCTGGCATCGACACCGCGGGCCGTCGGGGGCTGCGGCCCCGGGCTGCGCCCTCCCCCGCGGCCAGGCTCTGGAGGGACCCTGGAGCTGCGCAGGCCTCAGCCCATGGCCCGGAGGTACGATGAGCTGCCGCACTACCCAGGCATCTCGGATGGCCCCGCAGCCCTGGCTGGCTTCCCAGAGGCAGCGCCCGAGGCACCAGGGCCCTATGGTCCTCACCGGCCTCCCCAGCCCCTACCCCCAGGCTTGGACAGCGACAGCCTGAAGAGGGACAAGGATGAGATCTATGGACACCCGCTCTTCCCCCTCTTGGCCCTGGTCTTCGAGAAATGTGAACTGGCTACGTGCTCTCCCCGTGATGGGGCCGGAGCTGGGCTGGGGACACCCCCCGGCGGCGACGTCTGCTCCTCTGATTCCTTCAACGAGGACAACACTGCCTTCGCCAAGCAGGTTCGCTCTGAGAGGTCCTTCTTCTCCTCCAACCCAGAACTGGACAATCTGATGATCCAGGCCATCCAAGTGCTGCGGTTCCACCTGCTGGAGCTGGAGAAGGGAAAGATGCCCATCGACCTGGTCATCGAGGATCGGGACAGCGGCTGCAGGGAGGACTTCGAGGACTACCCAGCTTCCTGCCCCAGCCTCCCAGACCTGAATAATATATGGATTCGAGACCATGAGGATAGCGGGTCTGTACATTTGGGGACCCCAGGTCCATCCAGCGGGGGCCTGGCCTCCCAGAGTGGGGACAACTCCAGTGATCAAGGAGACGGCGTGGCCTCTCCCAGTTCTGGTGGAGAAGATGAGGACTTGGACCAGAAGCGACGGCGAAACAAGAAGAGGGGGATTTTCCCCAAAGTGGCCACCAACATCATGCGAGCCTGGTTGTTCCAGCACCTCTCGCATTCCTACCCCTCGGAGGAGCAGAAGAAACAGCTGGCGCAGGACACGGGGCTCACCATCCTGCAAGTCAACAACTGGTTCATTAATGCCCGGAGACGCATCGTGCAACCTATGATCAATCAATCAAACCGCACAGGGCAGGGTGCAGCCTTCAGCCCAGAAGGCCAGCCCATCGGAGGCTATACCGAGACGCAGCCACACGTGGCCGTCCGGCCTCCAGGATCAGTGGGGATGAGTTTGAACTTGGAAGGAGAATGGCATTATCTATAGAGGCTGATGCAGGAGAGACACAGCTGATGCTCTGACCCCCAGCCTCACAGCAGGCTCTGGTTCCCTCCTGGTCCTCTGGCTTCAGGACCCCACCTCCAAAGGCCCCTCCGCTCAACGCCTACCTCCCTGGGGCCCTGCTGGGACATGGGGGCCTTAGTGCCCACCCAAGGGGCTCTCAAGGACACCAGCAAGGCCTCCAGGCCCTGAGCCCCGCTTCTGCCTTCACCTCTGCCTGGGACCCGAGCTGGGCTCCTGGGCCTTGGTCCCCAGAAGACGGCAGCTAGGGCCTTGCTGCCAGGACAGAGAAGGGACAGGGTGGCTGGGCAGTCAGGGAAGGAGGGTCTCCCGGATCCGACATTTTGGAGAGATTCCTTCACCCTCCTGTCCCCCCCACCTCCCTTCTCTAATTTCTTCTTTTTTTAATGATAAAGTCTTAAAAACACAGAAAAAAAAAAGACTTCAGAGAATTAGGTAGATGAAGCACTTTATACAGTATATATCTTCAGCTTAAATTTGTTTTGAGTATTTTTTTTTATTTTTAAGTAGGCAAAGATTTAAAATTTTTTATTTTTAGTAAATGTTTGAAGCAAACTAAAAAGACTTGGGCAATATTTACCAAAACAAAACAGAACCCAAAAAATTGTACATCTTGATCTTAGCAAATATCCTTATTGTAGAGACACTTAATAAAGAGATGGTATTTTAATATCTGCAGTTCTGAGGTAGGGTGGAACTTGGTTCTACATTGTGATTTAGGAATTTTTTAAACCTTTTTTCTTCAGGGGAGAAGTGACCCCGGCCTCGAGTTTAGTGCTAAAGCCACTAGTGTACTTATGCTGTCCCCTAACCACCACATGCGACATGGAGGCAGAGGCTAAATATAGGGGCTTTCTTAAGAAAGTAAGAGGAAATTAGCAAGCATTATTAGTGATTGACTACTGCTATCAAGTGAATTCAAAGGAAACAGGTTTTTATGCCATATTTAAGTTACAGAAACCAGGCATGCTTAGAATAGTTTCTAGGGCAACAGAGCGAGACTCCATCTCAAAAAAAAAAAGAATAGTTTCTAGAGGTTATTGGAGAATAGAAAGCTAAGAAAACTTGGTATACATTTACAATTGAAATATAATTACACTTTTTACTCTCAGAATATTATTCACATTAGACTTCCTGTTTATCTTTTATATTCTTGCATTTATATAATGCCTGATCCTTCAAAGTTCTTTCACATATTATATGATCTTTATGAAAAACAGTAGATGCTTTATTCTGATATATTCAGTTTCTCACTTTAGGCAAAAGTGGATTAATAGAATGGTGAATTCAAAGTAGATGAGGAAAATCAGGCACAGAGAAGTAAAGGCAGGGACAGACCCAAATTCACACAAGAAGATAATGACATCACCAGCATTTAAGTTGATCATCAAAGGCTGGGCTGGATTTGTCTTGCTATATGTGTCAGGAAATTTATACCTATTACATTTTCCATGTTCTCAAAATAAGTCATATGATCGTAATGTTTAGCTGCAACTTTTCTCCCAACAAATAGTGTCATGAAGAATGTTGCAGTGTGAAGTTTGTACATTTCAGGGTCAGTTGTACAATGTGAACTCTTTATCTACGGGAATGAGAATGGAGGATCATGAAGGCCATGATATAAACAAATTTGCATGTTGAAGCCTGTATAAAACATGGTACAGTGAGTGAATGCCCGCATCCCCAAGAACACTTTATACATATTAAATAGATATATGATTACTGTGCAAAAATTCGTTCTGGAAATGAACATATATTTGAGCACTAATATGTAATGTACATCTTCTGCCCTAAGGAGAAAATAAATCATAAAACTTGTTTCACATTCAAAATTACTTTCCCGAGCATGTCTTAGAGTAATCTATGTGTTGATGCATGTAAATTGTATTTTGGGTAGGCAAAGAAACAAATCTGGTTATTTATGTAAAAACTAGTCTAATAAAGTGAGTGGCTTCATCACTTTAAATCTTTAGTGTCTAAAAGTGGTGTTTAAAGTAATACTAGCACATCAGAAAACCTTGTGTGAACAAAACTAACTCACTCACTGCTTCTGCAACTGCAGTTGTTCCCCTTAGGGTTATTAAAAAAAGGACCCAAGTGTTACATGTGTTGATATTATGACTTGTCAGTTACTGATGTCTGTGGTATCCTACCCTCATCTCTGAAACGGATAATACTGAATAATTATTAGAAAACTATAAGACTTCACACTTTGTACCATTAAAACCTAAAATTTTAATCCTATCCTTTTTTATTATGGATCAATCAGCACTCGGGAACAGAGCAGCAAGGAAAAAAAGGAAATTTCATTCATATGTTCTGTGTTCATATCTCTTCGGTACCTAATTGTTCATTTAATTTCAGCCTTATTCCTTCATAAGGGATTTTACCACATGAAGTCATCCGATGACCCTAGCTCTTATTGTGAAGTTAAAGATGAGTAGAGTATGCTCACAAATGTTACAACTTAAAAACGTTACAAAACATTTATTAAAGCTCATATTTAAAGTAGAGCATCTAGTTTGAGAAATAGACATCAATTATTAAAGATGTCCTTTTTCTACCCATTTAACTAGTTAAAACCATGACGTGTAAATGTAGAAGTAGAATAATCATAGAATTCCCTAAAATATTTCTGTTTACTAACATATATTGACCAAGTACATCAAACAGGAGAGATCTTCCTTCATTCTGTTATAGTCCACATCATTCTAATTTTACTCAGTTGTTATTAAGAGCATATTCCTAAACCATACACTTTTGTTTCAATAAAGTTTTATTTTGTTGAGATGAATAAAATATCAAAGTTATAAGCTACGTAAGACAAAAGTTCAATTGTTCAAAAAATTTACTGGGATAGCTTTCTATTATAGGTATTTTTAGATTATATTGCTCTGATAAGATTACTTGCTTTAAAAAGTTTGTACTTTTCTGTAAATTGAAAGAATATGGAGTCATAAAATGGCAAGTGTTTTAGGGTTAGCCTAAAATTGGGCATTGTCCTTGATTTCATAGAAGGTATAAACTAGCAGGCTTATAGCCTGATTCTTCTTTAGACTGGTCTTTTGCAGCAGTTCCTTTTCAGACTCAATAAACAGAATTCAGATGGATGTAAGTCAAAACAAAACTTTACAAAGCCAAGTGTATTATCTTTTGCATTAACCTATTTTTTCCATCATACATGCTACTAGTATGTGCATTAGCATGATATTCTCATATACATTGCATTAAAAATTAAAAGGTGGCAGCTCAGGGTGAGCTCTTCTGTCATCATTTGTTCCTAAATTTTTAAGGGCTTTTTCTCAGTCAATAGTTTGTACAAACTGGGTAGTTTAACTTCATTACCCATTTCATTAAAGATGATGGATTGTGATGAGATGCATTTAAGGCCAATAGTGACAGATTTTTTTTTAATCTCTTGAACACAAGCTTTGAATGATAACTACAGGTTTTAAGTGCTGTTACATTAATACCATAATGTGATGTGTTAGAACCAAAGGGATAGTTTAAAGGTAGATATCTGAAAATTGTCTAGTCTCAATGTATATATGTATTGAATATACTCTAAAAATAAATGTGTAATTTGCTAGTAGGACAATGCAGTGATTAGTATTAGGTATGTCTCTTTTATATCCTAGCTATGTCCCACTGTCTTCTAAGTGCAATCTTTTCCTGTTCACTTGCAGTTTTACCCCATCTACTCTAACTTCAGTTGGAAGGCTTGTCTAGAGTATAGTATGTGTTTTTACCTTTGCAGTGAATTGCAGGTGCTAATTGTAACTACAGCTATTTTTATGTTGATATAACTCCAAGTCTTATATTAAATGTTCTATTATATATTAGCTCTAATCCCTTAAGTAAATTTTAAGAAATTAATTCTTGTTAAAAAAAAAAAAGAAGAAGTGCTTCCTGGTCCTAAGGCCATGAAAATTTTCATGTAAGTTGACTTAAATATGGAAGCTTTATTGGCTTGTCTTTAACATTTAATTTAGATCTACAATCCCCATGGAACTAATTTTTTCTGAATATGTTTGGTTGAATGAAGGCTTATATATATATTTTTGTTTGTTGTTGTTGTTGTTTTATTTATTTATTTATTTTTTTTGATACAGAGTCTCACTCTGTCGCCCAGGCTGGAGTGCAGTGGCGTGATCTCGGCTCACTCCAAGTTCCGCACCATTCTCCTGCCTCAGCCTCCCGAGTAGCTGGGACTACAGGCGCCTGCCACCACGCCCAGCTAATTTTTTGTATTTTTAGTAGAGTTTCACCGTGTTAGCCAGGATGGTCTCGATCTCCTGAACTCGTGATCCTCGCCTCGGCCTCCCAAAGTGCTGGGATTACAGGCGTGAGCCACCATGCCCGGCCGAAGGCTTATTTTTTTCCATATTGATATCCAGTTGTCTTATCACTTTTTAGTGAAAAGACCATCCTTTCTTGTGCAGTGCCACCTTAACTATAAATTAAGTGTTCATAAAATGGGTATCTGTTTCTGGGCCTTTTCTTCTTTGCCATTGATCTCTTTTTCTATCACTTACCAGTATTCTATTAATACCCAGTAGAGCAAATCTTTCAATCTTGTTTTTCTTCTTAAAGATTAAGTTTTTGGTTATTCTTGGTCTTTAGTGTTTCCATATAAATGTCATTTATAAAGTGTTTTTGCAATTTGATTTCCAACTTAATTGCTCTGTAGTAAGAAAACATACTTTGTATGATTTCAATCCTTTTAAATTTGAGAGGTTTTTAGTGTATCTCAACCTGGTGAATTTTAATAAATATTCTGTGTCTTCTTGAAAAGAATATATCTCCAAAAAAACCTTTTAATTTGAAAGATGTTCTATATATAAGTAGAAAAATAAGAGGAAACTTGGATCACAAAATATAGAAATGTCTACGGGGCAAAGAAAAATGCCAGAAACTTACCAAACTGTCTTAAGTGCAGGCTTCATGGCTGATCCCTGGCATAATACTCCTTCGCACAGAACTCCATAAGTATGTGCTGATGTTTCTAGGTATCAAAGGCATGTGATTTAGTGTTACTTGAGACAAAATATTTTTTTCTTTTGCCTTGGGTGTACCAGCTGTTGGCTAATAACTCCAAGAATAGGATGTTATTAAACTTTAGAAACATTTGCTTTCAGGATCTGTCAGATCATCTTTTGGAGATCAGAAGCTTGAACTTTCCAGTTCATCCCAGCCTGGACCCAGTTATGATGTGTATAACCTGTTCTGTATGTATCGGCACATTTCACCTGGTTTGAGTCTAGGTTTTTCTCCCTGCTCAGAAGTGACGAGACTGTATGGATCAGGTATGAAAATGTTTTATGCTTTTCCTCTTTGTGTTTCTCTTTAAGAAATGTAGAATTCGGGCTGGGCGTGGTTGCACATGCCTGTAATCCCAGCACTTTGGGAGGCCGAGGCGGGCGGATCACCAGGTCAGGAGATCAGAGTTCGAGACCATCCTGGCTAACACGGTGAAACTCCGTCTCTACTAAAAATACAAAAAATTAGCTGGGCGTAGTGGCGGGCACCTGTAGTCCCAGCTACTGGGGAGGCTGAGGCAGGAGAATGGCATGAACCCGGGAGGCGGAGCTTGCATTGAGCCAAGATTGTGCCACTGCACTCCATCCTGGGTGACAGAGCCAGACTCCGTCTCAAAAAAAAAAAAAAAAAAAAAAAAATGTAGAATTCGAATCTAAGATCTGAGAATACATGATTCTTACTATTAAGGGCAATTTAAAAATAAGAAAAAAGCAAGCTTCCTAAATGTTGTGATAAATATTATAACTTCTCTGTAGTGTTATATCTAATATAAAAACTGAAAGATTAATGACTTATGTCTGTTTGTAGTTCTAAATTCCATCGTAGTTTTCCTTTTTTGAAAGAAGTTTTGGTTCAAGATATCTTTTGCACAGCATGGGGACTATAATAGTTAATTATGATATATTCTTGAAAAGTGCCAAGAGAGTGGATATTAGGTGTTCTCAAAACACTTTTTCTTATCACTCAATAGTGGTAACTATGTGCAGTAATACATTTGTAAATTAGCTAGATTTAATCATTCCACAATGTATACATCCTTTAAAACATGTTGTACACCATGAATACATACAATAAAAAAGAAAGAAATTAGCTGCATGCCAGATATAAGAGAAAAAACATAAAAAAAGAAAGAAATTCTGTTTTCAGATTATTTTGTGGTGTTGTTGTTGTTGTTGTTGTTGTTGTTACAGGGTCTCCCTTTGTCTCCCAGGCTGGAGTGCAGTGGTGTGATCTAGGCTCACTGCAGCATCAACCTCCCAGGATCGAGGGATTCTCGCACCTTGGGACCTCCACCCCCCAGCAGCTGGGACTACAGGCATGTGCCACACGCACACGTCTAATTTTTTTGTATTTATTGTAGAGACAGAGTTTCACCATGTTACCCAGGTTGGGCTCGAACTCCTGGGCTGAAACGATTCCCCTGCCTTGATCTCCCAAATTGCTGGGATTACAAGCATGAGCCACTGCACCCAGCCCAGAATATTTTGTATATATTTTGCCTGTCATTTGTCTATTTATAAATTCTACAACATATTTGTACATAGATATGTTGTACAAAATACAATTTTTTTCATTTTTTCTGTATTCAGTGAAAATGATAAATTTAGAAACTCATGATGTGATTAGAAATATAAACAAAGAAAATGCTTAAATTATTATCAAACTTTTTTAGTTTCATATTTGAGACTGTATGAATTATAGTCTACCATGTTTGCCTGTGATTCACAAAATTCTATTTTTCAGGATTTATATATATATACATATATATATATATATCTCAACCACCGAATTTAGTGTAAGGTACTGAAAATAAAGAAGAAATACTTATTTAAGGGCCTGCCTTGCGTTCACTACTGTGCTAGCATATACATTTGACATGCAAAGTTCCTTTTGTCACAGTTCCTACAGTTTAGAAGGGAAACTAAAAATACAGATGAGAAATATAGGAGCACATGGGATTCAGTATTGATTTTTTATTTTCTTATTTTTGAGACAGAGTCTTGCTCTGTTGCCAGGCTGGAGTGCAATGGCTCAATCTCGGCTCACTGCAACCTCCGTCTCTGGGATTCAAGCGCTTCCCCTGCCTCAGTCTCCCGAGTAGCTGGGACTACAGGCCTGCACCACCACGCCCGGCTAATTGATTTGTATTTTAGTAAAGATGGGGTTTTGCCATGTTGGCCAGGATGGTCTCACTCTCCTGACCTCATCATCCACCCACCTCGGCCTCCCAAAGTGCTGGGATTACAGGCGTGAGCCACCGCGCCTGGCCTCAGTATTGACTTTTTTTTTCATGTACAAATTCACATTTTACTCTCTCAAGTATTTTCCCCATGATTGATACTCACATGTATTTTCCCTGAAGTACTTACTGTTCTCTGCATTGAAATAACAAGGTAACTACCCCCTGGAGACCTCTCTAAATGTCCTAGAGGAGGTAAAGGGTACAATTAGAGTAATAGACCATCTATTGCCACTGACTAAGGGTGAAGTCAAAATTAGCACTCATCTATATCTGCTCCATCCAGTTTGTTTCCAAACCTTCAGAGATTTTTTCTTTTATTTATTTTTATTTATTTATATAGGTTATTATACTTTAAGTTCTAGAGTACATGTGCACAATGTGCAGGTTTGTTACATATGTATACATGTGCCATGTTGGTGTGCTGCACCCATTAACTCGTCATTTACATTAAGTATATCTCCTAATGCTATCCCTCCCCCCTCCTCCTACCCCATGACAGACCCAAGTGTGTGGTGTTCCCCAACCTCTGTCCAAGTGGTCTCATTGTTCAATTCCCACCTATGAGTGAGAACATGCAGTGTTTGGTTTTCTGTCCTTGCGATAGTTTGCTCAGAATGATGGTTTCCAGCTTCATCCATGTCCCTACAAAGGACATGAACTCATCCTTTTTGTGACTGCATAGTATTCCATGGTGTATATGTGCCATATTTTCTTAATCCAGTCTATCATTGATGGACATTTGGGTTGGTTCCAAGTCTTTGCTGTTGTGAATAGTGCCGCAATAAACATACATGTGCATGTGTCTTTATACCAGCATGATTTATAATCCTTCGGGTATATACCCAGTCATGGGATGGCTGGGTCAAATGGTATTTCTAGTTCTAGATCCTTGAGGAATTGTCACACTGTCTTCCACAATGGCTGAACTAGTTTACAGTCCCACCAACAGTGTAAAAGTGTTCCTATTTCTCCATATCCTCTCCAGCACCTGTTGTTTCCCGATATTTTAATGATTGCCATTCTAACTGGTGTGAGATGGTATCTCATTGTGGTTTTGATTTGCATTTCTCTGATGGCCAGTGATGATGAGCATCTTTTCATGTGTCTGTTGGCTGCATAAATGCGCATAGACCTAATTTCTACCAAAATATTTTGAATGTAAAATTCTTGAAAGGTGGAAGAATCTAAAGGATTTCCAAGCTTTTCTTTGGCATTAAATTAAAAGTTAATTATAAGGGATTTGAATGAATGAGAAGGTGTTGTTTTCTGTCCTAGCTAGGCAGGCATGATCCATTGAAAACATTCAAATTACAACTCATGCTGAAGTGTGCCATCCCTGATGTTTGGTTCTGATTTAATTGTTGTTGTTCACTGTATTTCACTGGTTCACAACATCAAGGGAACCACCAGGGGTGGGGTGGGTAAATACCACTGCAATAGAACTGACTTAACCTAGGGGAAAGCCTCCTTGACACTGGAGATGGGGACAGGAGCTGGGTCTGCAACCTATTCTGCAGCTAATTGATCTGTGAAGGGATTTGACCCTCACTCAAGTGAACAGGAAGCAGGAACACACACACACACACATACACACACACACACACACACACACATATACCCCTTGTCTGTAGAACCCTTATTCATACTTTCAGGGATTCTGACATGGACATGACAAAAAGATAGTAAGAAAAACAAATGGCAGCTTGAGCTAGAGTAAAAAGGGATTGCTATGGTTTGAATGCATGTGTTCCTCCAAAATTCATATGTTGGAACTTAAATCCCACAGTGATGGTACTAAGAGGTGGGACTTCTGGGAGGTGATTAGGCCATGAGAACTCACCCTGATGGACAGGATTAATGCCCTTATAATAGAGGCTTCAGAGAGCTGCCTGGCCCTTTTGCCCTTCCATCTCTTTCTGCATGTGAGGACGCAGGAAGAAGGCATCATCTCGAAGCAGAGACCAAGCCTTCAACGGGACTAAATCTGCCAGCGCCTTGATCTAGGGCTTACTAGGCTCCAGATCTGAGAGAAATAAACACCTCTTTTTAAAAATAAATTAATCAGCCTCAGGTATTTTATTATAGCAGCACAAATGAACTAAGACAAGGATTCTTTGCCCTAGAGAGATTTGTACATGTTTCCAGGCTGCGGAAGAGAATCCCTGGAGATAATATTGAAGACGTGGGAGAGCCAGTAAGTGATTGAGCAAGATCCTTCAGGAGGAGATGCTGAAAGAAATGATGGCATGGTATTCAGTACTAAGAAGAAATGAGTTATCACAAAGACATGGAAACACATGGAGAGACCCTAAATGCCTATTAGTGAGTTAAAGGAGCCAATCGAAAAAAGCTACATACAGTATGACTCCAACTATGTGACATTCTGGAGAAGGCAAAATTATGGAGACAGTAAAAAGATCAGTGGTAGCTAGGGGTTGGGGGAGGTAGAGATGAACAGGGAGAACACAGGGGTTTTTAGGGCCGTGGAACTACTCTGTGAGATACTATATTGGTGAATACATGTTACACATTTGTTCAAACCCATAGAATGTACAACACTAAGAATGAACCATCATGTAAACTATGGACTTTGGGTGATAATGATGTGTCAATGTAGGTTCACCAATTGTAGCAAATATACCACTTTGGTGGGGATGTTGACAATGGAGGAGGCTGTGTATGTGTAGGGGCACGAGGTATAAGGGAAATCTCTGTACCCTGTGCTCAATTTTGCTGTGAACCTAAAACTGTTCTACAAAATAAGTCCATTTTTCAAAAAAAAAGCCTGAGGGAGCAACTGGCTTAGTTTAAAAGAGTGGAGAATAAAACACAGACACAACCATAGGAAACTAAAATTGCAGTGGCAGAATGACAATGCATTTGGTTTAAAGAGCGTAACTGAAGTTGCAAGAAATGGAACCCCAGACGGTGAGCAAACCTGAGAAGATGCCCTAAAATGCAGAGAAAAGGGCGGGGCAAGGTGGCTCATGTCTGTAATCCCAGCAGTTTGGGAGGCCAAGGTGGGCGTATCACGAGTTCAGGAGATCGAGACCATCCTGGCCAACAGGGTGAAACCCCATCTCTACAAAAATAAAAAAATTAGCTAGGCGTGGTGGTGCGTGCCTGTAATCCCAGCTACTCGGGAGGCTGAGGCTGAAGAATCGCTTGAACCAGAGACGCAGAGGTTGCAGTGAGCTGAGATCACACCACTGCACTCCGGCCTGGTGACAGAGTGAGACTCTGTCTCAAAAAAAAAAAAAAAAAAAAAAAAAAAAAAGGCAGAGAAAAGGTGTAAATGGAGGAAACAATTTGCGAGGAGATTATAGATGCAGAGTGGAGAGAATCATGACTATCCACCCATCTGGGGATAACTATCTGTCATATGGAGCGTAAACGGCATTTCTGGAAAAAGTCTACAACAAAAGGAACAGAAGCAATATTGAAAAGCATACCAAAAACTTTCCTAAAGTGGCTGAGTGAGAAATATTCTTTTATAATTATTTTAATAGCCTCTGTTCCTGAGCTTGTGTCTCAACTTTAAAGGTGAGAGTAATACAATTTAGCATAAACTTTTTGACCATGCAAACCTCATATGCATAATTTGTTCAAATTTAAATTTAAATTTGCACTTCTCTTATCATGAAAGTTCTTTGTTTTCTTTCTTTCCTTCCTTCCTTCCTTTTCTTTCTTTCTTTCTTCTTTCTTTTCTTTTTTTTTTTTTTATTTGGAGACAGAGTCTTGTTCTGTCACCCACACTGGAGTGCAGTGGTGCAATCTCGGCTCACTGCACCACCACCTCCCAGGTTCAAGCGATTCTCCCGCCTCAGCCTCCCGAGTAGCTGGGATTACAGGCACGCACCACCATGCCTAGCTAATTTTTTTATTTTTGTAGAGATGGGGTTTCACCATGTTGGCCAGGCTGGTCTCTAACTCCGACCTCAGGTGATCCGCCCACCTCCGCCTCCCAGAATGCTGGGATTACAGGCGTGAGCTACCGTGCCCGGCCTGTTTCTTTTCATATATTTTAAAAGAATTAATATTTAATTTTCTGTGACCTGCTTTTGTCCTTACCCTGTTTTCTAACGTACTGTTAAGGTCTTCTTGTTTTGTTGAATCTTGTTTTTTGTGGCGGAGGAGCAGAGGGCGGGGGGTTATGCCCAGTTTCATAAATAATTTGACGTTGATGCTGTCACCCTCCTTCTCTGAAGGAAAAGCCTCTTACTAATCTTATTTGTCGAGACAGCCGGAAGGAGAAACGTCCGGCTGTCTCGGCAAATGAGGTTGCAAATGGCTCAAGGGTTGGTAGGAAATGGGGCACGTATGACGTCGGTGTGACTTGAACACGCAACCTTCTGATCTGGAGTCAGACGTGCTCCCATTGGGCCACCACGTCGCAGTAGCAGATGCCCTTTTGATCCTTTAAGGCTCTTTGGTCCTGCACATCCCTGTCACTTCCTTCTGTAGATCTTTTACTTTTCGTGTGAATTTCAGGTGACACCGAAAAGCAGTGCAGACACCAGGCGGAGGGCAGAATTGTGCAGGATTTCGGAGGCACCCAGCAGCCGAGAGGTCACCAGGCGCCAGGGTGAGGGCACTCGCTCTCCATCTGCTGTGAGATGTGCATCACCGCCTCCACCATCCGCCGGACATGCGCTGTGGCCGCCGCGGGAAGGTCGAGCTTCAGGAGGGCTTGTCCGGGACCCAGAGGCCGACGGGGTGGGGCGGCCCGTCTCTCTGCGATGGTCCCGGAGCGGCCCAGGTGGCTGTCTCCAAGGACCACAAATCCCGGGGAGAGCGGGGGCCCGGTGGGGGGCTTATCCCCGTCCCAGTGAGGATGCTCGCCCCCCAGGAGTTCCTGTGCCCACTGAAATGATTAAAGGCGGAAAGGGTGTCTCTGCAGTCACACTTAGGAAATGACTTTGTAACTTAGTATAAAAACAGAACACTCTGTCCTGGCCCGCGCCCCTCCCCAAGTAATAAAACTAAAACTTATTTTTGAAAAGGTGGACGTCATAGAAATGTGTAATAAAATTTAAAACAAATAATCTCATTACCCACTGTAAGCATTTTGATGTATTTCTTTCCAGATTTCCTTCCCTTCAGGTGTGCATAAATGTCCACCTATGTATGTTAAAGTTCATTATTGTAAAGTATCTCGCAGTTACAGAAAACGGTCTAAAATAAAAATATAGCTTCACAGATTATCATAACGTGAACACACTTGTGACCACTGGCTGGGTCAAGAACCAGAACTTGCCAGCCATCCGCAGAGCCAGCAGGTACCAAACATAACTCCTTTCCTCCTGGCACAGCAATTGCCCTCCTGACTCACCGTAACTGCTTCTTTGCTTTCCTTTGTAGTTTTATCACCCACACGTGCATCCATCAACATTATAATTTGGCTGATGTCTGTGTCACTTTCAATCTTCTGGTGATTCCAGCTACATCTCCTTTTTTTCTCAAGCCCTTTCCTGCCCTCCCCAAGTGAAATTATGTGCCCCCCATAGCACCTATCAGGAGGTGAAGGTCGTGTATCTCAATACTGATGGTGGGACCTTGATCACTCCGTTAATGTGGCGTCTGCTGAGTTTCTCTGCTGTAAAGCCATGATTTTCTCATTTGTAAATATGATATGTCTCGGGGCCAGGAGGGGTGGCTCATGCCTGTAATCCCAGCACTTTAGGAGATCGAGGTGGGTGGATCACTTGAGCACAGGCGTTTGAGAGCAGCCTGGGCAACTAGTCAACACGACAAAACCCTGTCTCTACAAAACATACCAACCTCCCCTCAAGACAAACAAACAAACCACCTCCCAAATTAGCCCGGCGTGGTAGCATGTGCCTGTAGTCCAAGCTACTTGGGGGGCTGAGGCGGGAGAATCGCTTGAGCCTCGGAGGTATATATATAATCTTGAGGTCAATGCTGTCAGATTATGCAAATATTTTGTTTCTCCTCAAACTGGCATGCACTAATGTTAGCATCCATATTGACTGCAACAGTTACTACTGTGCAACAGTTTTTTTATTTTATATTTCCCCTTTTCTTTCTACATTTGTAATTGTAATTCTAAAAGAAAGCTATTCTTTCTCACTTACATATTATATATTTAGTTATTTATTTGCATCAATACAGACTCATGGATAGTTTTTAATTTGTAGAATCTTTCTTTTCTTTTCTTTCTTTTTCTTTTTTTTTTTCTCAAGACAGGGTCTTGCTCTGTCATTCAGGCTGGAATGCAGTGCTGCAATCACAGCTCACTGAAGCCTTGATGACCTCCTAGGCTCAAGTGATCCTCCCACCTCAGCCTCCTGAGTAGCTGGAACCACAGGTGTGCGCCACCATGCCTGGCTAATTTTTTTTTTTTTCTTGGTAGAGATGAGTTCTCTTGGTGCATGGGTGGGTTCAGTGGTAGAGATGAGTTCTATCTATGTTGCCCAGGCTGGTCTTGAACTCCTGGACTGAAGTGATCCTCCCACCTCAGCCTCCCAAAGTGCTGGGATTACATGCATGAGCCACCATGCCCAGCCTTGAATAGTTCATTGTATGGAAATATCACATTTCGTTTATACATTCACAGTTGATGGGCATTTGGGTTGTTTCCATTTTTTGGCTATTAGGAATTAAGCTGCTGTGAACACTCATTTCCATGTTATTGTGTAAACATGTGTTTTCCTTTCTTTCGGATATATAACTAGAGTGAAATTGCTGAATCATATGGTAACATTTTGGGATTATACACTGAACTTTTGGAGGAACTGTTAGACTGCTTTTCAAAGTGGCTGCACCATTTTAGATTCTCACCAACGACATAAAGGTTGCAATTTCTTCACATCCTAACCAACACTTATGATTGTCCATCTTTTAAATTACAGTCATTCTAGAGGGTATGATGTGGTGTATCATTGTGGTTTTGATTTGTAGTTCCCTAATGACTAATGACTTTGAACATCTTTTCATGTGCTTATTGGCCATTTGTGTATCTTCTTTGGAGAATACCTGTTCAAATCCATTGCTCACTTAAAAAACCGGATTGTCTTTTTATTGTGGAATTGCAAGAGTTCTTTATATATTCTAGATACAAGTCCCTTATCAGATAGCTGGCTTACAAGTGTTTTTTAAATCCATTTGCAGGGTGTCTTTGCACATTTTTAATGATATCTGTTGAAGCATAAAAACTTTAAATTTTGATGAAGTCCAATTTATCTATTCTTTTGTCATTTGTGCTTTTGGTGTCATATCTAAGAAACCATTGCCTAATCCAAGGTCATGAAGATTTACTCTAATATTTCTTCTAAGAGTTTTGTAGTTTTAGCTCTTACATTTAGGCCTCTAGTTTCATTCTCATGTGTGGTATGAGGTAGGGTCTAACTTCATTCTTTTGCATATGAATTTTCAGTTATCTTAGCACCATTTATTGAAAAGTCTATTGTTTCTTCATTGAATTGTCTTCTCACCCTTGTCATAAACCTATTTGCTTATTATGTACTTCTTTTTTATTGTGATAAAATACACATAATGTAAAATTTACCATTTTAATAATTTTTTTTCTTTTTCTGAGACAGAATCTTACTCTGTTGCCCAGGCTGGAGTGCAGTGGTGCGATCTCAGTTGACTGCAACCTCTGCCTCCCGGGTTCAAGAGATTTTCCTACCTCAGCCTTCTGAGTAGCTGGGACTACACACACGCACCACCACACCCGGCTAATTTTTCATATTTTTACTAGAGACGGGGTTTTACCATGTTGGCCAGGCTGGTCTCGAACTCCTGACCTCAAGTGATCCACCTGCCTCAGCCTCCCAAAGTGCTGGGATTACAGGTGTGAGCCACCATGCCCGGCCCTTAATAATTTTTAAGTGTAAAGTTTTGTGGCATTAAGTATATTTCCATGGTTGTGCAACCATCAACATCATCCATCTCCAGAATTTTTTAATCTTCCTCAGCCAAAACTCTACCATTAAAAATAACATCTCATTCCTCCCTACTTACAGTCTCTGGAAACAACCATTATACTTCCTGCCTATGAACTTCAGTAGCCTAGAAACCTCTTATAAGTGGAATCATTCAATATTTGCCCTTTTGTGACTGGCTTATTTTACTTAGCATGATGTCTTCAAGGTTAATCCATGTTGTAGCACATGTCAGAATTTCCTTCCTTTTTAAAGCTGAATGAGATTTCATTGTATGTATATAACACATTTTGTTTATTCATTTATCCATTGATGGACACTTGGATTGCTTCCACCTTTTGGCTGTTATGATAATGCTGCTATAAACACTGGTGTACAAATATCTGTTCAAATCCCTGCTTTCAGTTCTATTGATTATATACCCAGAAGTGGAATTGCTATTTCATGTCATAGTTCTAGGTTAAATTTTTTTGAGGAATCACCATATTATTTAAAAGAGCAACTATGCCAGTTAGCACCTTACTTCTGCAAGAATGGCCATAATTAAAAAGTCAAAAACAACAGATGTAGGCCTAAATGTAGTGAAAAGAGAACGCTTATACGTTGCCAGTGGGAATGTAAATTAGTACAACCTCTATGGAAAACAGTATGGAGATTTTTTAAAGAACTAAAAGTAGATCTACCATTTGATCCTGCAATCCCACTACTGGGTATCTGCCCAAAGGAAAAGAAGTCATTATATCAAAAAGACACCTACACGTGTATGTTTATTGCAGCACAATTCACAATTGCAAAGATAGGGAACCAACCTAAGTGCCCATCGGCCAGTGAGTAGATAAAGAATACGTGGTATATATACACCATGGAATACAACTCAGCCATAAAAAAGAACAAAATTTTCTGTTTTCTTTTAAAATAGTAGTCACTCTAATGAGTATAAAGTGGTTTCTCATTGTGGTTTTGATTTGAATTTCCCTAATGACTAATAATGTTGAGGATCTTTTCATGTGCTCATTGGCCATTTATTTGTGTAACTCCTTTGAAAAATGTTTATTCGTGTCCATTGAATAATTAATTTATAACTTATTATTTCTTTAATTAATGTAATTAAATTAGTTTTGAACTGACATTAATTTATAATCGACAAGTAAAAGTTATATATGTTTATGGTATACAACATGATATTTTGATATAAGTATACACTGTGGAATGACTAAATCAAGCTAATTAACATATGCATCATCTACCTTTTTTTTTTGTTTTTTGAGATGGAGTTTCGCTCTTGTTGCCCAGGCTGGAGTGCAATGGAGCCATCTCGGCTCACTGCAACCTCTGCCTCCTGGGTTCAAGTGATTCTCCTGTCTCAGCCTCCCAAGTAGCTGGGATTACAGGTGCATGCCACCACTCCCGGCTAATTTTTGTATTTTTATTAGAAGACATAAATGTCTTCTTTTGAGAAGTGTCTGTTCATGTCCTTTGCCCACTTTTTGATGGGATTGTTTGATTTTTTCTTGTAAATTTGTTTAAGTTCTTTGTAGATTTTGGATATTAGCCCTTTGTCAGATGGGTAGATTGCAAAAATTTTCTCCCATTCTGTAGGTTGCCTGTTCACTCTGATGGTAGTTTCTTTTGCTGTGCAGAATCTCTTTAGTTTAATTAGATCCCATTTGTCAATTTTGGCTTTTGTTGCCATCACTTTTGGTGTTTCAGACATGAAGTCCTTGCCCATGCCTATGTCCTGAATGGTATTGCCTCGGTTTTCTTCTAGGGTTTTCATGGTTTTAGGTCTAACATTTAAGTCTTTAATCCATCTTGAATTAATTTTTGTATAAGGTGTAAGGAAGGGATCCAGTTTCAGCTTTCTACATATGGCCAGCCAGTTTTCCCAGCATCATTTATTAAATATGGAATCTTTTCCCCATTTCTTGTTTTTGTCAGGTTTGTCAAAGATCAGATGGTTGTAGATGTGTGATATTATTTCTGAGGGCTCTGTTCTGTTCCATTAGCCTATATCTTTGTTTTGGTACCAGTACCATGCTGTTTTGGTTATTGTAGTAACCAAATTGTAGTACAGTGAAGTCAGGAAGCGTGATGCCTCCAGGTTTGTTCTTTTGGCTTAGGATTGTCTTGGCAATGCGGGCCCTTTTTTAGTTCCATATGAACTTTAAAGTAGTTTTTTCCAATTCTGTGAAGAAAGTCATTGGTAGTTTGATGGGGATGGCATTGAATCTGTAAATTACCTTGGGCAATATGGCCATTTTCATGATATTGATTCTTCCTATCCATGAGCATGGAATGTTCTTCCATTTGTTTATGTCCTCTTTTATTTCATTGAGCAGTGGTTTGTAGTTCTCCTTGAAGAGGTCCTTCACATACCTTGTAAGTTGGATTCCTAGGTATTTTATTCTCTTTGAAGCAATTGCGAATGGGAGTTCACTCATGATTTGGCTCTCTGTTTGTCTGCTATTGGTGTATAAGAATGATTGTGATTTTTGCACATTGATTTTGTATCCTGAGACTGCTGAAGTTGCTTATCAGTTTAAGGAGATTTTGGGCTGAGACGATGGGGTTTTCTAGATATACAATCATGTCATCTGCAAACAGGGACAATTTGACTTCCTCTTTTCCTAATTGAATACCCTTTATTTCTTTCTCCTGCCTGATTGCCCCGGCCAGAACTTCCAACACTACGTTGAATAGGAGTGGTGAGAGAGGGCATCCCTGTCTTGTGCCAGTTTTCAAAGGGAATGCTTCCAGTTTTTGCCCATTCAGTATGATATTGGCTGTGGGTTTGTCATAAATAGCTCTCATTATTTTGAGATACGTCCCATCAATACCTAATTTATTAAGTTTTTAGCATGAAGGACTGTTGAATTTTGTCAAAGTCTTTTTCTGCATCTATTGAGATAATCATGTGGTTTTTGTCTTTGGTTCTGTTTATATGCTGGATTACGTTTATTGATTTGCGTATGTTGAACCAGCCTTGCATCTCAGGGATGAAGCCCACTTGATCATGGTGGATAAGCTTTTTGATGTGCTGCTGGATTCGGTTTGCCAGAATTTTATTGAGGATATTTGCATCGATGTTCATCAGGGATATTGGTCTAAAATTCTCTTTTTTTGTTGTGTCTCTGGCAGGCTTTGGTATCAGGATGATGCTGGCCTCCTAAAATGAGTTAAAGAGGATTCCCTCTTTTTCTATTGATTGGAATAGTTTCAGAAGGAATGGTACCAGCTCCTCCTTGTACCTCGGGTAGAATTTGACTGTGAATCTGTCTGGTCCTGGACTTTTTTTGGTTGGTAGGCTATTAATTATTGCCTCAATTTCAGAGCCTGTTACTGGTCTATTCAGGGATTCAACTTCTTCCTGGTTTAGTCTTGGAAGGGTGTATATGTCCAGGAATTTATCCATTTCTTCTAGATTTTCTAGTTTATTTGTGTAGAGGTGTTTATAGTATTCTCTGATGGTAGTTTGTATTTTTGTGGGATCGGTGGTGATAGCCCCTTTATCTTTTTTTATTGCGCCTATTTGATTCCTCTCTCTTTTCTTCTTTATTAGTCTTGCTAGCAGTCAATGAATTTTGTTGATCTTTTCAAAAAACCAGCTCCTGGATTCATAGATTTTTTGAAGGGTTTTTTGTGTCTCTATCTCCTTCAGTTCTGCTCTGATCTTAGTTATTTCTTGCCTTCTGCTAGCTTTTGAATGTGTTTGCTCTTGCTTCTCTAGTTCTTTTAATTGTGATGTTAGGGTGTCAATTTTAGATCTTTCCTGCTTTCTCTTGTGGGCATTTAGTGCTATAAATTTCCGTCTACACACTGCTTTAAATGTGTCCCAGAGATTCTGGTATGTTGTGTCTTTGCTCCCATTGGTTTGACTTTTAACAATTCTCACTTGAGCACCCACTTGAATATGCTTTTGTCTGGCCATAAAAATCCCACATGGGCACCCTCAGTTCACTAAATACTGCTGTAAATTCATATGACAGGGTCTCCAGTAAATGAGCAAGTTCCTTTTCTCGGCATCTTGGCTGACCCACAGCACGAAAAGGCACACCTATCTTGTGATGTGCCTCAAGAGCTTATGAAGGAAGTTCTGCTGCAGCTGGTCACTGCCTTATTCTCTGAACTTTCTCATAATGTCTACCTTTTCAATGTCAAGGTCACTTGCATTAGCCTATATTAAAAAGTTGCATTTTATCATGAATATAAAAAGATCAGTCCAAACCAATTACAGACAGAATATAGGCACAAAGGAATTCTTATCATACAGGAAAAATCGCTCATATTTTTCTTTTTCTTTTTTTCTTTTTTTGTTTTTTTTGAGACTGAGACTCGCTCTGTTGCCTAGGCTGGAGAGCAGTGGCGTGATCTCAGCTCACTGCAACCTCCACCTCCTGAGTCCAAGTGATTCTCCTGCCTCAGCCTCCTGAGTAGCTGGGATTGCAGGCATGCGCCACCATGCCCAGCTAATTTTTGTATTTTTAGTAGAGACAGGGTTTCACCTTGTTGGCCAGGCTGGTCTCAAACTCCTAACCTCGTGATCCGCCCACCTCAGCCTCCCAAAATGCTGGGATTACAGGTCTGAGCCACTGTGCCTGGCCATTTTTTTTTCTTTTCCTTTTTTTTTTTTTTTTTTCTGAGACGGAGTCTGGCTCTGTTGCTCAGGTTGGAGTGCAGTGGCACAATCTCAGCTCACTGCAAGCTCCACCTCCCAGGTTCACGCCATTCTTCTGCCTCAGCCTCCCGAGTAGCTGGGACTACAGGCGCCCGCCACCACACCCGGCTAACTTTTTTGTATTTTTAGTAGAGACAGGGTTTCACTGTGTTAGACAGGATGGTCTCAATCTCCTGACCTCATGATCCACCCACCTCGGCCTCCCAAAGTGCTGGGATTATGGGCATGAGCCACTGCACCAGGCCACGTCTGGCCATTTTTCATATTTCACAAGCTGTAAAAAAGTTATAATTGTCCTTTAAAAATACATGTGTGAGGCATGTGCCTGTAATCCCAGCTACTCGAGAGGCTGAGGCAGGAGAATGGCTTGAAGCACAGAGTTGGAGGTTGTGGTGAGCCAAGATCACACCAGTGCACTCCAGGCTGGTGACAGAGCGAAACTCTATCTCCATTAAAAAAAAAAAAAAAACAAAAACCCACCACCACCACCACCAACAACAACAAACATGTGTAATCAATCTAGGTGCAAGAAAAAAACAAAAAATGTGAAGCTGAGGTCTTTCAAGCCAGTAATATGACATTGCTTATTTAATTTCAAAAAACATGTTATGGCTAATGAATACATGAACATGTAATTCATTCAGATTAAAATATTTACAGTACAATATTTATGTTTACAACTCGAAGTAACACATTTTATGCAGCAATGTCTGTCAAATTCAGAAGTTTGATTTATACCCAGGGTATAATACACCAACACTGCATGCTAACAATCATGTAAACTAACTTATTTTATTGAATAATTAAATGAACATGCCTGACAAAAACATAACTCTGTCAAATTCAAATGAAGTCTTATCTAAGTACTTTCACATTTTAGGAGTACAGTGTATCTCTATGTATGTCACTGAAAGCCAGAATTATAATTAAGGCTTATTTTTGCAGGTAGCTAACAAGAAATTTCTTTTCCACGAATGATTTTGCCAAGGCTAATTTGGTCAAAAGGTTTCTGCCCTCGGCTCCCCTGTTGCCACTATAGCTGGGTAATGGTTATACTGATCCTCTTTGCATGAGAGTTCCTGATGTGTTTGTTAAACCCAGATTGCTGAAGCACTGGTCAGGTGACTATATTTTTTGAGAACCACTGCTTTGAAGCACCTAAATTACATTTTCTGAAATGTTCCCTTCAGGCAAAATGGACTAGTAAAATTTTTGTTGGGTAACTGAGACACAAAATAATGGCCTTAAAACCTTTGATCCTAATGCTTTGACTTTCTCTCTAATGTGGCTTCTACCACTTGTACCTAGAACAATTAACCATATCCTCAACATCAAATTATATTTATAAGGCATATTCAATATGTTGACAGATTTAAGCTTATAGGATGACCAAAATTGAATACAGATAGGAAGCACCATAAGTGTAACAAAACCACTTCAAAAATATACCTTGTCATAGCCCTAGCGGTTTAACTAAAATCTTAAATGACAATGAATTTAAGCTCAATTTGGGGGTTAAAAAAGAACAGATAAAATTCAGGAATTTTTTTTTTAGAAGTATGGAGTATTAGGCTGCTCATCTGAAATTATTCACATCATTCTGAAGCCTGTCACTGTACAGCCCTGAGAGCTAATTTGTAAAAGGTTGTTAAAAAAACAAACATGAAAACAAGATAATACCTAAAATACTTGCTGGCTGCCCTTTGTGGAAGGTGTTTGCCGCCGCATGCACTGCAGAATCCTCCAGCTGTGGTTACTGAGCCTGGCTCTGATTGTTTTGAGGTGGCCATGGTGAGAACCGCTCATAGGCAGATAGTTTGCCATCTTTGATCTGAAAGTTGAGTTCCCTATTTTGTTGAGAACCTCACATAATAAATTATCCTTTTTGACCTCCATATTGTATAATTCAGTACACTCCACTGATGGCTTTCATTGGAATATATATTACATAAAGAATAGATCAATATTTCTGTTCCTGGCCATATATTCCTGTGTATAATATAAAAGATTGGTTTTGATATAGACAGTCTTCTTGAAATTCTGCTTTGTCAAGGATATTAATAATATAGTTTTTTAAATTAAAAGACTATTTTCCCCATCTTCTTTTTGCTTGACTCAATTCTGATCATTCCACAAGCACAGCTTCATTCCATTAACATTGATGCAGCCCCTTCTGGGTATCACTCACTGTGCTGGAGGCTGGAAGAAAACAGTGAACAGGACAGGCCTGGCCCTGCCCTCACTGAGCGGACATTGCTCCTACACTTTCTTACTTCTATGAGGAAGGAGTGTATTTCACAGGAAACA
The DNA here is from genome assembly GCF_028885655.2 of Pongo abelii. Lineage (NCBI taxonomy): Eukaryota > Metazoa > Chordata > Mammalia > Primates > Hominidae > Pongo > Pongo abelii. The sequence continues at coordinate 20,010,843 of NC_072004.2, read as the reverse complement.
TCCTAAAATCCTAGAAACTACAGTGACAATTTACAGCTCAGAATGGAAGAAGTAGGCAGAAAAAGTCTCTCCTTTCTTGAAAGTGTCCAGAAAGCAAGAGTGCAAAGAAACAAGGCAATCTTAACACACCAATCTACCTTCACATAACATTTACAAATATGCATCAGAAAGTGCCCAATCGTGGTTCAAGAAATCCTCAAGTTAGCCGACACAACTGAACAGCAACTTAACAGGGAGAATCCAAATTGAGACTAGAGGTCAGGAAATGCATCTCCAAGGAGTCATATCTAAGCAGAGACTTGAATGGTGGGATGTAAACAGACAGGTGGAAAAAATGGGAAGAAATATTTTCAGCAGGTAAACTCACATGCAATGGGTGAGAAGAGAGTGTGGCTCAGTGGACCGAAAGAAGGCCTGGTGGGGAGGAGGCAGGAGGAGGTGCAGCGAAGGCTGGCATGAGGTGAGATGGTGAACCTTGCTGAAAAGTGTGTGCTATCTTAGAAGCAATGGAAAGCTGCCGAATGTTGTAAACAAGCAATCAATTATATCTAATTTGTATTTTTCAAAGGTAACTTAGTAGCAATGTGGAGAAAATAATGTACTACTGAGTGCAGAGACAGGGAGACCTACAATAAGAAAGCAATTGCAGAAAGCGAGGCGAGTGCAGATTTGCCTTAAGTGGGTGAGTGGAGCTAGAGAGAATGAAATGCAGTTGAGTATAATTTGGAGATAAAGTATTCAGAATTTGCTATTTACTGGATGTGTCAAGGATGACTCCCAAGTCTCTAGTGTAAGTTCCTGGTGAATGACAGAACCACTAAGAGAGACAAGGAACAGGGAAGGAAGAGTAGGCTTAGGGGTGTGCGAGCCAGGTGAAGAAAGCAAGTTGGGACTTGTTAAATTTTAAGTGCTTGTGAGACAACAATGTTACTTGTTAGAGATGCCTTTGTGTTCTCAGTCACTGGTCTTATTCTCCAACTCTGAGGCCTTTCAGTCATCATAGGTCATTTCAGGCTTCAAAGTCTGGTAACAATCAATGAGAGACTAGATAAAGAAAATGTGGCACATACACACCATGGAATACTATGCAGCCATAAAAAAGGATGAGTTCATGTCCTTTGCAGGGACATGGATGAAGCTGGAAACCATCATTCTCAGCAAACTAACACAGGAACAGAAAACCAAACACTGCGTGTTCTCACTCATAGGTGGGAGTTGAATAATGAGAACACATGGACACAGGGAGGGAACATCACACACTGGGGCCTGACAGTGGGGGCTAGGGGAGGGATAGCATTAGGAGAAATACCTAATGTAGATGACGGGTTGATGGGTGAGGAAACCACCATGGCATGTATATACCTGTGTAACAAACCTGCATGTTCTGCACATGTATCCCAGAACTTAAAGTATAATTGAAAAAAAAAAAAAAAAAGCACAAAGTCTGGTAACAATGTCTGGTATTTAAAAATAGCAGTTTAAGGCGGGGCACGGTGGCTCACACCTGTAATCCCAGCACTTTCGGAGGCTCAGGCAGGCAGATCACGAGGTCAGGAGATCAAGACCATCCTGGCTAACATGGTGAAACCCTGTCTCTACTAAAAATAGAAAAAATTAGCCGAGCATGGTGGCAGGCACCTGTAGTCCCAGCTACTTGGGAGGCTGAGGCAGGAGAATGGCATGAACTTGGGAGGCAGAGTGGTGGCACGTGCCTGCAATCCCAGCTACCCGGGAGCAGATATGGCACCACTGCACTCTGGCCTGGGCAACAGAGCAAGACTCCGTCTCAAAAAAAAAAAAAAAAAAAAAAAAAAGCCGGCAGAAAAGAAGGGCCTCGAGATGAGCAACATCCCAGTGAGAGAGGCGCAGGGTGGACCTAGGGCAGTGACTGGGGGTCTCAGAACTCAGATGCTGTGAGGAGGATACCTATTTGGAATTCACCAGACAGTGTGTAAATGTCACTGAAAACTTAGGAGAGTGGATGAGAACCCAGAGAGCACTTGGGTTTGAGTGAAATGCAAGGCCTAGAACAAGTCTGTCGGGAATGCCAACATTTGACAGGGCGAGGGAAGAAGAGAACATGCCCATGCCAAGGAAGGCCTTGGGAGATGCTTGGCCCTGGGGTCCAGGTCAGCGGCGGCTCTAAGAACAGCACCCCCCACCCCCATCCTCAGCCAAGGCCTTCTGAAGCAGAGAAATGCATGTGCCAAGCCAAGGAACTATGAAATGCATATGTGTTTGGCGTGGGTTCGGGAGTGCGAAGGGGGTGGGGTCTTGCTCTATTGCCTAGGCTGGAGTGCAGAGGTGCGATCATGGCTAACTGCAGTCTTGGCCTCCTGGGCTCAAGTGATCCTCGTCCTTCAACCTTCTGAGTAGCTGAGACTACAGGTGAATGCCACCAGGCCCAGCTGATTTATTGTATTTTTTGTAGAGATGGGGTTTTCCATGTTGCCCAGCTTAGTGTCAAACTCCTTGGCATGAGCAATCTGCCTGTCTTGGCCTCCCAAAGTGTGGGGATTACAGGCATAAGCCACTGTGAAAAATGCACAATATTTAATGAATATCATTGTAAATAGAATGTAAAGAAACAAAAGAGAGGTTGCATCTAAGAGACATTATATGCCAAAATAAGCAATTTGAACATTATTCTCAATACAGAGCAGTGAAAATACAAATGAAAAAGAAAAGATAATTACAGTTAAAGCTATAGCATATTAAATTAATGTCAAAAATAAAAACTCAATGTGCTGTGCTTGAATAATTATTCTTATTAAGAATAAAGATGGGGGGCTGGGCGCAGTGGCTCATGCCTGTAATCCCAGCACTTTGGGAGGCCAAGGCAGGCAGATGACCTGAGGCTGAGAGTTTCAGACACCCTGAACAGCATGGAGAAACCCCGTCTCTACTAAAAATACAAAATTAGCTGGGTGTGGTGGCACATGCCTGAAATCCCAGCTGCTCAGGAGGCTGAGGCAGGAGAATGGCTTGAACCCAGGAGGTGGAGGTTGTGGTGAGCCAGAGATTGTGCCATTGCACTCCAGCCTGGGCAGCAAGAGCTAAACTTCTTCTCAGAAAAAAAAAAAAAAAAAAAAAAAAAAAAGACTAAAGATAGGGTGAGCGCAGTGGCTCATGCACATAATCTCTGCACTTTGGGAGGCCAAGGTGGGTGGATCACTTGAGGTCAGGAGTTCAAGACCAGCCTGGCCAGCATGGCAAAACCTCATCTCTACAAAAATTAGCTGGGTGTAATGGCAGACACCTATAATACCAGCTAATTGAAAGGCTAAGGCAGGAGAATCACTTGAACCTGGAAGGCGAAGTTGCAATGAGCTGAGATCACGCCACTGCACTCCAGCCTGGGCAACAGAGTGAGGCCATTTCAAAAAAAAAAAAAGAATAAAGGTGATACAGAGTCACTACTATTAAAGGAAGTGCTGTGGTTTTGTACAAGCAGTGGCGATTGTTAGCTGTCAGTGTTTTTATGCCAGGAGCTCCTTGTGCCCAACAGTTCCCATCTGCTGAATTTAGGGGTGCACACAGGTTTCATGACAGTTGGATAGCCAACTGGTCCTTCAGGAATGAGACACACAGCTTTGATCTTCCTGTACCAAACTCTGACCCATGGGGCTGGAGTCACATCTCCTCACAAAAGAACATCAAACTAGCGGCAAATCCTTGTCAAACAACATGCTCCACTTTGAAGTGAGTAAACTTAAAATTGTTTCCGAAGTAATTGGAGAAGGAGAAGCTAATTTTATGGAATCAAGGAGAAATTCTATCAGGTGTCCTGGCCATTGTAGCAGTGAACACACTGATAGATTCAAGAGACACAAAGATGGAAGGAAATGGCCATGGGGAGAAGGAAAAAGGGCTGAAAATAATGCTGTGGCATCTGTGCCAAATGATTCACTGAAATACAAACCCTGGAAAGCAGAGGCAGGATTAGAAGATGGAGTGAAAGTGGAACATGTCTGAGATGATGTTAGGGAGGGGAGATGAAGACAAATTTGAACTCAAGGCTTTAATCTAGGATGGAGTTGCCCAGGTGAGCCTCCTCTTCAGAAACCACTCACTGTGTGTGTGTGTTGGAGTGTACCAAAGAGAAAACAATACTTATTCAACAGCTCACTCCATCCCACAGCGCCCATGCCCCTCACATTCCTGCACTAGCAGAACCCCCAAATCCCAGCTTCCACATTGGACATGCTGTTTCCCCTACAAGAACCCTCCCCAGACCCTATCACACCACCACGCCCTTTACTTGTTTTGCACAAGCTTATGACTTCTTATAAAACCTTCACAAAGAAAATCAGTAATTTTAGAATCGTCCTCCACACCTAACAAAGTTCTCTGCAAATAGCAAGAGTAGGACACATTCTTTCACGATAAATGAGGGAATAAAGAATGAATGCAGGAATACTATAGTAGTAACAAAAAGCAAATTGGAAAAAAAGGTGGATCTGTTTTTAAATCCTAGATCCAATATGCAACAGCTCAGGCAAGCATCTTAATTTCTCCAAGGTTTATTTTGCTCCCACTCTGAGGCAGTGAGTTTACCATCATACCTAATTAATTTGATTGGTTGAGAGTTGGTGATAAAATGTCTGTAGGTAACAGTATATGTGAAGTGCTCCATATATGGCCGAACTTATTACACTTTTCTGCAAAGCTAAAGCTCTGATCAGGTGCAGAATGGGGCATGACGTATGCAAGGCCAATCCTTCTATGATGTTTCCTCTCCACTTATTCTTTGTGTCATTTCAGTTTTCTAGACAAGTATTTTGTAATTTTTTTTCTTTTGTATACTGGTATATTCTGATCTTCATAATGGTAGCTGTATAACTGATTTCTCCATATATTTCATGGAATGCTTTTATATTTGAACCTTGTGCTCACATTGGATGTAAGTTTTGCCACTTTTTTTTTTTTTTGAGATGGAGTCTCACTCTGTCGCCAGGCTGGAGTGCAGTGGTGTGACCTCTGACTCCCTGGTTCAAGGAATTCTCCTGCCTCAGCCTCCCGAATAACTGGGACTACAGGCACGTGCCACCACGCCCAGCTAATTTATGTATTTTTAGTAGACATGAAGTTTCACCATGTTGGCCAGGATGGTCTCGATCTCCTGACCTCGTGATCTGCCCGCCTCGGCCTCCCAAAGTGCTGGGATTACAGGCATGAGCCACTGCACACAGCCAAGTTTTGCTACTTTTATCTGAGCTGAAAGGATCTCCTTGATTATAGTTTTAGTGAAAGACATAGATTACGATTTTTTTTTTTTTTGAGACGGAGTCTTGCTCTGCTGCCCACACTGGAGTGTGGTGGCGCAATCTCAGCTCACTGCAAGCTCCACCTCCCAAGTTCCCACCATTCTCCTGCCTCAACCTCCCGAGTAGCTGGGACTACAGGCGCCTGTTACTACACCTGGCTAATTTTTTGTATTTTTGGTAGAGACGGGGTTCACTGTGTTAGCCAGGATGGTCTCAATCTCCTGACCTCGTGATCCACTCGTCTCGGCCTCCCAAAGAGATTATGATTTTAATTGTGCCTTTGCACAATAAAATGCAGCTGTGTTATTAGCCCACAGAGCTGCATCTTAGAAAGACTGGAAAAATGCTGTGTGGAAATGCCAGTCTTGGGTCAGAAATCTCCACAAGATCTTTTTATTTTTTTACTTTTTATTTTATTTTATTTTAGAGACAGAATTTTGCTCTTGTTGCCCAGGCTGGAGTGCAACGGTGTGATTTTGGCTCACTGCAACCTCCACCTCCCAGGTTCAAGCAATTCTCCTGCCTCAGCCTTTTGGAGCAGCTGGGGTTACAGGTGCCCACCACTACCTAGCTTTCTTTTTTTTTTTTTTTTTTTGTATTGTTAGTAAACACAGGGTTTCACCATGTTAGCCAGGCTGGTCTTGAATTCCTGACCTCAGGTGATCCACCCGCCTCACCCTCCCAAAGTGCTAGGATTACAGGCATGAGCCATTACACTTGGATCATGAGATCTTTTTAAATGTGGAACTAGGACAAAACAAAATAAGACAAAACAAAACTATGAGGCTACAGCATCACCATAAAGAGCTAAAGTATCTGCAACTATCATAGCTTGGTTTCAGTGATGTTACTGAGCCAAACTGGGGTCTGCTTGTCTGGCACAGTAAGGCCAAACATCCACACCAAGGTGTTTATTTGTTTTGTTTTTTGTTTTTCTTGAGACTGAGTTTTGCTCTTGTTCCCAGGCTGGAGTGCAATGGTGCGATCTCAGCTCACTGCAACCTCCACCTCCCAGGTTCAAGTGATTCTCATGCCTCAGCATCCCGAGTAGCTGGGATTACAGGCATGTGCCACCACGCGTGGCTAATTTTGTAGTTTTAGTAGAGATGGGGTTTCTCCATGTTGGTCAGGTTGGTCTCAAACTCCCGACCTCAGGTGATCTGCCACCTCAGCCTTCCAAAATGCTGGGATTACAGGCATGAGCCACCGCACCCAGCCACACCTAGGTTTTATAGTGGGAAAAGGAAGGGTGTTGATTTGCAAGACACCACGCAAGGAGAATTGGGCAGCTCATCCCTAAGACCTGACCTTTCCGCTATGGGCTTATGAGTAAGGGGTTTTAAAGGCAGGGGTAAACTTCAGGAAAACAGAAGTTACAAGCAAAACTTTAATCAATACATGGAGGTCAAACACTGGTTTGGCTAAAAAGTTGAGATAGCTTGAAGTGGGGGCATACGGGTCATAGACAGAGTCAAAGATTTTTTTGTTTTTGATTTGCAATAGGTTAAAGAAGGGACGCTTTGTTGAAAGACTTGTGGTCAGCAGAAAAGAATGTGGGGTCTGGCCCATGGGTGTGATTTCCTCCAGGCCCTTAGGGAAGAAGTTTAGAACAGAGAACTAAGGCCGGGCATGGTGGATCACAACTGTAATCCTAAGCACTTTGGGAGGCCAAGGTGAGAAAATCACTTGAGGCCAGGAGTTCAAGACCAGCTTGGACAACAAAGTGAGACCCCCCCCATCTCTACCAAAAAAAAAAAAAAAAAAAAAAATGCAGGGCGCAGTGGTTCACGCCTGTAATCCCAGCATTTTGGAAGGCCAAGGTGGGCGGATCACCTGACGTTGGGAGTTTGAGACCAGCCTGACCAACATGGAGAAACCCCCCCTCTACTAAAAATACAAAATTAGCCGGGCGTGGTGGCACATGCCTGTAATCCTAGCTATGTGGGAGGCTGAGGCAGGAGAACTGCTTGAACCCGGAAGGCAGAGGTTGACATGAGCCAAGATCGCGCCATTGCACTCCAGCCTGGGCGACAAGAGCAAAACTCCGACCAAAAACAACAACAACAACAACAATTTAGCCAGGCTTGGTGGCACATGCCTATAGTCCCAGCTACTTGGGAGGCTGAGATGGCACGATTGCCACAGCCCAGGAGGTCAAGGCTGCAGTGAGCTGTGATCACACCACTGCACTCCAACCTGGGCCACAGAGCAAAACTCTGTCAAAAAAAAAAAAGAAAGAACAAAAGAAGAACAGAGATTCAAAATTCAGTTCTCTGTTTCCCCCTTATCTGAGGTCTCCATGCCAGGGGATCCATTTGGTGGGGCTTCAGGTTTCTGAAAAACAACTCAGGGACTTGTGTTAAAATGCTACTATTAGTTTCTATAGGGAACCAAACATCTCACAACTCTAACTGCCTTGGCTATTGTTTTAAGCTACTATTACGTTCTCGTTTATCAAGTTGCTCATTACTCCTCAGGGCCAGCTGGGTGCCTGGAATTTCCCTTGAAGGAACTCAAGATTTTCCTTTATTTCCAGGCTTGTTGGAGAGTGGGAGGAAGGAGGCCCCTAAGTGGGGTGGCTCCTTTATATCAGTGGTAGCTTTTTTGGTCAGTTTTCAGATCAGGGGATGTAGAACATTCACAAAACAATCCACACTCTGCTTTGGCGATAAATTATGAATGGTTTGTACATTAAAACTCCAATGATCCCAAAGCACCTACCCTATTTTAAAGCATAGTAGCCATTATGGTACAAGCCAGTTTTACAATGTCAAATTCATTCTGAGTAGAGTGTGGGAAAGGAAGAATTAGAAAAACAGAATAGGTTAAAACCAAAACAATCCTCCCTTGTTTTAAATGGAATCAAGTTATCCAATGACTCTGTGGCCCCAAATCAGTCAAATTAATTAATTTCTCAAATCCTGATAAATAGGTGTCATGACACTGATGTTTGCATGTATATACAATTTACTCCGCTTTCATTTTTTTTTCCTTTTTTTGAGATAGAGTTTCATTCTGATACCCAGGCTGGAGTGCAGTGGCACGATCTCCACTCATTGCAACATCTGCCTCCCAGGTTCAAGCGATTAGCCTCCTGAGTAGCTGGGATTACAGGCACCTGGCATTTTGTATTTTTAGTAGAGACGCGGTTTCACCATGTGGCCAGGCTGGTCTCAAACTCCTGATCGCAGGTGATCCACTCGCCTCAGCCTCCCAAAGTTGCTGAGATTACAGGCCTGAGCCTAATCTCATTCAGGGGGTCTCTGCTTCATGACATAATCACCTCCCAAGGCCCCACCTCCAAAGACCATCACATAGGGAATTAGATTTTAAAACACGTGAATTTGAGGGGGACAACAATAAGATTTGGTCTACAGCATCCGGTCACCCTGAGCCATCTGCACTCACAGGAAATCTATAACCTTCTATAAGTATTTGCTGGTCCCCTCTGGGTTTAGGGAAATCTTTAATTGCAGCTCTTGATTCAGTTGGGCCCAAGCTTAAATTCTACATTTGCCCGCATAACTTGTTCATGGAACAGAGGGAACTTTAGAGGCAACTGACCATTTGGAGTTTTAGGAGAATTGGTGAGGGAGGGCTTCAGATCTGGATGAGAAAAAGTGGAGGGAAGAGAGGACGGACAAAGGTGCAGAAGGAGAGAAAGCAGAATGCAAAAGAGGAAGAGGACATGTGGATATAGGGGTCAACTGGAGGGCAAGGAAGGTAATTTTCCTTGCATTCTAAACTCGGACCACATATCACGTCAGAATCACCTGAGGGAGACATTTTTCAGTGTATATTCCTGGGTTCTGGAAATTTTGATTTCATAAATCTGGAGTTGTGCCGATTTATCTATTTATTATTATAATTTTGGATAATTCTGATGCAATTAGACAACACAGCAGAGTTTGACAACCAGATGTACAAACCAGATGTATGTTTGGTTTGGGATGTACATCTATCTGGAAGACATTCGATTATATAAAATAATCACAGAACAAAGTGAGGGGGAATTGTTTATTTTAAAAATGCTTGAATATAATTCATCTTTTCCTGTATATGTGGTTTGACCACAGAGTTTGTTTCTGCAGTACTAAGATTGGAAATGTACAGAGTGTTTTTAAAAAAAACAAGTAGAAGAAAGATGTTGAAAAGAAAATTGACAATTGTCTAGTAAGAAGAGAAAGGAAAGGAAGCAGCATATTTTTGTACATTTGATGGTGTCTAAATTATAAGTCAAAATGCTATTTCTAAAAAAGCCAATTTAAGTTTTTTTTTTTTAAGTTTTTTTTTAAGTTTTTTTTAAGTTTTTTTTTTTTTTTTTGGAGATGGAGTCTCGTTCTGTCGCCCAGGCTGGAGTGCTGTGGCCCCATCTCTGCTCACTGCAAGGTCCGCCTCCCGGGTTCACACCATTCTGCTGCCTCAGCCTCCCGAGTAGCTGGGACTACAGGGGCCTGCCACCACGCCCAGCTAATTTTTGTATTTTAGTAGAGACGGGGTTTCACCATGTTGGCAAGGCTGGTCTTGAACTCCTGACCTCAAGCAATCCACCTGCCTTGGCCTCCCAAAGTGGTGGGAATACAGACATGAGCCACCGCACCCAGCCTGAGAACTATTATACATTCTTATTCCAGGGACTCTCAAAATTATAGGCTAGCCATATTCTACATGAATTTAAGCTTTTATCATTGCCCTTTTTTTAACCCAGTCTCCACACAGCAACCAAAGTATGCAATTTTTAGAATTCCAAGCCGTATGATAATACTCCTGTTTTAAAGTCCCTGCGTGGGCGGGGCGCGGTGGCTCATGTCTGTAATCCCAGCACTTTGGAAGTCCGAGGCGCGGGGATCACGAGGTGAGGAGATCAAGACCATCCTGGCTTGTTCACTGTGTTAACAGTGAAACCCTGTCTCTACTGAAAATTTAAATTAAAAAAAAAAAATAGCTGGGCTTGGTGGCGGGCGCCTGTAGTCCCAGCTACTCGGGAGGCTGAGGCAGGAGAATGGCGTGAACCCAGGAGGAGGAGCTTGCAGTGAGCCGAGATGGGGCCACTGCACTCCAGCCTGGGCGACAGAGAGAGACTCTGTCTCAAAATAATAATAATAATAATTTAAGCTTAACGAAGCTGGGCAACTTTATATATTTTTCCACTGATCTATCTTCATGAGCTGGAAATCACTTAGTGGAAGGTAAATGATCAGTAAATATTTTTGAATAAGAGAATCAATTATTAATAGTTTTCTTTCTTTGAGTATACATTTAGACTTTTAAAAATCAAGAAAATGGATTGGTCAAGAGAATTTCGGTTTTTTTTTTTAATTTTGTTTTCCGTATATTATATTAGTTGTGTTAGTATAAATTTCAGTGTGGGAAGCTGTAAGCATTTCCTAAATTTTAAAATGAAAGGCATGGGATTTAAATATCTGCTCCTTTTATTTCAGGAATAAAAAAAAAGACAAGCTTATCTTTTAAAATATATTTATATATGTAAACAACAATCTAAATTTATTTTTTCCCTCTTTATCCCTGAATACTTTTTCAAGTTATTAATGTCCTCAGTTTTAAAAATCCACTTTTTTTTTTTTTTTTCCAAGATGGAGTCTTGCTCTATCGCCCAGGCTGGAGTGGAGTGGCACCATCTCGGCTTACTGCAACCTCCACCTCCCGGGTTCAAGCGCTTTTCTTGCCTCCGCCTCTCCAGTAGCTGGTATTACAGGCACGTGCCACCACACACGGCTGATTTTTGCATTTTTAGCCAAGATGGCGTTTCATCATGTTGGCCAGGCTGGTCTCAAGCTTCTGGCCTCAGGTGATCCACTCACCTCGGCCTCCCAAAGTGCTGGGATTACAGGCATGAGCCACCACGCCCGGCCTAAAAAATCTATTTCAATGGTAACATTTTAAAATATATATGCAACTTCATTAAGAATATCTTTGTGTTCCACTGAATAACTTGCCAAATAATACATTGGTAGTACAATTTCCTCATACATCTTCAATTTGTTTGATTAGATTTATAGTTTCATTCAAGTATAATTTCATAATTTCATTCAAGTATAATACATCCTACTTGACCTTTGTGGGGTTTTCATATCATATATTTATTATTGAAATTGGTTTTTGATATTTGAATCAGAAGTTTATCATATTGTTGGTTAGATTGTTTTGGTTCTATGGTTTACTCATTACAGAGTGGCTTTGCTACTGTAAAGCTTGAAACATTTTCTTTCTTTGGTTTCTTTCCCTCTTTCCCTCCCTCCCTACCTCCTTCCCTCCCTCCCTACCTTCTTCCCTCCCTCCCTTCCTTCCCTCGCTTTTTCTTTCTCTTTCCCTCACTCCCTCCCTTCATTCCTCTTTCTTTCAACAGGTTTTGCTCTATCACCTAAGCTGGAGTACAGTGGTGCTAACAAGGCTCACTTAAAATTTTTTTTAACAGAAATTTATCTATCTTACATTAAGCAACTTTCTTTTCAATGTAACCAATGTTTCTTTTTAGTGAAAAATTAAATATTTACCATCTGTTAGCCTCGACACTTTACCTTCTGCAGCCTCAACTTTTCCAGCTCCAGCAAACCTCCCCTCTCAGCCTCTCAAGTAGCTGGGAATACAGGTGGTGCCACCATGCCTGGACAATTTTTGTAATTTTTTGTAGAGATGAGGTTTCACCATGTTGCCTAGGTTGGTCTGGAAAACCTGGGCTCAGGTGATCCTCCCACCTCAGCCTCCCAAAGTGCTGGGAATATAGGCATGAGCCACCATGCCCAGCCAAAAGGTTGAAACACTTTCTAAATTTGGAAACAAAGTGCATAGCATTTAAATAACTATTCCTTAAAATTTGGAAGACATGTTAACAGCATGGGCCTGTATTTTTAGATTAGTACATGTAGATATTTTCAATTTCTTCTAAAGTTAAAAAAATAAATATTTTGTATTCAGAGAATTCTTGATAACAGAAGGTAAATATGTAATTTTTCACTTAAAAGAAATGTGGTTACTTTGAAAAGGAATTTGGTTACTGTAAGTTAGATACATTTCTGTTTAAAAAATAATTTAAAAAAATAATGCTCAAAAAGCGGTGGTCATGGCATTTATTCCAGAGAGAGGAACTTTATCCTGTTCTGCCTATAACACAAAAGTATATGGATCAAGATTATTCTACAGGGACATAGATTAAACGATAGTATAAAATTTTATTTTTAAAATGAAGATAGGCCGGGTGCGGTGGCTCACGCCTGTAATCCTAGTACTTTGGGAGGCCGAGGCAGATGGATCACCTGAGGTCGGGAGTTTGAGACCAGCCTGACCAACATGGAGAAACCCCGTCTCTACTAAAAATATAAAATTAGCCGGGCATGGTGGCACATGCCTGTAATCCCAGCTACTCGGGAGGCTGAGGCAGGAGAATCGCTTGAACCCAGGAGGCAGAGGTTGCGGTGAGCCACTGTGGCACCATTGTACTCCAGCCTGGGCAACAAGAGTGAAACTCCGTCTCAAAAAAAAAAATGAAGATAACTTTTTGATACATGTATTAAATGTAAGCAAATAGCAAACAGCATAAAAAATGAACTTTTGGGGGGATATTATGGGATACAAACAAGTACCGAGAACAGTATGAGGAATAAAATTCTCATCCTGGCTTGGTGTGGATGTGAGGTTCTCAGAACCTCACAGTCTGAGAACAGCCCCAGTATGTGGTGGTGTTAGGGCCCCTCTGTATAAAAACTGTTCTCATTTACTAAGAATTGAAGTCTCAGTAAAAAAAGAAAATGCTACCAACCTCAACACAAAATGATTGGTTCATCATTAGATATAACCTGTGACTTTAAAACATGTACAATTGTGTTATCATTCTATAAGGTTTATCATTTGTTAAATTTAAAACTAGAATAATTTCAAACTTGCAGTGAAATAAGTCCCTTAGAGAACTAAATTTCAAAATGTGACCCCCTATCTATCTATATCTCTATCATCTGTATCTGTGTTAGGCCATTTTTTGTATTGCAAAAGCAAAAGCATCCTTCTAGGCCTTCTAAATTTTAAAGGATCACACAAATATTGACACAATGGTGATAGACAAAGATAGACGTTAATATTATTTGGAAAACAGTTTCATTTATAGTATTATGAGAAAATTCTTAGAATTAGACTAGAGAAATATGAAGTCACCTAGGGACTGATTGTACACACAGTGCTTTTCACTGAGGAAGCCATCTCATAATTTCTGTTGTATATTTTTACTACAATGATAAATTATTGGTTTTGAGTTTTGATGTGTTCATTAAATATAGGTTAATGTTACTGTGTTTTGCCAGGTTATATAAATTGTTTCCATTTTACATTTGTTTTGTTTCTCACTTTTATTGTTCTAATAGGAATTTATTTTAGGCAAACACAAACATCTCATTATAGAAATTTTGACATGTCCCAGGTTTTCTTGTTTTTGTTTTTGTTTTTTTGAGACGGAGTTTCGCTTTTGTCCCCCAGGCTAGAGTGCAATGGCGTAATCTTGGCTCACTGCAACCCCGCACCTCCCAGGTTCAAGCCATTCTCCTGCCTCGGCCTCCTGAATAGCTGGGATTACAGAAGTGAGCCACCGTGCCCGGCCGACATGTCCCAGGTTTATCTGATCTACCAAAAATACACATAAAATCAGAGGAAAGAAAATGTGCAATTGATGTCACACATCAGGGATACCAGCAAAGGTCACAGTGACATATTTTACCTCCAATTTGTGAGCAAAGGTGCCAGTAAATTCTGATAGGAGGCAGCAATACTTTCTCTAAATTCCTATTAAAAATCCTTAAGTTCTTTTAAAAGCTGGGAAGTGGCACGGTTGGGGGGATGTGTAATACAAAACCGTAACTCATGAAAATTAGCTATAAATCTAGGCTATGAGAGGAGCAGCAAGAGTAGATGTAGCTTTTCTTAAAGCTGTACTTGAAAATTATTTCATCATCATTTATAGATCCTTTAACATAATATTTCATTAGCATATATCCTAATAAAGGGCAGAAGTACAGTCAAAATAATTTTTATATAAGGTAACGTATGTTAATACATATGGTTTTTTCTTGTCTCAGCCTGTCTCAGAATCGTGAAATAGGTAAGTGAATGATAGAAATAGTCTCATCGTTAAAAATGAGAATGATTATCCCCTTAAAAGGTAGAATATTACCTTAATTTTAGTTTCAAAGGAAAAGATAATATATCCATATCCACCTGAATTTTACTTTGAAGAGTAGGGACCAATATGTCTCCACACATATTTTATTAATCATGGGTGTTTTGCCAGACTGATGGGATACATCTGGTAAATTCACTGTGGGTGTGTGTGTGTGTGTGTCACTGATTTACCACATGTAATGATTAAATGGTACATTTAATTACATTATTTATTTATGGTATTTAAAGAGAAAGTACTACTAAGGTAATTATTGACTTTCCTAATATCAGACCACTTATGCTCAGAGCAGGACACCGAACTTACAGAATAACACCTATTTTGTAACCCAGTATTTCCTTCTCAAATTTTGAATAACAATTTGAATAATTTAAATGGTATTTTAAATCCTATCATTTTAATGTAACCCTTTAATAATCAAAAAGGTAATGATAGGCCAGGCATGGTTGCTCACACCTATAATAAACCCAGCACTTTGGGAGGCCAAGGTGGGCAGATCACCTGAGGTCATGAGTGTGAGACCAACCTGGCCAACATGGCAAAACCCTGTCTCTATTGAAAATACAAAAATTAGGCGTGGTGGTGGGCGTCTGTAATCCCAGCTACTTGGGAGGCTGAGGCAGGAGAATCGCTTGAACCCAGCAAGTGGATGTTGCAATGAGCTGAGATCGTGCCAATGCACTCCAACCAGGTGACAGGGTGAGACGGTGTCTCAAAAAAAAAAAAAGTGATAATATAAATATTTTGTATGATTTAAAATACTTCTTTTAAAATTTCAGTAACTTTTTCTAGCATGGTTTCACCTCTAAGTTCATGTTCTTAACCACCTTATTATCCTGACTTTATGCTTTATAAAACATGATATGGTATGATGTATGCATTACTTCAGTTGCCTAATTTAAAATTATAGAGGGCAGGGGACGGTGGCTCACATTTTTAATCCCGGCCTTTTTGGAGGCCAAGGTGGGCAGATCTCTTGAGCTCAGGAATTGGAGATCAGCCTGGACACCATGGCGAAATCCTGTCTCCATAAAACAATATAAAAATTAGCCAGGCTTGGTGGCACCCACTTGTAGTCCCAGCTACTTGGAGGCTGAGGTGGGAGTATCACTGGAACCTGAAAGGTTGAGGCTGCAGTGAGCCCTGGTAGCACCAATGCACTCCAGCCTGGGTGCCAGAGTGGGAACCTGTCTCAAAAAAATAAAATAATATGAAGTAGGTCTTCCTAGTGTTATCATTTTAAAGATAATAAAATCAACATATAGCGATTATATTAAAAACACAAGATTATGTAATCCCAGCTACTCGGGAGGCTGAGGCAGGAGAATGACTTGAACCCGGGAGGCAGAGGTTGCAGTGAACCAAGATCATGCCATTGCACTCCAGCCTGGGTGACAGAGCCAGACTCTGTCAAAAAAAAAAAAAAAAAAGAAAAACACCAGATTATTTATTGAACCACATGAAAGAGTTCAAGGAAAACTGCTAAGTTACTGATTTTGTCACTAGTTTTCTTTTCTCTTTACTTTTTTATTTTTGAGACAGAATCTCACTCTGTCATCCAGGCTGGAGTGCAGTGGCGTGATCTCGGCTCACTGCAACCTCTGCCTCCCAGGTTCAAGGGATTCTCCTGCCTCAGCCTCCAGAGTAGCTGTAATTACAGGTGGATACCATCATGCCCGGCTAGTTTTTGTATTTTTAGTAAAAACGGAGTTTCACCATGTTGGTCAGGTGGGTCTCAAACTCCTGACCTCATTATCCAACCCCCTCAGCCTCCCAAAGGGCTGGGATTACAGCCACCGGGCCTGGCCTGTCACTAGTTTTCTATAATTTTTGGCATATGATCTACCTTGACTTATGTTAGGGTAAAAAATCAGTGATAACTCAAAAGTGTAGAGAGATGAAGTAGCAGGCTGCATGCTTTGACATTAAGAAGAATGGGGTTAAGTGTGAGGCTTCTGTGAATTGTCTAATGTATCTAGATACCAGTGGTAATGACCTAGAGGCATGGTATCCAATAGCCACACATGGCTACTACATTTAAATTTAAATTAATTACAATAATGTAAAAATTTGGTTAGTCACACTATCTACCTTTCAAGTTCTCAAAAGCCACATGTGGGTAGTGGTTAGCATATTTCGTAGCATAGACAGAAAACATTTCCAGCATCAGAAAAAGTGTTGGAGAATGCTTGTCTGGACACTTAAGCACACACAGAAATGTCAAATTGGGTTAAAATGCTATCAAAAGCTAATGCTCAGACTTGCCGTTAGACAAATACACATTATCAATGCCCTGCTGATATGAGAACTGAGAATAAAATGTGTGTTCCGGGTAGACTGTAATTAAACAATTGAATACCTGACTACAAACATTTAAATCTAAGTTCATATATTTGGTGATTTGGACCTGGAATGTGTCCTTAGTTTGGTTGAAGATGGAAAACATTCTTCTCTTTCTGACCTACTTATTAAACATGTTTGAATGATAGCATTACATATATTATGCAAAATCTTTCTCAAATATCACAAGATATATATAGTCTAGGAAGCAACTACTATATGACTTTATTAGCATTTTCACTGCTTAATAAATGCATTTTGTATTGAAAACTTAATAAGTACCCAAAAAATAATTAGGATATTCCTCCAAAATATTATAAATAATAAAATTAAACAACTATGGAAACGGAAAGAAAGGGTCAGCAGTGTGTGTTATGGCATAAACATTTGTTTCCCCCAGAATTTATGTGCTGAAGATCTAACTCTCAGTGTGATAGGATTTGGAAATAGGGCCTTTGAAGGTAATTAGGTTTACATGAGGTCATGAGAGTGGGGTCCTTATGCTGGAATTAATGCCCTTATAAGAAGAGGCCAGAAAGCCTGTTCAAGAACCAAATCAGCCATTGTCTTTGTCATAGACTTCCCAGCCTCCAGGGCTGTGAAAAATAAATGTCTCTTGTTGAAAGCACCCAGTTTATAGTATTTTGTTATAACAGCCTGAGGAGACTAATACAGCATGTAAATATTACATAATGACAACAGAATAAACAATGTGGCTAAAAAACAACAAAAGAATCTGGGACCATTATATCCTAAAGTCTGTTACAGCTAAATAAAAAAAATTAAAAAATTAAAAATGCACTTTCATTATGTCAAAAGCAGGCAGAAAAAAATAACAATTATCTAAGAGTGCTTGTGTCCAAGCACACAGTATAAAAATATCTGCACAATATATCATTAAATCTTCATAACGAAGCAGTTTTATGCTCATCTGTCATAAATGAATAAATTATAAACAATTGAAGCTTAGGGAAAACTATCAGCATACTAGTTAATAATTAGAGGGTCTAGAATCAGGAAAATAAACTTAAGTACGGTATAAGTGACTAAAGTATATTTAATTTAAAAATACATTAAAATACTGAAGACAGAATGTTGCTCCGTAAGCTTGTAACGCACCAATAATCAATTTATATAAATTATTCCCAATATTAATGAACATGGAGAAATCAGTGAATAACACATTGAAAAATGAATGCCTAGGAGATGAAGTAAAACTTTGGTCTTTTTGGAATATTTAATAAATTCCTACTTTAAACTAATGATGAAAAAATGAACACAATTCCAAATATGACAAACGAAAAGAGACAAAGAGATATACGAGACATTTTTTAATTCACAAAATGGTACCTGTTAACTCTAAGTTGGAAAACACGGATCACTAAGTGATTTTGTGAAACAAACAACAAAATCATTAACACAGAAGTTATACCAAAAATGCAAAGGAGTCTTTCCACCTCCGCACAAAACAACAAAAGCACAAAAGTTGTTAGGCTGAGACATTTCAAAGTAAATTATTTTATTACCTCAAGAAAAAGATCATATAAAAGCTATTTATTATTTATCAGTTCCAGGAAAGTTTCCAAAATGTTTAATCAAGTCAGCATAGAAATGATACCAAAATCTAGGAGAAAACGCGTAATAAAATAAAATGCTGCAAAACACAGTTCATCCTCCGTTATATCAGTAAAATACCCTAAATAACATTCTTGCCAATACAATGCAAAAACAGAGACAGAGTAAGAAAGGACACCGAGCAGGAGCCCACGAGGTTCACAGTAAGAAAACAAGTTGGCTGAGCAGCCGGACAGAAAGCAGCCCCGGGATTCTGCCACGTGACGTGCGGTGGACCCAGCCGCAGGGACCGGGCACGCTGCCCGCCCTTAAGCCTTTCAGCCCCTCAGCCCCTCACCCGCGTAAGCCCCTCATCCACTTCAGCCCCCTAGTCCCTCAGCCGCGTCAGCCGCCCTATCCCCTCGGCCCCTCAAGCCCCTCACCAGCCTCAGCCCCTCAGCCGCCTCAGCCCCTCAGCCCCTCAGCCCCTCACCAGCCTCAGCCCCTCAGCCGCCTCAGCCTCTCAGCCGCCTCAGCCGCCTCAGCCCCCTCAGCCCCTCAGACGCCTCAGCCGCCTCAGCCGCCTCACCCTCCTCAGCCCCTCAGCCGCCTCGGCCCCTCAGCCTCCTCAGCCCCTCAGCCGCCTCAGCCCCTCAGCCGCCTTAGACCCTCAGCCCCTCATCCCCTCAGCCCCTCAGCCGCCTCAGCCGCCTCAGCCGCCTCAGCCCCTCAGCCGCCTCAGCCTCTCAGCCGCCCGCGCCGCCGCTAGCTCACCCGCCCGGCTGCCTTAGGGGTTGGCGCTGCCCAGCGGGCTCCAGCGCAGCCTCCTGCCGGTCTTCCCACCGGCGGCTCCCGCCGCTGGCTCCTGGCCGCCGGCTACTACCCTCGCTCCGTGGGCAGGGCCAGTCCGGGGGAGCGGACCCCGAGAGGCGCGGCGGGTTGGCAGGCGGTGTCCAAAAGCCTCTGAAAGCCGCAGCCGGGCGCGAGTCGCTGACCGACCGGGAGGCCCTGATCTGTCCCAGCCAAGGCCTCCTGGCGCCATCACTCACGAGGAGTCCTGGGCGGGGGCATCGCTCCCTCCACGCTGTCGCGGGCTTCTGCCAGGCGGTGATCCGCGTCCAACGCCACCAAAGGGAAGCTTGTCCCCGAGAGTGGGGGAAAATGCATCCTTCACGGGGATCTGAAAACTCCAGGTCCTCCTGCTAGGAGCCCACGGCCTCAGATGGGGCCCAGGATGCGCCCGCGCTGGGGAAGCGCCCCCTGCACCTGAGCCCGAAATTGTCCCCAACAAACCCCACACCCGCAGGGCTGACGTTTGGACTCCGGGGTGCGGTGTCCATGAAATGGGCACCGCGCGCTTTCCATGCAAAAGACACGAAGTCTGGAGTTTATGAAATTATTGAAGGAAAGCCGCGCCAGTGCCGTGAGATCATGGCCCAGAGCTGGCAGAACCGATCTGACCAATGCTGAGCAAAAGGCCTGAAGAAGACCATCTGGAGGAGCATCCCGAGGGCCTTCCCCAAAGCACCAGATCGCCTTCCTTTCCGAGGCCACAAGGGCGAGAACCTCCAGAAATAGCATGAAACACGGTGACTTGGTGACTCCCAAGCCTGCTGCCACCGTGGTTTCCGGCAAGGCAGAATCAAGGCATGAAGTAATCCACCCCAACCACGCTCCTCTGAGGGCTGAACAAGACGTGGATAGTGGGTGAAGGCAAGTGTTTGTCCCAGGAGAGACCCAGGATGGTTGCTCCCTTGAAGTCACCCGCCAGTCTGAAGGCCCAGGTGACTTGAGCAATACCAAGAACTGGCCACGGTCACTAGGGTAAATATTGGCATCTTACCTGCAGAAGGGAGGGATGCAGCGAGCCAGGGCGGAGGATGCAGTGAGCTGAGATCGCACCACTGCACTCCAGCCTGGGCACAAGAGCGAGACTGAGTCTCAAAAAAAAGAAAACGAAAGAAAAAGAAAAGAGGAAGAAAGCAAATTTATTGTTTTCAGTGGCTTGAAATAACAAAAGCTGATTGCCAAATACAGTATGTGAAATAATTCCTGCTTAAATTGTTTAAGAAAGAAATGATATAGGGCAAACACAATAAATTAGTCTTGTGTGACATTTTTTGAGTACTTGAAAATTCTTCTATTTAAAAAAGGAACTTTTAAAAAGGAAAAGGAGTTTTGATTCATCTTGTCCAGCATTTAAAACACGAGCATGGCAGACATGGTCCTGAAGCCTCTTCCCAGTGAGGGTCTTCAGTGGCATTTACCGCAGTTGTCAGCTGATGCTGTGTCTCTCCTGGGCCTGGGTAACTTCAGGGACCTCCACTGAAGGCTTCTCCTCTCCTCAGGCTTCTAGAAAAGTAACAGCCAACCAGGGAAATAGATTTATCATTTTAAACAATCTTGACAAATCGTAGAAATTTTATTGGTACTACTCACAGCTCTAGGTTTTTGAGCATTTTTTTTCCATGGAGATTAGATGATAAACATTGGGTCTGTGCTTCTACATGTGTTCATGACCCAATTGGCCTCTTTGATACTCGAGTAGTAACACTATTCTGAAGAAGTGAAACTGTTGAAATATATTATAAATACGTATATTCTTATCTATAATTTATTAACATACACGTTCAACAATCTGAAATCTTTAAATTTTGGCAAACTTCAATGCTGACCGGTATAATATTCAATGAAATAGCTTCTTTAATTTTTAATCACTTTAATTTTTAATCACTTTCAATTTATGGCTCATTTGTTAATTTTTATGTTTTCATGCTCTTTTAGTATGTGAACATATAGTACATTCTTTTTCCTTTTTTGAGACAGAGTTTCGCTTTTGTTGCACAGGCTGGAGTGCAATGGCACAATCTTGGCTCACTGCAAACTCCGCCTCCCGGGTTCAAGCAATTCTCTTGCCTCAGCCTCCCGAGTAGCTGGGATTACAGGCATGTGCCACCACACCCAGCTAATTTTGTATTTTTAGTAGAGACAGGGTTTCTCCATGTTGGTCAGGCTGGTCTCGAACTCCCGAACTCAGGTGATCCGCCCAATGTGGAAAGTGGGGGAGGGGTGTTGCGGGGTCCTGCCCATGTCCCCTGCCTGTCCACACAGCATGTCCAGCACACACCCACGTGTGCTCAGCACCTGCCCTGAGAACCGGCAGACCCATTTGACTTTCTTAGAATAGAGGAGGGAGAGGAGGAAAAAGACGTGCAGGAGGAAGGCCAGGTAGGAGGGCTGATGGGGCCATGTCACTCCCCACCATTGACTGCCCCAGAGGGTGACTCCAGAGGGGACCTGGTGCTGGAGCCCACCTGGGGGTGGCAGGTCCCGGTGTTTTTTTGTGAGTTCCTTCATAGAGGTTTGAAGGATCCTGAGGACTGTGTTGTCCTCCAGGGCCCAGCTCTGAGAGAGTCGCTCCTGAAACTCCCAGATGATGCTCCAGGAAAGCTTCATGAGGTGCTGTAGGGACAAAGAGCCTCATGAAGCGCTCTAGGGACAAAGTATCAGGCCAGGAGGGTTCCCTGGGAGAGGTCAGTGCCTGCACCCCATTTCCACCAGGCCCCACCTCCCACTGGGTGGTGCCTGGTCCTTTTTGGCCACCCCGGGGTCCAGCTGTGCACAGGAGGCTACAGTTGGGGAAGGCAGGGCAGGGAAGTGCTCACCACACTCCTGACTTTCATCTGGGTCATGTGGGGGGAGGACTCAGTGTCATCATGCCTTGCCCAGCCCACCAGGCCAGATCCCCCCAACCTGGATGGAGCAGGCAGCGTAAGGACACTTCCCTCAGGCCAGCCGGGGTCTGTCGCACGTGTTCCCCCAAGCACCCTCGGGCACACGGGACTTACTCCTGTGTATTTTGAATGATGCATGCACCATGGCCGTCAGCACCCACTCGCCCTCCAAGATGAGCACATCCCACAGTCTCAGGGTGAGTCCGAAAGATTTCTGTGGGGACAGCAAGTGTAGGAGAACCTGGCCTTTCCAAGCTGGGGCCAGTGGCCTGAGCAGGGCCCACTGGGGTTTCACTCTCCTGGAGTGCTGGGGACCCCTCTCCATGGGATGAGACCCCCCATAAGACTGAGTCAGACAAGGTCCTGTAGCTCCTTGTGAGGGACTCATCTCAACTGCGCTGGGGCTTCTGGAAAGAGGACTTCCTGAGGACTTGGGGCTTCCCTGGGCCCTCCCAAGTTGGGTCCTGCCCCAGTCTGCCCACGAGGCTGGGCCTGAGCCCTGGCTTCTGCCATGGGATGCCCCCTCTTGAGCAGAGCCTGGCTTGTGAGCCCTGCAGGGACTTGCCTGTGCCTCCTGCGGGCTGGGGGTGAGCCAAGTCCTCCTGGGGGAGCTGCAGCCCTGAGCTGAGGGAACCACGCACTGTGGGACAGGAGGGTCCCTGGGCTGGGGTCTCCCTGTGCCTCCTTACCCCATCAAGGAAACACCAGAGGAGCCTCGTCAGCATGGAACCCTCAATGCACAGCCCTTCCTTGCACTGAAGGGAGGAGCAGAGGTGCTCAGAGCCCCCTGGGCTGCCCTGAAATCCTCCCACTTCCAGGTCCCTCTGCAGACCCTTCCTCAAGGGCACAACCCACGACGGTGGCCAGGGCTCCAACACCCGCCCCATGCATGGACGCCGGGTGGACACACTTCTTTTAGCCCTGCTCAGCTGCAGCTCCGCCCTGGTCCCAGCGCCTCTGCCTCCACCAGGGCAGGAAAAGGAAACCCAATGCTGAATCCATGGGGAATCCTCATCCCAGGTCAGGCCGTGGCTGGGAATCAGCCTCTTGCCAGCCCCATGAGGGACTCGAGCCTCCCCTGACCTTTGGGGCCCAGGGCGTCTGGTTAGGAGCTGAGGGTGTCATCCACTCACCACGTGTCTCATGATCTTTGGGAAGGACTTGTGCAGCACCTGCTCCTGGTGCGATAGGAGCCTCTCGAGCCGGGCAGTATTTGGGCTGTAGAATACTGAGAAGCCCCAGACCCATCACCCCATCAGACCCCACTCCCAAAATGTGGAGGCATCAGCTGGAAGAGCTGGGCAGGGTGGGGAACCCTGGACCCCGAGGCCTCCTTCCCTCCCATCTGGTGACCCCAGCATGCAGCCTCAGCCCTGGGGAGGAGGGCCTGGCTTGAGGCGCTGCCTAGTGGCATCCTGGGTCCAGGTGCCAGGAGGGCAACCTGCCTTTGACACCACGAGGCAAGCACCAGTGGGGAGAACAGGGTGGGAGCTGGGGGCTATGTGGCTATCTCTTGGATGTGGGGGTCATGCTGGGGACATGGGATGGGCAGACACTGCCATCTAGGCTTTGTTGGCCCATCTGTAGGGAGGGAGGGTGGCTGGGATCACAGCCAGCTGGGAGGCAGGAGGAGACTCAGGGAGGTGAGTGGCACCTGCACAAAGTCGGGGCTGGCTTCGGGCGACAGAGGGCAGCCGGGGGAAGGTATCCATGCCCTCTGATGTTAGGGATGAAAGGCGTCTGACTTGAGGTGAGGGGATCCCTGTCCAGATGCAGGCTGCTGTGGGACCCTCAGCAGGTACATCTGGAGGCTTACAAATAAGCTGGGATACAAGGAAGGCGCCTTGCCTGGAAGTCGGGATCACCGGTCAGGGTGGCCGTCCCCTGACATGACTGTGTAACACCCCAGGGGCAGCTGTCCACCTATCCTGCAGGGAGTGCCTCTCACCGGCCAGCAGCTGGGTCAGTGCCCAGAAAGTATCTTCCTCCTGCAGATACAGGAGGAGGACGGCGGTGATGCGGCTCAGGTCCCTGTGGTAGCCCACCTCCTGCAAGAGCCAGAGTCACCGTGGAAGGATGTCACCTGGGAGGGCTGAGGCCACCTGGGAGGACTTATGTCACCAGAGATGGCAGAGGTCCTTCGGGACACCTGTCTCAGGCCCCACGAGATTTGAAGTGCAGCCTCTGCACCCCTCCCCTGGCACTGGGCATGAGGACTGAGCAGGTCACGCACAACTCAGTTGACAAGGAGCATGAGGGGACTCCTGCAGCAAGTGTCCAAGCTCACATGGCCCAAAAGGGCACAGTCAGGGATTGTTCACACCCCCTCCCCTGGGCCAGGCTGGGGAGGCCACTGTGCCAGGCCTGGGGCAGCACCTGTGAACTGCACCCGCCACAAGGGCAGGCGGCGGGGCGCTGACCACCACACAAAAGGTCCTGCAACAGCCCAAGGGCTGCCTGCCGGACACAGGGGGCGGCTGGGTCCTCCATGTGGGCAGCTCATGCAGTCAGCTCAGCACTCTCCCTGCCTGGAATGGTCTGGAAAGTGGAGGCCAAGCAGGAGCAGCCACCTGGGTGACCCCCCTCACTATCTGCTATGCTCCAATGGGGTTTGTGCAAAGGGGAAACTGGATCCTTGACAAGTTTCCAGTGAAGAAGAGACTCCCCCAGGATGCAAACTCATTTCATGACAAAAGCCTGGCCCATCAGGCACCTCAGCAACTTTTCAAACCTGTCTCCTACGAGGACCATCCTGCGTAGGACCCTGCCAAGCTCCTAGGCCCTGGGGCAACACCGGGAGTGGAAGGTCATTTCTTCATCTGAGACGTGGTGTTTGGGTCCATGTGACACCAGGAGTCTGGGTTTCAACCCTTTTCTGCCAGCAGCGAGCTGGAGTCCTGCCTACTACGTGCTATTGGGTCACGAACACTGAATTTTCAAGAAGTGCTGATACTCCTGAGAGACACCCATGCCTGTGAATACGGGCACATGGCCCAGGAATATCGCTGCCCGGGAATACTCACAGGGTTATATGTAGAGGAGGCCATGAGGATGTCACATAATTCCTGCTGCCTAGAAAAAAGGGAAAAGAGGGTTTTCTTTGTTTTATGCAGATGCTGTTAGTTTCATTTTGTCTACAAACCCGGACAAGGTACACAATTCCGGGTTCAGATCATCCGCCAAATAAGCAGTGAGCTCTTCAGGACACCTGAGTTTTTAGGTGTTTTTTCAGTAAAATCCACGTTTCTTGCAATGCAAATATCACAGGTGTAAAGTTGGATTAGTGATCATTTTCACTCTGGTTAATTTTTTCTTCCCCTCTTTCTCGGTTTGCACACATGGAAGTCCAGTCTTTGGGACGTGCAGTTCCACGGTTCTGAACCAATGTGCAGAGCCTCCCATCCATGGCTGCAGCCCTTCCCAGGGCAGCTCCTTCATCGTCCAAGTCCCCAGCGTGTCCCCTTTGCAGCCGACATCTCTCAGCTCCGTCAGCGCCTGGCCATCCTGACTTGTTCTCTGTCTCTGTGGTTTGCCCTTTCCCAGAATGGCCGATGAATTGGAATCCCACAGTGGTAGCCTGAGGGGTCTGGCATCATTCCCTCAGCAATATGCACCTGAGATCCACCCATGTTCCTGCGGGCATCAAGGGTTCATTCCTTTTCCTCACTAAGTCATTTCTGTCTGAAGAGTGGAACCCCCTTCCTCCTAAGTACCTGTGTTGAAGATCATCTTGGTAGCCTCCGGGTGTGATTGACAATCAAGTGGTGAATGTGGCATGTGGCTTTTACTTGGACATCAGTTTTCAAATCAGTGTGGTCAATATCTGTGACACTTTGGGGGTGTGTGGTACAAGGCCACTGAGCTTTGTGAGCCATGGCCCATTTGACCTCCAAAGTGGCTGTGCCCTGTCACATGCCCAACAGCCATGGATGAGAGTTTCCAGGGCCCTGCATCCTCCCTAGTATTTTTGACTGTCAGTGTTGCCTGGCAGGTCTCCCATGCCCCGCCATCCTGCCACTTTCCCATGGGTCCCTACCCCGGGTAGTTGTGGGTCAGGAGAGCACTTTTCACCATCTGCATGATATTTTTTTTCTGCCTTCTGTCCTCTTGGGAGCCGCCTGGGTTCTAGCTCCACATGTTCCAGCCTGGCCCAGGGCTTAGAGCCGGGGTGGTGCTCAGTCTATGGTGCCGGCTGCTCCCTGGGCCAGGAGAGCCCTTGGTGCTCTGTCACCCCTCCTGGGTGACCCTGGCCTCTGCCCTGGGGACACCCTCATTCCTCTGGATTGCCCCCATCTTCCCTGGGACCCCTGCAGCCCCCTAGGCCTTACTTGACTCCGAATATTTGTATGAACATCAGGTGGTTCTGTAGGGTGTGGCTGACATCTAGCTGGATGTGGTGGCTGATCCTGGAGGACCTCTTGCCCTTCTCCTTCATGACCCGTAGGGCAGGGCCAAGAGGAGGAAGCAGCCTCAGAACAGACAAAAGATTCCCTGCCCCTAACAGCAGTCATCCCACAGTCAGTACTTCTGGAAGGAAGGGAGGAAGGTTTCCTTCTGCAGAAAGCTCCTTTTTGCCTTGTTTCTGAAGCCAGGGAGGGTCAGCAGGCCCTAGTGCACCTGCAGTACCTGAGTTGCCATCTATGTCCAGGATGTGCATCTGACCACAGCCCCCACCCCCAACCCGGGCTTGACATTCCTTCCAGCGGGAGTCCTGGGCTCCTGATACAGCCTGCTTGTTTGTCCTGCCCTGGCTGAGTGTGGGAGGGTCTTACCTTATATTTTCCTGGGTTCTGGGACTTGACTTTGTCAATATCTAGCAGGAGTGACCACACCCAGCCCCACACTGCCAGGGGAATGCCTTTATACACTCTTTGAGACAGCCACAGACAGAAGAACACTCCAGTGAGACAGGACACAGGGCGACCCCGTGGAGGAAAGGTGGCAGACAGGCCTGCTATCCTATGATGAGGACAGGGTGCCACCCACCCACTGAGAGGCAGACAGTGCCAGGTCTGCCATGGGCGCCTGTCCCCTGGCTCTGCAGAGAGCAGTCACAGGGTCCACTCCCTCCCCATGTTACCTTCTTGCTGCTTCTATATTTTGTCCAGTCTGCAAACATCTTTAGCCACTTGTTGGTATGTTTACTTTCCTTACGTCTTTGCTGTCAAATGAGCCATGATGGAATTAGCGGAGGTACCAGGCCCCTGGCAGTGGCCCGTGGATGCTGGGTCCAGGGCTTGAGGCCCTAAAGGGACCCAACCTGAAGGAGCCAGGAAAGGGCAGACTCCAGGGACTGAGACCCTCTGAAAGAACTGGAGCTGGTGGTCTGGACTGGTGATGCCAGGGCACGCTGTCCTCAGGCCACAGATGCCCCGAGTTTTGGTCAGGTCTCAGCCTTCAGCTGGGGACTTGGTACAATCAGGCAGTGGACTCTGAGCCAGGATTGCAGTGCTTGGTTTGGGTTTTGGTCAAGCCCTCATGAGAACAGAGTCCAGCAGGAAAGGCTGCCCCTCCCAGTGACAGCCGTGGCCCACTTACCACCTGCTGGGCCCACTGGCCACCCCCTCTGCTTCACCAACCACCCCTGATTCCTGGTCCCTGGACTGGCCTCCCACGCAGCAGGCACAGGCTCTTACCTTCACCTCCAGGGCACTGACCGGGTGCAGTTCAGTCTCACTGTAAGGCAACCCAGGCAGAGCTTAGGACCTGCCCAAGCCAGGAGCCATCCCCCTCCCTGAGAGGGCCCCAGGGAAGGACTACCTTATCCCCATCCACCCTAAGTCTCAGCCTGGGACAAGGCACAGAGAGGGAAGGCAAGGGCCTCCCTGCGGACCTGACACTCATGAGGCACTGGGACCCTGGAGAAGAGGGAGCTCCAGGCTGGCCTGGAAGGGGCGACTCAGGGCCCATGGGGTGCCTCAGGCTGCACAGTGGGGCTGCTCCTCTAGGGCTGGAGGTGACACCCTCTGTGGATGTTGAGAAAATCCAGTCCTGAGACAGCATGGGTGCTGCCCAGGGTGGGTAGCTGAGCCCTGACTGACAGCATTGCCTTGGGAGTGACCACATCACCCACCAGAGTCCAGGGAGCCTGGCCTGAGGGCTGCCCAGTGCCCTGAGTACACACCTGGCGCCCATCCCACCCGATATTCCCCATGGGCCTTGCAAGGTGTGACCTCCCAGCGTGCACCTGCCTCTGCCTGCGCCCTGGCCGCTGACCCTTCCTATTCCCCACCTTCCCCCGTCCTGCCTGGCCCAGACTCCCTCTGGCCACCTGGCCCTTCTTTGGCCCTTTTCCTGTCAGAGCCTAAGAATGAGCCCTCCCTCCCTGACCCATCCACACCCCTGCCTTGGCCACTTTCTCACGGGGCTGCCCAGTGCTGCTGGGGAGAAGCCTGGGGTGACAAGGGTGACCAAGGGCCCTGCAGGCAGTGGGGATGCCCCTACCACCCCACCTCCAGCCTCGGCCAGCTCTCAGGGCAGTCAGCCTTTAGCCCTCAGCCTCCTCCCAGCCACTGCAAAAACCAGGACATGGGGTGCCTGACTGTCCTCCCCCTACTGTCCTACCTGCCCCGACTCCACCTCCCCCATCCACCCTCTGTGGTGCTGACTGAGCCAGTGGGAAGCAGAGTCTCTGGAGGGCCATGCAGAGCCTTGGGGACTGACCAAGTGCCCCCACTGAGGGGTCCCACCTGGGCCACAGTTCCCTGCCTACCCCATCTCCCATGGGATTCATTGGGGGCTGTAGGTATGCAAGATAATTTTGGGGGGTGCAGGGTGAAGAATTTCAGTGTACATTATCATGTATTATCTTACTGTGTAAATGCTTCTAAGAATAGTTAAGTAACTTAAGGTTTGCATGCTATTCAAAATATAGCTTTAAATGCTAATAAAAAATGGATGCAAATGAAAAGTCTGTCTTGCTGTGGTCCAGGGAATCTCGATCTTTCTTTCAGAGAGACTTGCAGCTTTGAGTTGGAGCTGCCCTCTCCTTCCTGTCCACTGCACACCCCCACAACACACACACATGCACACACACACACATGCAGACACACATGCACACACACATGCATACACACATGCACACACACATGCATACACACATGCACACACACATGCATACACACACGTGCATGCACACACCTGCACATACACACACACTGTGCTTCATGCCCTCACTAAGGAGGCATAGAAGGGAATGTGTGTCTATAAGGAAATGAAGACGGCTCAAGCACCTGGTTCCCTGGGTGTTTGCACAGGCGCCCTCCCTGCAGACTGCTCTTTGGTCTCTTTCTCCCTCTTAGTGAAAGAGAGAAGCAGAGCCCTAGAGGGTACCCGGCTGCTTAGGGCTCAACCCAAGGTCACAAGCTTCCTCAGGAGCTTGGTGAGATGGGGGCACCACAGGTCCTCCCAAAACGAGGGGGCAGCATTTTGTGGAGCCTTGAGCCCAGGAAGGTGATAGGCGGGACATCTTGGTTCATTAGACACAACTACAATGCAGTGAGGAAGGGCAGCTGCCAAAGGCTTTATTCTCCAGGAGGAGGGGCTCTCGGGGGCTGTGAGCAGGAGGCACAAGGACTTTATTGCACATGTGTTTAGGTGATGATGACCTACAGCTGCACTCGGAACTGGGACCCAGAAAGCCATGACCTCCTGCTCTGTCTCTCTCTTCCTCTCTGCCTCCTCTGTTTCTCTCCTCTTCTCTCCTTTCCTCTCTGTCTCTCTCCATCTCTTTCCCTCCTCCTGTTCCTCCTTGCCCCTGTTCAGGCACCTGGGACCCTCTCCAGGGTGCATCCGCACACAATGCCAAGGCCACCATCTATCAGGGCACCTCACAGGGTGCCTCCACCTTCCATCACCCACGGGGTTGAGGGTCCCAGGTATGACCGCACTCTCCTGGGTGGGGGTCCTGTGATCGGGGAAGCAGAAGCTGCAGGTCTCCACTGGCTCAGGAGATGTGCCCACAGGGCTGCTGGCTTCCACCTCGTGATCTGCAGAGGCGAGAGTGGAGGGTGTGGGCCAGGCCTGGCCCTGCACCGGGGTAGGGGTGATGGTGTGGGCAGCTATACTCTCCCCTGACCCAGGAACTAAGGGCAATCAGCAGGCTATGATCACCAGGGGGACCAGGGGACCCAGGTGGGTGTCAGTGTCCCTCACTTTCTGACCAGAACCTGTGCTGGGGCAGGGGTAGGCAGGCAAATCTTGGCTCTCACTTCTGTCCAGGCCCAAGCCTGCCATGCCCGCCAAAGGGACACCTCCTCCAGGGCTTAGCCCTGATGTCCCTGAATCCTGAGAACCCCCAGCCCAGGCAAGCCCGAAGCCCAGCACCCCACACCCACCCTTCCCAGGTGCCGCTCTCCTAGGTATCTGCCTGCCAGGATGTCTTAATCTGATTTTATCAAGCTACAGTGAATAACAGGGATGAGCCCCAGGCCTCTCCACCTAGAAGCAGGGGCAGTGACAGGACTGAGGGATGGCCGGAGGCTTGTCACCCAAGCAGCAAGAAGGGCGAGGACCCCAGTTTCATGCACTCACCCTGGGAAGACTTGGTCGAACTTTGACAGGGCCTTGAGCAGGGCTGGCAGGAGCAGGGATCCCCCCTCTTCTTGAGGAAGCAGGCCATTGCCACTAGGAAGCAGCAGAAGATGGCACACAGGCAGAGCCCCAGTATACTGTAGACCAGGGCCAGCTGATCCGCACTCAGCTTCAGCCCCAGGAGAGCTGCAAGACAGCATGAGACCCCTCTCTGCAGTGCCTCCTCCTCTTCCCCTCATTAGGCTCAAGCAATCCACATGCCCCCAACCCACCCTGCTGTGAGCCTGTCTGGCTCCTGGAGAGGCTGGGCTCCTTTCCTGACCCTGAGGCTGGCTGGGATGCTCTCTGGATCCTGGAGGAAGTTGATCCACACCCCATCCTGGTGGCAACTTCCCAGGGCCTCGAAGCTGGACAACGTGAGCTGGTCCAGGATTAATAGGTCCAGGATTAATCTGTTACAAATCTGATGAATCTCTCACTGGCCGTGGATTTCAAACTCACATTGGAAACAGAAGGCTCACATTGCTATTGCCAGAGAGTGAACTTGTTCCACGATGGGGGTCACCCACGCTTGCAGCAGATGCTTCCGATCTGAGCACTGGAGATACAGACCCTAGAAAGACAGAGAGATTTCCTGCATGGAGCTTACTGTCTGGGGGAGCCGACCACCTCACCATCCCAAGCAGAAACAGACCGTCACAGTGCAACAATAGCCTGCAGGAGGGGTGCATAGAACCCTGGCAGCTCATGCTGGAGAAGGTGCTCTAGTCTGGGAAAAGGCTTCTCAGAGAAAGGGGTCTGTTTTATTTTTACTTTTTCATCGTAGGGAGAGTGCACAGTTTAAGTGTTCAGCTTGATGAACTTTTACCCACGGGTGCACTCAGGCTCAGCCCCCAGACCAAGCTGCACAAGACCAAGTTCATGACCAGCCCCTAAAGGGCTCTTTTGTTCCCTCCCATCTAATATTTCCCTCCAGAAGTAACCACTCTTCTTAGCCCTTTGCTGTAGATTAATTCTGCTTCTTTTTGCCTTCTATAGATGCATGCAGAAGGTGCTCTTTTGAGTCCAGCTTCTTCACTCAACAATGACATCTGTGAGATCCTCTTATATTGTTGCATGTGGTCATAGGTCATTCTTTTTCATTGCTGTATAGTATTTCATTGCATGAATACACTGTCATTTGTTGATGTTTTCTGTTTATGGATATTTAGGTTGTGCTAGACTGTGATAGTTTTGACTGAGTAGAAGTTACCTTGCTATGCAGCGGCAGAGACGATAGGAAGGAACATTTGAGAAGGCAGGAACAACATGCACAAAGGTCTTTGGCAGGAGGGAGCCTGCCTGGGGCCCTGAAGGCTGGTATGGCTTCCTGGTACCCCGCTTCTAGGCCACTGTGTTCTGAGTGCCTGCTGCCCTGGCCTGGTGTGTGGCCCTCCACACCCATTCCCACCTCCTCCTCCTGTGCCTTCGTGACCTGCAGGGGCTGGGAAGCTGAAGGGGAGTGATGTAGCCACAGAAGAAACATGTGGAACCATGGCAGCTGGAGGCGGTGAGAAATGGAATCCCCCTAGGCCCTTTGCAGGAAGCGCGGCCCTGCCAACACCTTGATTGCAGATTTCTCACCTCTAGAACTGTGAGAAAAATAATTTCTATTGTTTTAAGCCACCAAGGCTTTGGTCAATTGTCACAGATCCACAGGAAACTCATATGTGTCTCACACATTAGTAAGCAGCATGGTATTCTGGATCTACTGGAACAATCTTGCAATGAGTTCAGGCAAGAATTACTAAAGGCAATTGGTGAAATTTAACATCTTTCCAGCCTGCTGGCCAAGGTGAGGAGAGACAGCTTTTTACTGGTATTTGCCCATCCTTGTTCACATTTCTGCCCTTAACCTCTAAAGTCACAGAGCACAGAGAAGGATTTGCTTAGTCTATTCCACTCATGAAGCCAGCATTCCAGCTTGAAGGCCTGTTAGATTGCAGACAGATTGGCAGTGGGATACAAAAAGGAAACACCCAAATTTCTGATGGTAGACAGTTCGAAGTGTAGTTGGGATGTGGAGAATCAAAGCAGAGAGTACAATGCACTGATAAAGAATATCAGCTGGGCACAGTGGCTCACACCTGTAATCCTGGGACTTTGGGAGGTCAAGGTGGGCAGATCACCTGAAGTCAGGAGTTTGAGACCAGCCTGGCCAACAATGGCAAAAACCCATCTTTACTAAAAATACAAAAATTATCTGGGAGTGGTGGCGGTTGTCTGTAATCCCAGCTACTTGGGAGGCTGAGGCAGGAGAATTGGTTGAACCTGGGAGGCAGAGGTTGCAGTGAGCTGAGAAGATCGTGCCAGTGCACTTCAGCCTAGGCGACACAATGAGAAAAAGAAAAAGAGAGAGAGAGAGAAAGAGAGAAAAGAAAGAAAGAAACAAAAAGGAAGGAAGGAAGGAAGGAAGGAAAGAAAGAAAGAATATCACAGAGTTATGCCCAGACTCTAGTCTACTGCAAAGCAGAACACCTAGTATAATACGGGGCTGAGTAGCACAGGAGGGCTTCCTGGAAGAAGTGGCACCTGAGTTGAGTTCTGAAGATTGAGTGGGAGTTTGCCAGGTCTATTGGCATGCTTTTAGCTGCTAGTAACAGACAATTAAAATCACTCCCGATTTTACCTCCAAAACATTGCCACTATTTTGGAGTTTTCTTCCAGATATATGTGTGCATATGTGTATCTCATAAGTTTAAAAAGTTTTAGAATAGGCCGGGTGCAGTGGCTCATGCCTGTAATCCCAGCACTTTGGGAGGCAATGGAGGTTGGATCACCTGAGGTCAGGAGTTCGAGACCAGCCTGACCAACATGGTGAAACCCCGTGTCTACTAAAAATGCAAAAATTAGCTGGGCGTGGTGGTGGGCACCTGTAATCTCAGCTGCTCAGGAGACTGAGGCAGGAGAATTGCTGGAAACTGGGAGGTGGAGGTTACAGTGAGCTGAGATCACTCCATTGCACTCCAGCCCAGGCGACAACAGTGAGACTGCATCTCAAAAAAAAAAAAAAAAAAAAAGAATAATCTTGTACATGTTATTAACTTTCATTTTGCATTTAACTTTTTAAAAATGATTAAACTTTTCTCAGCATATTCTCATCATTAAATATTATTTAAAACATGATTTTAAGGTTAGATAGTATTTTATCATACAAATAATTCATATTTACTAGTCCCCTGTTGTTGAACATATATGTATTATTGAACCTTTATGTTCTTTCCAGTCTTTCAATATTGTAAATACTTTTTTCATCTGTCTTATTACTTATTTAGTAAAAATTCCTAGATGTTGAATTACTGAGTCAGAGCATAAACATTTTAAAGGCTTCTAATATATCCAGCCAGATTGCCCTTCAGAAATATTAAACCAATTTGTTCCAGCAGTCTTGAGAACACGCACTTCCCTGAGCTCTTGCCAACACTTGATATTACATTGTTATTGCCTTCCAATCTGTTAATCATTTCTTTTTCCTTCTTTTTACCCTTTTTGCTTGGAAATATCTTCCCTAGCCCAAGATCAAATAAATGATAACTTTTCTCATTTAAAAATTAATCAGTCTAGAATTTTGGTTTTTGATATAAGAATCATGATGATTGTATGATATTCTGCTCACCAACCAGAGCAGTGCTGGAGAGGTGCAGAGATGGCCTCCTGTTTCCTGTTTCCTCCAAGTTCTGGGTCTGTGATTTAGGGATCTGCTGCTGAGAGAGGTTCAAAACATCTTCCCACCTTATTTCATGGACTGTCATTGTTTCAAGAAGCAAATTATACCATCAGCTCCAGGAAGATTTTTCTCCATTGCTTCATCTGTCTTAAGATCAGTCCATTGCAACCTGATTCTGCATTCTGCCATCTGATGGGCTTCATGGTGGGTCATGTGAGGAGTTTCTATCTTTGTCTGTGTTCTAAATTTGCAGATATTTTATTTAAAGTATAGAAGTAGTTTTAATAGAATTTACTAGCCAGGCTCTGCATTAGGTTTTAATATCTTGTAGAATAAGATTACTTTCTCTTTTTTTGCTTTAAGATTCCTCATTACTCTTTTTTTATTTTTGAGATGGGGTCTCGCTCTGTTGCCCAAGCTGGAGTGCAGTGGCACCATCTCAGCCCACTGCAAGCTCTGCCTCCCGGGTTCACGCCATTCTCCTGCCTCAGCTTCCCGAGTAGCTGGGACTACAGGCGCCCGCGACCACGCCCGGCTAATTTTTTGTATTTTTAGTAGAGATGGGGTTTCACCATGTTAGCCAGGCTGGTCTTGATCTCCTGACCTTGTCATCCACCCACCTCGGCTTCCCAAAGTGCTGGGATTACAGGCATGAGCCACTGCGCCCGGCCTAGATTCCTCATTATTCTTTTGCATAATGTTTAATCTCCCAAGTGGCCCTTTTTGAAGTTCTTCCCCAGTCCCTCATCTGACTCTTTTATTATATTTACATATTTATTACATTTATTTATTTATTTATTTATTATTTTGATTGGCATTTGCATTATATGTATTAACAAGAAGTAATTTGGCATCTTAAAAATGTCTTATTCTTTCCTGATCATAAAATCACATGTTCATTACAGAAGATTTAGAAAATATAGAAAAGTGTAAAAAAGAAAAGTATTACCTTTAATTTCACCACTTAAAGGAAAAAAACTGCAAACATTTTGCTGTCTGTCCTTTCAGATTTGTTCTTAGTTTATACATGTTTGAGCATGCATAAAACTTGCATTGATATGATTATGATATTTCATCTTCCTATCCAGAAGAATAGAATATGTCTTTCCACATTCCATTACAAAGAACCAGTTGGATTCATTTATTTATTCCACTGTTAATCTGTTTTGATTAATTCTTGTATACTACTTTTTGGACATTTCTTTGATTTCTCACTAGTTTCTTGAGTAAAATTCTTTGTTCATTTCACTTTGTTCTTTCTTGATTGATAATGAAAGCATTTAAAGATATGAATTTGACTCTTCTTGTAGCTTTGGGTAAATAGAGACAATAAAATCTAGAAACTTCTGAAATAAATTAAACCTAATTTAGAGAAAAAAGGAAAGTGTACATTTTCTGTAGAGTACAAGGCACTATATATGTTTAAAATTAAGCTGTTATTAATATTATAAAATCAAGTTATTATTCATATATCCATATCTTAGTGCATGCTAGCTAGAATTATCAAATACTAACAGCAGGACAAAGAAGTCCTCACTAGTAATTTTAGGTGAGCGTTTGAGGCAAAGATGTGGGCATGATATCACATAGGGTTGCTTTCATATCTATCAAGACCTTAGGTCTCTGATTTTCTGCTTTCTTATATGCACAGAAACTGATTTGTAATTGCAGTGAACTTGTAACATACTAATCTTCCTGCCTTTTTACATTACCATAGATAAAGCAAAACCCAGACCTCCTAATCAAACTGATAGCTTATTGTATCTCTACCTCAGAATATCAACTATAATAATATATATAATTTTGTGTCTGCCGCAAGGGCAGAGTCCTCATGGAGAACCTCTGCTAGGGCAGGGTAGAAGTGAAATGTGGGGTTGGAGCCCCCATACAGGGTCCCCACAGGGGCACTGCCTAGCAGAGCTGTGAGAAGAGGGCCACCATCCTCCAGACTCCCGAATGGTAGATCCATCAACAGCTGTACCATGTCCCTGGAAAAGCTGCAGGCACTCAATGCCAGCCTGTAAAAACAGCCAAAGGGGCTATACCCAGCAGTGCCACAGGGGCAGAGCTGCCCAGGGCCTTGGGAGTGCACATCAGAATGCCCTGGATGTGAGATATGAAGTCAAAGGAGATCATGTTGGAGCTTTAAGATTTAATGACTCCCCTACCAGATTCGGGACTTGCATGAGGCCCGTTGGCCCCTTTGTTTTGGCCAATTTCTCCCATTTGGAATGGGAACATTTACCCAATGCCTATACCTGCATTGTATCTTGGAAGTCACTAACTTGCTTTTGATTTCACAGGCTCATAGGTGGAAGGGACTTGCCTTGTCTCAGATGAGACTTTGAACTTGGACTTTTGGGTTAATGCTGGAATGAGTTAAGACTTTGGGGGACTGTTGGGAAGGCATAATTGGTTTTGAAATGTGTAACGGGCATGAGATTTGGGAGGGGCCAGCAGCAGAATGATATGGTTTGGCTCTGTGTCCCCACCTAAATCTCATCTTGAATTTTAATCCCCATGTGTCAAGGGAGGGACCTGGTGGGAGGTGATTGGATCATGGGGGCGGTTTGCCCCATGCTGTTCTCATGATAGTGAGTGAGTTTTCATGAGGTCTGATGATTTTATAAGTCACAGTTTCCCCTGCTCTCCCCTGTCTCCTGCTGTCTTGTGAAGAAATTGCCTGCTTCCCCTTTGCCTTCCATCATGATTGTAAGTTCCCTGAGGCCTTCGCAGCCATGCAGAACTCTGAGCCAATTAAACCTCTTTTGCTTATAAATTACCCAGTCTCAGGCATTCTTTAGAGCAGTGTGAAAATGAACTAATATATGTGAATTCAAATGATAATACTTAAGAGACTCATGTTCGAAGGATAACAGGAGCAGTTTTAGAACAAAACTAAAATGAAGGATCTAAAGTGCTGTACTGGGTTCTCTTGACTTACCCAGTGAGCAATGTTATGACCTTGGGCAAGCCCCTTTACATTGTGCAATGTGGAATTGAAGTGTGATGGTGGATGGAATCTTGTCTTGAACCTAATTCTATGGGAAGCATTTAATATTTCATCATGACATATGTTTGTTGTAGGCATTTGGTGCTTACCTTTTATTACCTCATGCAAGTATTTTGCTAAGAGGGGTTTCATTTGTTTGTGGTGTTTGGTTTGTTTGCTTGCTTGTTTTTTAGAGAGACAGGGTCTCATTCTGTCACCTAGGCTGGAATTCAGTGTTGTGATCCTCACCCACTGCAGCCTTGAACTCCTGGGTTGAAGCGATCCTCCCACCTCAGCCTCCTGAATAGCTGGGACTGCAGGCACATGCCACCATGCCTGGTAAATTTTTTAATTTTTTTTTAGGAGATGGGGTCTCACTATATTGCCCAAGCTGGTCTCAAACTGTTGGCCTCTAGTGATCCTCCCACCTTGGGTTCCCAAACAGGTGGGATTACAGATGTGAGCCACTGTACCCAGGCAAAAGATAACTTTGGAACACCAACTGAAAATGTTACTTACAATGAATCCTATATCCTCATTCTCATTTACTTATTTGGATGGAGTTTCCTGAAATTTGTCTCACTATCATCTAGGATCCTTTTTCTTTCTCCAACTGGGAGATTGTGTCTGGTTTGGAAACTGCAAGCCCTGCTCAGGAAAAGGGAAAAGACCCAAGGTACACACCCAGTCCCCAGGTGATCATCAGGCCCAGGTGAAAACTCAGGGCTTAGGTGCACATCCGGCCTTAAGTGGACACCCAGGCCCCAGGTGATCACCAGTCCCCAGGTGGACACAAGGCCTTAGGTGAACAACAAGACCTGGTAGGCCATCAGGCCCCAGCTGGATACAGTCCCCAGGTGAACACAAGGCCCCCAGAGGGACATAGGCCCAAGGCAGACATCAGGCCCTAGGTGGACATCAGGCCTGAGGACATCCGGCCCCTGGTGAACATCAGGCACAGGTGTCCAAACAGGCCCTGGGTGGACATAACTGTGGACAGGTAAGGAGTTGACCTGGGGGGAGGGTGAGCAGTCAGCAGCCCAGTGGAGTCCTGAGTAGGTCTTAAGGAAGGAGGGGGCCGAGGGGACAGAACCTTAAAGAAGCGACCTCACTTCCTTGATGATGACACACAGGAACAGAACTTAGAACTCTGGTAACCAGGTGCCCATATCCTAGAGTCAGTGCCATAACCAGCTCACTTGGTGGGAGACGCTCAAGAGAGCAAGATGTTCTCGTGTTGCTTCCCCACTTCAAGAGGTTGCTGCTTCAGGAATGGCAGGAGTGACAGCCTTTTCCGACGATGCCAAAGAAGGCTCATCCCTCACCCCAGATGCCTGTGGCCCTTTGTAAGAAGGCGCACCCAGGTGCCACAGGGCAGCCCGGGGCAGGTCCTAGCAGGCCAGGCCACACCAGAGATCCCATCGGGGCTGCATCTGCACATTGTCCCTGTCCAGGAGGAGATTCGGGAGCCCATGGAGGCACAGACACATGGTGAGGTGGCTGCAGCCTGGAAGACTTTGCAGGGGTGGTGCTTTTGGGATGGAATTCCTTTGAATTCAGTGAGGTTGTCTCTGTGTTTGGAAATTCCAGTGGA
Organism: Pongo abelii; assembly: GCF_028885655.2. Lineage (NCBI taxonomy): Eukaryota > Metazoa > Chordata > Mammalia > Primates > Hominidae > Pongo > Pongo abelii. The sequence goes on along the minus strand of NC_072004.2, from coordinate 19,971,943 downwards.
AAGTGACTGATGCTGGTGACCCTTTCTCCATTTTCAGCTCCTGGTCAATATGCAGAAATAGCAACACCTGCGGCACCAGCTGTAGAGCCAGAGCCAGCATGGGAAGAGCCCCCTCCAGAGAGAGTGCTGGAGCTGGAGGGAGCTCCAGCCAAGGACCAGATCAAGGAGGATCTGCCTGAAATCATGGCACCTACTGTAGCCACTGGCCTTAGCCCTGGAGCTGAAAGCGTGGGTGGAGAGAGAAGTGGGAGGGAAGGGGTGACTAGCACAGCTTCAGCCAGCAGCTCCCATGCTGCCCCTCATCCTGGGCATGGTGGCAAACATGGAGGTGGGGACCAGGGCATTCAAACTGGACTCCTGTACGTTGCTGGAAAGGAGCTTCTCTCATTCATTAGAACCACAGCCCTGCTGCTGCAGGGCCTGTTTGTTGTGCTAATACTGCTGGGATATATCCTTGAGCAGAAGGTGCTCAAAAGCATTAAAAGAAGGCTGGGAAGAAGAGTTCCAGTAGCTCCTCCTGCTCTCAGATGCAATCTCCTCTGCCAGGCATGGATGCGTGTCTGCAACTGGGCATCCAGGCTGTTTGCCCCTAATGTGCTGCCCCGAACGGGCTCTTAACAGGTGGGCAGGGGTTGGGGGACCAGGAGGTGGCTCCAAAGGGTACAACAAGGAAAGCTTTTAAAGACAGCTGTTGTGCCCCAGGCTCTCCATGCCACCACCTGCCCTACCATTTATTAATAGTGTTAGAATTACAAGTTTATGAAATGAAATATAAATAAAGTTTGATTTCTGAAACTTCTCACCTTTTTGAACTCCCTAATATTAGATGGTGTTTTTGAGGCTATCCTGAAAATCTCTGATAGTTGTGTCTTTTGTTGTGGTTGTTTGTGTGACTGAATTACCATCGAGTCAACTGTTATTGGAAACTTTTCAGGTATGGCTTTTAGAAGACCTTGACCCACTCTTGCCTGTTTTGACTCTCTGGTTTATTGTGGAAAGAGGGAAGATGTAGGCTCATGTCTCCAGCAGATCAATCACCTTTTGCCATCAAGGATTTGGCATCAGAGTTTCCAAGAATTATGTGTGCAAGTTGACATGCTGGTACTTTAGCTAATCTGGGTGTCAAAACAGAATGCCATAGACTAGGTAGCACAGAAAATTGATTTCTCACAGTTCTGTAGATGGTAAAATCCAAGGTCAAATGGTCAGCAGATTCCATGTCTGCAGAGGGCTGGTTTCCTGGTTCAGAGACAGCCATTTTTTTTACTGTGTGTTTACAGTGACAGAAGGGATGAGGGAGCTCTCTGCGGTCCCCTTGATAGGGGCACCAATTCCATTCATGAGGTCCCTGCCTTCATGAACTTTATCACCTTCCAAGGCCCCACCCCCAAATACTATCACATAGAATTCAACACATGAATTTGAGGAGGACAATAACATTTGCTTTACAGAATCAGGTCACCCCGAGCCATATGCACTCACAGGAAATCTATAATCTTCTATTAAGTATTTGCTGGTCCCCTCTGGGGATTGTCTAAACAAAATTGTCTAAACAAAAATTTAGACAATTTTTGTTTTCTTTAAGAAAAATGATCTTTCATGTGATCCGTGGTTTATTCATAGAAAAGCACTGTGAGTTCACACATTTGCTAAAAAGAAGGGCAATTGTGATACAAAAATGAGAGTGACCTCTCTCTCTCATTTCTCTCTCTCTTTAACCAACCCAATGGGCTGAGACATTGTAGGGGCTCTTGGCTGGGCAGTAGGACTTGAGTAGCCATGAATGGCAAATACAACTTCTTGGTCAGTTTGGAGTAGAAAAGGTGACAGTTTGTCAACAAAAGAAAAAGTAAAGCAGATGGGGAAGTTCTTATTTTGCATTCTAGCTATACCACCACTTCTTTATCAAACTCCACCCCCAACTCAGGATCTAACACATAAAAGAGTAAACACGAAGGCACTGGTAACCAACTGACTCTTCTGAATGTCCTTGCTGTCTCCTCCAACAATTCCAGGCTGAGCATAGGGGTCGGGAAGGTAGCAGGAACATGACGATACACTGTGGAGGGCAGCCAGGGCTAAGACAGGGCTGCTCACTAGGGCTAGAAATTAGGAAGGGAGAGGCTAAGTGCAGACCAGCCCTAGCCTCCAAGTCAGCAAGCATTGGACTGTGACAAAAGCAGGCAGAGGAAGCTTGAGGTAGAAAGGCAGGGGAAGAAAGCAAGTATGGGGTGAGAAGGGAACTGTGCAGTGAAAGCATCCAATCTGATGGCAGAGGGAGACCGGTGCTTAGAAGCTCATTTGGTGAGAGAGAATGAATAGAGGAGGCACAGAGATGGGGAACAAACATTTAACTAGTGAGAGAGATTGAAGACGACTGCGAAGAGAAACCTCGCAAAAAGGACACATTCATGCAGATCCTCAAAGATGAACATGCAGTCATCCCTACATGTAGAAATACGCTCAGTTACACATATAAAATCACAGATGCATGGAGAGCAAGCATACACACAGACACATATTTCTACACATGCACTCATGTGTGCCCAGATACACACACACTAAACATGCAAAACATGACAGCATTTACACATAGATATGCACCCTCACATGTACACAAATGTTACATCCTCACACAGAGACCCACAGTCCAGTGTGCACATATCCACACAGGTACACAGCCATAGAACTGACATACGTACACATCAACATATAATGTGCACATACAGACAGGCATGCGCAGATATATCTATGCACATAGACACATGTACTCAGTCATACAGATACACACACTCTCTAACACAAAGGTGACCAGTGTCGATGAATATTGTGAGCTCTGTGGCTTCCCAGACCTTCATCTTTTCCCTGCAGTTGTTTCAAAGGTGCTCAGCAGACTCCTGGCGAGGCTGTGTGAGGCAGGGGCAGGAGCTTCAGAGTCCTCACAGCTTTGTGAGGCAAAAGTCTGAGTCCAGTCCTGGCCTCTGCCACTCACCCACCACTGGGCTATTAATGTCCTGTCTGTAGGTGAGAGATTCTGCATAGACTAATCTTGGGATTTTTTCTAACTGGCCATTTTTCTCCTTGGCACCCCCACTATCCCACTGGTAATGGCATACACTCTGCAAGGGAAACCTGAGAAATGGTTGTGAGTCTCCTCAGACAATAAGCATATCCTCCCACCCACAGCTACCTCAAGCGCCCATCAAATCAGAACCAGAATTATAAATACTTATGACTTTAGATTAATTGACAACACATATACTATAGTATTTACAGTATCATAAATGCATCTATTTCTCTGGTTAAGCAATCTCTGAGATGGAACAGTGTTCTGTGTTTGCCAGTGGAGACAGGGCCAATGCCCAGGACACGCAGGACATAGGGGCAGAATGTGGCATATTGTGGAGGTTTCTGGTCGATTTGCAGGGCCCACTTCCTCCATCAGCAGTGGGCTGTAGTGAGAAGCTTGCAAAGGTATGCATATCGACTAGAGTTGGACTCCCCCATCCTTAGCCCCGTGGTCCTTTGGCCTCAGCCACAGGTGCTCAGAGTCCTCTCAGTGTGGACAAATGTTTCAGTGTTTTTGGCCTGACCTGATACTACCTGGGGACCCAGGCTGCTGGGCCAGTGAGCTATCTGCTTTCTCAGCCAAAGGGCTCTCGAACCAGCAGCATCAGCTTTTTCTTGCCTTTGTAGATCTGTTTGTGGTTGTTGATGAACAGGGCAAATTGCAGGTAGCCATCCTAGGGCAGCAGGGGGGTCTCCCGAGCCTTGCTTAGAAACTCAATGAACTGTCCATACTGGCAATGGCTAATGTGTGTTAGGTGTAGTGTGTGGTGTTGATGTAAGCATTGCATCAGCAACTGGTGCCATGGAGCTCTGTCAGTGGAGATGAGCTTTCCAGAGCTGCGGCGGCCTGAGGTGCTGGCCAGGCCAGGTGCAGTCACCTTGCAGCCTTGCACACAGGATATCTGAAAGCACCATGGCAATGTGCACACTCTTCATCACCAGGGGGATGAGAACTGCCAGCTCATTCTTGCCCAGAGAGTGGCTGAGGGCACAAACCCAGAGCACATCATTGATGGCTGTGTGGGTATCCTGGTTATGAGCCAGGTTAAGATGGCTCATGGCCAATGAGGCCAGCTTGAAGGCATGGAGCGCGTAGCCACGGAGCTCCACATAGCAGGCAATGGTGAACAGCTGTGAATGGGTCATGCCACCGGCAGCAGCCTCAGTGGCAATCTGGCAGGCTGCCTCAAAGGCAATGTGGTCTTTCTCACAGAGTGTAAGGGCTGACAGGGCACAGCTCTGTGGATGCTTCATAGCACACTGCAAGGCCAGTGTGCAAGCACAGCTAGCCAGTTCCTCCCGCTGTGGATAGTCAAGACTGAGGCACAGGATAGTGGTGTGGGATATGGCTGTGGCAGCTACAATACTAGCAGCCTCAGTATGGGTGAAGAGTGTGTACCAGCTCTGCAAGATGCTCCCTGGGGCCCGCACACCTGTCAGGGAGAGCCTGAGCTCAGCCGTGGCCATCTGGGTCCTGATTCAGGTCGGCCCAGATTACCATGTGGGGTTTGAACTTGGCCTACAGAGATAAGTTCTCCCTCCTCCTCGGCAACCTTGAGATGATCTGAGGCAAACCAGGGAAAGGGAAGCCTCCCAGATGGCCAAACCTTGTTTAGGGTCTCTTCCTATCTCTTCCTTCCCCAGGTCAGAGGGTTGAAGGTTTCTGCAGGTGCTCTTAGCCCCTCACAAGGATGGAGCAGTAGAGCCTGAGGTTTGCTTGCCCCGAGGCCAGGGTTGCAGATCTGCCAGGGGTTCTAGCTGAACTGGGGCCTCTCAGGGTAGAATCTTGTGCTGGGGCTTTGGGCTTTAGAAACGGTCCTGAGCCTCCAAGCTGTCTGGGGTTTCTCACAAGCATGGACAGGGACGGGGACCAAACCACCAGGCCGACTACCTCCCAAGGACACACTTGAGTATTGGCAGCTGAAAATTCATTCCCTTAGACTTGTCTCTGATGAGAGGGTCAAAGTGCTGCTGACATCAGCATATGGTTGGTTTAAGCAGTGAGGACAGAACTTGGGCTGGCTGAACAGAGGCCATCTTCTCCCACCAGCAGCCCCATCCTTTCTTAGGCCATCAGGAATAGGAATATGAGAGCTCCAAGTATTCGTTGTCCTGTCCCAAGAGTAGAGTATAGAAACTCCTTTCCTGTGGGGGTAGAGGGAGGTGGGCTATACTCATTTCTGAAGCACAGGTCACCAACCATCGTACCATCTCTCCGTGTCTCCAGTTAAGGGATGATAAGGTCATCTCATCACCTGTAACCCAGGTTCCAGGGCCACGTTGAGCAGGGTGCTGTCAGTACTACTGTTAGTGGGAGCAGCAATCTTGAACGCATTTTGGGCCACTTTGAAGATGAGGGGGGAAGAATGAATGTGCTTCTGCATTGCTTCCAGAATTGTTCAGAGCCTCAAAGTGTCTCCTTTGGCAGCAGTCAGCACGGTGGAGGCCAGTTCCCACCGCTGTGATTCCAAGTGTCCAAGCGTGAACCAGGGAGGATAATGGCTGGGCACCAGAGACACCATATGGTGAGGGAGGGACATGTCACCTGCACAACATGAATTTTCTAAAACAGGTAACCTTATGACACGTAAGCCTAATTTACAGGTGGGGTCTGGATCGTGAGACAGCAGAGCTGAGAACAAATACTTGGCAGAGATATGAATGGAAACACTCTCTCGGTGGATGACTTCTCCCAGATCCCTGAAAGGGCCCCCTTCCAGCAGCAAGATGCACTATTTTTGGAATGTTTGCACTGGGTCATCATCCAATTGCTGTTCTTGGAGTTGGCTGAGGAGCTGTTCCTCATTACGGCACACCTTGTCCTGTGCATAGGAGACTTCAGGCATTACCCTCTGTGACCCAGGCCCATGGATGCAGCCTCCAGGGCCAATGACAAGTAGGACTCACTGCTGTTTGGGGAGCTTACAGCCACAGGTACATGTTGGTACACAGGGGGTCTGCTTTCATTCATATCTAGATAGCCATCATCATTCAGGAGGCAGGTCTCAGTCAAAGTTAGAAAGAGGCAGCCGATGGGATCCAGGGGGTGGCCAACCCAGCCTTCCAGGTTTGTGATGGTTGTGGCTCCTCTCTGCAGCACTTGTTTCTTCTGATGCTTGTAGATTTTCAGGTGCCACCGCTGCTGAACCTCAGAGTATTAATAATGGCCACTGTGAGTCTGAGGGCCTCTTTTGGATAACCATGGGAATGTGGGGCATCAACCCGAGCACAGGATGTGGCACATGCTGAAACCACAGTGGCTGGCCTTGGGAATTAAAGAATAGTCTTGGCTGGGCATGGTGGCTCGTGCCTGTAATCCCAGCATTTTGGGAGGCCAAGGTGGGTGGATCATGAGGTCAGGAGATCAAGACCATCCTGGCCAACATGGAGAAACCCCGTCTCTACTGAAAATAGAAACAATTTAGCTGGGCATGGTGGTGGGCCCCTATAGTCCCAGCTACTCATGAGGCTGAGGCAAGAGAGTCATATGAACCTGGGAAGCGGAGCTTGGACTGAGCCGAGATCATGCTACTGCACTCCAGCCTGGGCGACAGAGCGAGACTCCATCTCAAAAACAAACAAACAAACAAACAAACAAAAAATATTAGCTTGGCATGGGGGCACATGCCTGTAATCCCAGCTATTCGGGAGGCTGAGGCAAGAGAATTGCTTGAACCTGGGAGGTGGAGGTTGCAGTGAGCCCAGATCGCCCCACTGCACTCCAGCCTGGCAACAGAGCTACTTGATTCTGTCTCAAAAAAAAAAAAAAAAAAAAAAATTGCACAGATCCCTGAAAATATGATTATATACATTTTCTTTTTTGTTTTGTTTTGTTTTGGCTTGGTTTTTTGTGATGAAGTTTCACTCTTGCACCCAGCCTGGAGCAGTGGTGCATTCTTGGCTCACTGCAACATCCGCCTCCCGGGTTCAAGCCATTCTCCCACCTCAGCCTTTCAACCAAGTAGCTACTTTTTTTTTTTTTTTTTTTTTTTTTTTTTTTTTTTTTTTTGAGAGGGAGCTTTGCTCTTGTCGCCCAGGCTGGAGTGCAATGGTAAGTTCTTGGCTCACTGCAACATCCAACTCCAGGCTTCAAGAGATTCTCCCACCTCAGCCTCCTGAGTAGCTGGGATTACAGGCTCCCACCAGCAAGCCCGGCTAATTTTTTTGTATTTTTAGTAGAGATGGGGTTTCATGATGTTAGCCAGGCTAGTCTCAAACTCCTGACCTCAAGTGATCCACTCGCCTTGGCCTCCCAAAGTGCTGGGATGGCAAGCATGAGCCACTGTGCCCAGCCTGATTGTATACATTTTCAATAAACATATATGAAAATGGTCTCAGGCATTTTAATAATTAGAAGACCAAAATCAATGAAAATGTAATAACATTACCCACTAACCAGAATATATAAAAGAAAGACTGACAAAATCAGGTGTTGGAAAGGACATCTAATTAGAATGCTCTTAAACTTGTGGTTGGGTTGTGTATTAGTCAAAAAAACTTTGGAATTAAAAAACTTAATTGATAAATTGTGTGTATTTGTGGTGTACCACATTGTACATATATACACACACAGACACGCATTGTAGAATAGCTGAATCTGTATGTATATATATAGCCACAGACATACATTGTAGAATGGCTAAATCAAGCTACCTAGCATATCAGTTAGCTTAGAATCTTATCTTTTTTTTAAATTTTTTTATTTTTAGATGGAGTCTCCCTCTGTCACCCAGGCTAGAGTGCAATGGTGCAATCTCAGCTCACTGCAACCTCTGCCTCCCAGGTTCAAGTGATTCTCCTACCTCAGTCTCCTGAGTGGCTGGGATTACAGGTGCCTGCCACCACACTTGGCTAATTTTTGTATTTTTAGTAGAGATAGGGTTTCACCATCTTGGCCAGGCTGGTCTCAAACTCCTGACCTCAAGTGATCCTCCTGCCTTGGCTTCCCAAAGTGCTGGGATTACAGGCATGAGCCACTGCACCGGGCCTCTTTCTTTTATTTCTTAACCTAAAGCAGAACTTCCTAGTGTATATGAGTTGGAAGGATTCTTTTTTACATGAAAACATTTCATAAATTTCTACACAATAGTAGTTGTACTTTCATCCAGTCTACAGATAGTATTAAATAATGTAAAGAGTAACTTACCTCCCATCTTAAGTCATGAAGCTTAGGAATCACATACGATCTAGAGAATGAATAAAATGGGTCATAGAAGCTATGACTGGGAGAAATGGTATTATAAAGTATATCTGGGATGAGTGTGCATTTTATTTTGTGATTTGGTTGAGGTTTTTTATAGACTTGGAGACCTTTCATTTCTTTGTATTGTTGCTATATGTAATTAAAATTGATATTAACCAGTAGTACTGACAAGACTTGCTTTTGTTGACAGTATTTTTAAATGACTAGATTTTTTCTTGAAAGCACTGTGTAACTAACTACAAAATAAAATTGTTTTCCATCTATGAATTCTTGTGGGAATAAGACCATTTAAAGCTGCTTTTGCCATTATGATATAAGTTAATGCACTTTGGCAATAATGTATTAATTGCTCAAACATTGTCTGGACACAATTAATGTAGATCCCAGAAGTGTTTGTTAGGACCCAAGAGTAGTTTATGTGTCAGGAATTTCTTCTTAAATGATTAAATATAAAAGTATGCTAGGTATAGATTATTATATTTAATCTATATTTGTGACCTTTTTCTTTTATGTGCAGTTTCTGTGAAAAGAGCTTTTAAAGAAACTGTTCCAAATAGAATGCTACTATCTCTGCACCTCCATTGACTTCCTTTCTGTAAAGCCTCAGGTTGGCTGTACTGGAGATCATTTGCTTTCCAAATTACCATCTGATGGCAAAGAAGTACCACTGGTGGTGCCAAAGTTTAAGTTATTTTATATTCAACCCAGGACACAAAGGAACTCCTTCACCTCTGGAAGAACTTTAAGGCAAACAAAAAAAAGCATTTA